>NC_091821.1:429800397-430100397 GCF_038994185.2 Dermacentor albipictus | reverse complement strand
ATGCCCTGTTGTGGATTTCCGCATAGCGTCGGTGAGAAAAGCAATAGAAATATCGAAATGAGAACCGTGTGATGACGAGTACGTCATCATTTAAGGCCATTTAATTCATTGGATTGTTACATTCCAGCAGATGTGGGCGTTGGTAAGTGAGAAGCAACATATAAAAGACGATTTTGATGACCAACGCCTTTTTCGAGAATACTGTTGTGCACCTCATGACGAGGGTGCTGCGCCGGGCTGTTTAGCTGTAGGTTCCATTGCGTGTCCGGCGAAATGAAACTTGGTTTCTGAAATATTCTGCGCGCACCCTGCGTCCGGCTGCCAAATTCTGGCAGTTAAGAGCGTTGTTAAATGAAGCGCAAAACATAAAAGTCCACTTCGATGAGCAACGCCTTTTTCGAGAATACCATTACAGACTTCGTGATGAGGCTACAGCGCCAAGCTGGTTAGCTGTGAATTAATTTTGTGAGCATATGAGTTAGTGCCTTGTACAAATCTGGAACTATAATTATTTTCCTCAAGCAGGCCTTATTTGCTTTACAAAAAATAAAAACCCTGTCGCAATGATTCTTGCACGACTTAACAAAAAAAAGTTCTGCCTTTATTTCTACATGAATCGACATAGTTCAAGTTCTGTGTAGCGTACCACTGTCCATCCTTTAGCCAAATGTGAACTCTCTCCGTTTAATCGTTTTCACAAAAGAATACCATATTTGTGGAAAGTAAAAAAAAATTAAATGTTTCTATTAATAATTTTGGGCTTAATGGCAGCCCAACTGTAGCAGATACCATTTAAAGATTTAAAAAACACGCACACCTGTGGTGACGACCCCTTTGACCTTTCAAAGTGTCATCGCACCTGAAAGATTCTTCACGCACATCTGCCAAATTCCTGCAGTTTTGGTCACTGTTAAAATTAAAGAGCGTTTAAAATCCAGCTTAGACGGAGCCAGCGTGTTTCTGCCTCTTCCTTTGTTTTCCCACGAATGCTGCACCTGCTACAGCTGTGTTGAGCGACTCTAGGCGGGTGATTGACCCTATCGAGCTGTGTGGTGGTTGTCACAATGCTTTCTGGAACGCCCTGGCCGTGAATGCACGTTAGCCCTCCCCCCCCCCCCCTTCCCCCCCTCACCTGTCAAACCATTGCAGTAGCTGCTGCGGTTACTTTCATACTCACGTGCAATAACCCAGAAGGGAGATGGTATGGTAGAAAGGGGAGACATAGTAGATGAACCCGGTTTCTGCAGAATTGCACGCCTAATGCCTGTCTGTTAAAGTGCTGCGGTTTCGAACGTTGTTAAATGGAAAAAAAAAAGAAGGTTTAAACGGAAACTTCGACGGAGCCAACGACTTTTTGAAGAATGCTATTTTACATTTCATGACGAGCGTGCAACGCCAGGCTGGTTGAGCACGTGCGATTTCGCGTCGTGTAGGCAAAATAAAATAAATCAATCAATCTTCCAATATCAATCGCCAATTCGGATAAGCCAAATTTCCGCAGCCGCCACTGATGCTTCTTACTCCGATATACGAGAAGCCGGCATGTTCTACGCTTAATGGGCGGGAAGTAAATTTCTCTTGGGCCAAAAAGAGCTGTCCCGTCGTCTGTGAACAGCCCTAGGCTGGTTAGCTATTAGCCCCGAGAACGAACTACAGGGCCGTTGCGAGCTTGTTACGTCAGGGCACAGACAAGCGCCTGTTGTCTGCTGCAGTTCGGGCGGGGCGCCTTCTGCAGTGTTTTCGTTTGTTCGCTCTCGTTCCCTCTGCTTGTATACTTATGGCAGTCGTCTGAAATATATTTTTACGACGTCTTCGTTTGCGAAAATTTATCCAAAGAGCTTATTTCTTAGACGACAATACAATTCTCAAAGGCAGCGCTACGGTGCCAGCCGAAGGAGCGCAGAGCGCGCGGATCGACAACCGCAATAACATAGCCTGTAAGAATCCAGTTATGATACGATACCTGGAGCGGTGCCACAAGTGTGGCACAAACGCTGGCTATATATGAATTCTACAAGAGTTACCTTGATTTTAATCCGCTGAGACAGGTTTGCTCACGACGAGTGATTCATGGTATAATTTAGAATTTTTGCATCTCTTCACAGAAACGTACGCTCGGCAGTAACGGGAGGACTTAAGTAACATTGCAGTTCAGGTTCTACCATCACCACAAGCTTCTTTAACTGCATCTAAAAATTAGGCGGTTTTTCACGTGTTTATCTTAAGTGGCGGTAACTTCAAGTAATGCTAACTGAGGTTTACAGCTGTTTGCAGGATACGAAAAGGAATGTACCAATATATATTCCCTTTTCCATGATACACGTTCAACTCCCCTGAGGAATGTACATGACGAATCTGTTTGGCGAACTGGCACAGGCTGCTTGGCCGAATTTTTTTAGTGAAATATGCCTTTTGGACCGTATGGCTACAACTAGCTACAAAGAAGCCGAAGCACCATTCATAAGTAGTATGGGATATATTGAAGCTATATTTGTGTGTGGAGGGTGAAAAATCAAGCGACATATGTCAGGCTTGTGGTGTCTTCCTTATGAAGGTTTGCGAAGTTCTCTTTTATGTACTCACGAAGTGAATAGTTCTACGTTTGTATAATTAAACGACGCTGAATAGAGACATGGTGCGGCAGAAGGTGTTTGAATTTTGCTTTTCTAGGCAGCCCAAGCTGCGCTGTGGTACCTCGAGTATACTTTAGGCATCGAAATTGGCGCTGTAAAAAACTGATTCATGGTTTTAACTCTAATTTGTAGTAAACTGATGGGATTCGCGAACAATCCGTGCCTCGCCATAACGACAGCCGGTTGCTTCCGTTGCGTGAGGGGTGTGTCATATTGCCGATAAAGGCTTTTGAGGGCCACCATGAAACACTTCATGGCTTGCAATTGATTGGCTCTCGATCTTAACCACGAAACTTTTCTTTTGGATGATTGTTACTATGGTATTTATGAATTAACTATATATGTAGATACTATATATGACGCGCCGTCGTGTTAGTCGCCATGAGCAATTCGTGTTATGGGGACCTGTTTCAGAGAGCGGTGAAAGTAGCTGCAAATTTTCATACGAAATGCGCACCTAACTTTTTCTTTTACGCATTAATAAAGTGGCCATATTTGACTACAACAATTCACCAGAGTAATAAAAATCATGATGACAGCTTCGCTGGGCAGTGTCTTTCTAACACGGATAACATGTTGACACCGAATACCAAGATCTTTCTTCCATGTAAAATGCAATGTCTCTCATAGCTAAGTACTCAGGGAATAAGTGTTTAGCGAAGCATTATACACAGCTTCGCGTCTTGAATTTGCAGACATTCTTTTTACGCAAAATTTATGGACGGACATGGCGCATATATGCGTTACAATATCAGTAAACCCTTTCAACACTACATAGCTTGCGATATCCAAGCCGCAAATTTTTTCGACTCACGAACTTTAGAAGAAGGAACTGTGATTCATGCATGGCAGCAGAAAGAAGGCGACTGTCCTTCAATAAGTACGGCTCGATTCGCCCATACCTCAAGCATACAGGAAGAGAACGAGCGCGCGCGGCAGCCGAGCTAGCCGGAGGGAGCGGCGTCCTGGCCGTGACGTCACTCGCGACAGGGTGCCACTCCAAATTCTCGCCGCTTATACGTTCCTTTGCGTGTCCGGCGAAATAAAAATTTCGTAATGGTTTTAGCATTTCTGAAGTATTCTGCACGCACCCTACGTCCGGCTGCCAAATTCTGGCTGTTACGAACGTTGTTAAATGAAGAGCAAAACATAAAAATCGATTTCGGTAAGCAACGCCTTTTTCGAGAATACCATTACAGATTTCGTGATGAGGCTACAGCGCCAAGCTGGTTAGCTGTGAATTAATTTTGCGAACATTTGAGTTAGTGCCTTGTACAAATCTGGAACTATAATTATTTTCCTCAAGCATGCCTTATTTGCTTTACAAAAAAATAAAAACCCTGTCGCAATAATTCTTGCATGACTTAACAAAAAAAAATTCTGCCTTTATTTCTACATGAATCGACATGGTTCAAGTTCTGTGTAGCGTACCACTGTCCATCCTTTAGCCAAATGTGAACTCTCTCCGTTTAATCGTTTTCACAAAAGAATACCATATTTGTGGAAAGTAAAAAAAAAATTAAATGTTTCTATTAATAATTTTGGGCTTAATGGCAGCCCAACTGTAACTGATACCATTTAAAGAATTAAAAAAACACGCACATCTGTATACCATATTTGTGGAAAGTAAAAAAAAAATGATGTTTCTATTAATAATTTTTGGCTTAATTGCAGCCCAACTGTAACTGATACCATTTAAAGAATTTAAAGAACATGTACATCTGTATACCATATATGTGGAAAGTAAAAAAAAATTAAATGTTTCTATTAATAATTTTGGGCTTAATGGCAGCCCAACTGTAGCAGATACCATTTAAAGATTTAAAAAACACGCACACCTGTGGTGACGACCCCTTTGAACTTTCAAAGTGTCATCGCAGCTGAAAGATTCTTCACGCACATCTGCCAAATTCCTGCGGTTTTGGTCACTGTTAAAATTAAAGAGCGTTTAAAATCCAGCTTAGACGGAGCCAGCGTGTTTCTGCCGCTTCCTTCATTTTCCCACGAATGCTGCTCCTGCTACAGCTGTGTTGAGCGACTCTAGGCGGGTGATTGACCCTATCGAGCTGTGTGGTGCTTGTCGCAATGCTTTCTGGAACGCCCTGGCCGTGAATGCACGTTAGCCCTCCCCCCCCCCTTCCCCCCCGCACCTGTCAAACCATTGCAGTAGCTGCTGCGGTTACTTTCATACTCACGTGCAATAACCCAGAAGGGAGATGGTATGGTAGAAAGAGGAGACATAGTACCAGAAGCCAACGCCCCGACGAACCCAGTTTCTGCAGAATTGCACGCCTAATGCCTGTCTGTTAAAGTGCTGCGGTTTTGAACGTTGTTAAATGGAAAAAAAAAGAAGGTTTAAACGGAAACTTCGACGGAGCCAACGACGTTTTGAAGAATGCTATTTTACATTTCATGACGAGCGTGCAACGCCAGGCTGGTTAAGCACGTGCGATTTCGCGTCGTGTAGGCGAAATAAAATAAATCAATCAATCTTCTAATATCAATCGCCAATTCGGATAAGCCAACTTTCCACAGCCGCCACTGAGGCTTCTTACTCCGATCTTCGCGGAGCCGGCATATTCTACGCTTAATGGGCGCGAAGTAAATTTCTCTTTGGCCAAAAAGAGCTGCCCCGTCGTCTGTGACGACGTGGTAAACTCCATGGCTGGTAGCACCATTGATACAATAAATGAGGTGGTACTCGAGAAAACTACAAGAACCAGCGGCGTTAATGCACCATACATGCAGCTGATAATGCCCTGAAAATGTAGGTGTACGTTTCAACACAATGAGGATCCGGAAAAATTTGCGCGTGATAGTTGAAATGTTACATTTTTAAGAAAACGTCACATTTATACAGCGCCGACAAGCAACTCAGTAGATTAAGTAACAGTGAATAAATGAATTCGCTTTAATTGAGCTGCGTATATTCCATCCTTATGTCTGCCTTTTAGTTGTAATGCTGATTCAATTGCTATTTCAGGTCAGGGATATTGAGATGCATCCGATGTAATAGATATGGAGTTTTGTTGTTCACGTATGTTAAACCGCTGACGAACATCTGATATGGCAAGCACGTCTTCACGGTCGCTTCGAGTAACGAAAGTGTACCTAATAAATAAATAAATAAATAAATAAATAGGTAGAAATTGATCATATATGTTATACACTGACGGGGGGGGGATATTATTGCAGAACTTTCATAACGAAGTCAGCTTCAAAACAGGCCACAAATTTTTACATCCTCATTGTACTAATTTGCGAAGCTGCCTGCTCTTTAGTGTAACCTACTTTATGAACCACAGCCTTCTACGAGCTCTAACTCCATCACGTTGTGAGACGCAGTACAATGTCACTTGAGAGTTACACCGCTTATGCAATTCGTCCGCCATTCCGCCAAACCCTTGATAACGTAGAAAACGTAGAAAATGGCACGAGAAAGGGTGCCTGACAATGTAGGTGAATGCCACTTGTTTCGAACTTTCAATCCTATAATTTATACGAAAGTTTGCCGAAGACAAAGCAAAGGCCTGATTGGACTGAGCTGTGTGGCAGGACTTTGCTGTTCTCTGTGAGTTCCATAGTTTCCAAGTAAATTCATTTTAAGTAAGTCTCACGTATATATTTTTACAATTTTTCTCTTGGCTACGCAATGCCGCGAAAAGAATCGAAGCGTAAGCAGCTACAAAATCTTTTAAATGCGGAATACTGCCATTCTGGCAACTACGACAACGCGCGCGAAACCTTTTCGAAGTCATTTTGTGCGTCGAAAATAGAAGCACAACGTCTAATATAACATTTGTGCAGTATGTTCCTGTGTATGATGATTCACAGGTTAGTTTGGAATAAATAAGCTGTTTTAGGATAAATAAACTGAGGTGTACTTTGGAATAATACGATTTGATTTTCGTAACGCAGAAGCCTTTTTCTCGCAACGACTCACCAAGAACTTGAAACTTGGAAGCAACGAGTTAATTCATTAGTAATTGGCGCACTATACATAGATTCAGTTCTCGCAAACGAGTAATTAAAACGTTATTCAATTTCTTGAATTTTCTAGCCTGGTACTGAGTAGCCTATGTCTTATAGTTAATTATTCTTTACGAAGTATGTCTGCCTGAGAGCTCTGAATTAGCCAGATTTTGGAACGAGGCGTACAGCGCAGCACTCCTACCGCCTCTATGACGTTGCCAAGGGCAATATGGCTTCAAATGTCTGTCCTCCACCCTATTTTTCTTCCTTTTCTTTCTTTTTTTTTGTAGCAGCGTTTGTTTGCGCAATCAGCACGCCATTACACAAATTCCAAATTCTGTTTTGGTGCTTTGCTCCTTCAGTCGATACCGAAAAAGTACATGCGGCAGAAGAGACTAAGCTTTTGAGATTAATTTAGGTTAGTGAAAGTGACGTTCTGTTTCTGTGACTGCAAGCGACGATCTCGAAGGCCATGCAAAACCCTCTTACTCGCAATGAGTGGGGTCCAAAATATGACGACTATATATAGTCCACTAAAGCGTGCCTTCAAAGTTTGTTTCTGTTCTTTCAAGGAAGCTGACGCTGTGCGCAGAATTTGAATACCTAATTTTTTAAAACAATGTGTTTATTTCGTGTTTCAGGCTCGCAAAATGGTTTTCGCCTATGCAGTAAGCTTAAGCATTGCTCAAAGCGACGCAAGGACAGGACTTAAGCAATAAAAGCAACGCAGGACACCTTGCCCGCTTAAGTCCTGTCCCTTCGTCGCTTTGCGGAACCACGTTAATTATGTCGAACCAACTGGCTCATTGGGCAATCTTCCTCTATTATAAGCATTGCCTTCGAGATCTGGCTTTGTTATCCAGAAAGCGCCGTCACATGGGGCATGGATTTGCACACCGCTTCAATCGAGCAGCTGAATGCTTGTTTAGTTCTTCGTGATTTGGGAGAGGGAAAGTACGCCTAATTCTGCAGCCCATGTGGGAGCACGGCGCAGCGTATTAGGGATGGGGGCGGGGGATGAAAGATGAGGGAATAGAGGGGGAAAGGGAGAGTAGGTTTCAGGCAGCATACGTCAGCTTCATCCAAGGGGGGGGGGGTTGCTATCGGTGTAGCGCCTACTTGAACGGCCTGCTTTCCCTTTTTTATTCTTTTGTGTGTCGGCCTTTTTTGTATCTGTGCGTGTGCGCGCGAGTGTGAGTGTGTTGGGCAGGCCTCGTTCCCTTCGCTCCCTGCGTTCGCATGCTCGGTCCAAAGAAGGCAGTCCAATCAGCACCAACATCCACTTTTCAAGATGGCCGGCATGGCGGTGAGGATGGTTTATAAGACCCAGTCGTGCGGTTCGTCATTTCAAAGCGTTGTAGTGGCTGCTTCGCGACGATCTGCATCACTTCAACGTCTCACTGCACCTGCGTCGTCTGTAACGCCAGTCCGCTTTTGCAAAGCTCGATTGCGTTCATCGAGGTGACATGACTGCTGTCACATGCCTAGTGACTGTGGGTGCCAATGGGGCTCGGAGGAAGATGCGGCTTACAGAGGAGCCCAATTTGCGTGCTCTCAAGGCATCTGCCAGTGTTTGCAGTCTTCTGGCTGCAGAGATCAACTTTGATACCGACAGATTTCAGGTAAGCTTCACGAATTTTAACCGTTTTAAGCGTAGGTCGGCTGAATAAGCCGATTTTCTCCTACTTGTTCACCGATATTTAAGCAGGCCATGTATACTCACACCCATGTGCACTTACGTTACCGCTCCCAGCCACTCATACTCACCAACACTCACTCGTGTTCTTAGTCACGTCACACCTGCAGCCCCCGTTCACGCTCATACTCGGTCTACTCCCCCTCACTGGCACTTGCTCACACATGCATCTACTCGCACACGCCAACACTCGCTCAATTTCACACTGAAGTAACTGTCACCGACACTCGTTCGTATTCCCATTAAGTCTCGTGTACGGATCAGTTCACACTCACCGGCACTCATTAACGCTGTATCTCAATCCCGTGAAGTCGGCGATGAGTGTAGTGTTGAGTCACTAGGCCGACCTATGGTTAGAACGTTCTGAACAACTGAAACTTTAAAACAGTATTGAAAATCGTATATAACTTTTTTTTAGTTCTAAACAAATTGAGAGGGAATGTGTGTACTTCTCAGTTCATAAAAAAATGAGGCTTCATTATTCTTTTATATTCATGTAATACAATTCACAGTCCGGTCAACAGAGAAGCTTGCGAATGAGAAATTACTGTTTTGGATTCTCTGGCGCATTGTGACAATTTTAGTATACTGTTTGTGGAAAGACAGAAATGTGGTACTTTACAGCACCTTGCAATGCTCAGGGGTTCAAACATGATAATGAGCCCGCATGGCGGCCGATGCTTTTTGCCCCAGCGCTGGGAGCTGGGGACACCGAACTTGTGCGTTGTAGTGTTCGATGAAGGTAAGGGTATTTGTCGTGACTCATTGCGACGCATTTGGCCTCCCAACGATCACTCTGATCCCATCTATGGCGCAAAAAGCATCGGCTACCTTGCGGGCGAATTATTGTGTTTGAATCGCTGAGCACTGAGAGTGTTTTAAAGGGATGCAAGTGCGATAAGGTAGTTGATAGAGCAAATTTTATAAATTATAGCACTGTGCATTGTTGAAGGGATGTAAATATTGTACAACTAGCTAAATATCTAAAGGAGCCGGTAAGACATGATAGCAGCTCTTGAGTCTTCTGGGATCATAACGCAGGTCAAAATTGAATATTGTGGTTCGTGTCGTATTGTTTTTCTGATGCAGAATATTATATTTTCTACAGATTTTTGACAAAGACTTCAATGATTTTGTGGATTTGTTGGACGAGGATCCTATCCCTGATATGGCTGTTGTGCGAGTTGTCAAGCCAGTACATGAGGCAGAAGTATGCATTGAAGAGGTGAGTGCTGCACATTGAAACAATTATGGTGCCTTCATTCTTGTGTTGTTGGCATTTGTGTCAAACTGGGCACGCCAGGGCTAACACCTGCCATGTGCAGGAAGCAGCGGCCTAATGAAAGGTATCTAATGATAATATGTACTGCGACATCCAATTTGGACAAGTGCAAGCCACACGTTGGCATTATGAAAGCTCTTGGCAAGAGCAGAGATAAAAAGCACGCAAACTGCTTGAGGCATGTCACAATAAAGGGTCCCTCACCAGGCCCTATAGGAAATTTTCGTTATGCACTGGAAGTTACTTGTCCTCTAGGGAGCGTTCTGCCGCAAAAATTTTTCAAGTCGCCTCATTAATAGCAGAGATAGAAATATTTCAGTACCGCGAACCCATGATATTGGAGTCACTCCGCGTTAGCCCCTTCCTGCACGGCTAACTGAATCGCCCGTACTTTGAGCAGATCTTTCGTGACAAGCCGCTGTGCCGGTCACTGCTCTTGCACATATACCGCAAGCAGCTCTTCTATTTCGGCGAAGCGGCCCTGCTTCGGTCCTCTGATACCCTTCCTTGTTGCTTTGCTGGCGAAAATATTCTTCAGTTTGCGGCAGTCCAGCACGCAAGTTTCAGGAACTCCAAACGCTCGTGATGTGGCCCGATTTCCGTCCGTCTCCGCGCACATAACTTTCCTTAAATGCGGCATCATGATGACTCGGCGTGTCTTCGCAGTTGGCGCCTCCAGCTGATTGAATAAACGCAGAAAACGGGAAGACAGGCGGCAGACTAGGTTACACCAGCGCCTGGTTACACGTACAACATGCAAGTCTGCACATGAAGGAAGTTACGGCAGCTAGGCTAGAAGCGCGTAGGAAGAGGCAATTTTTCGATTGCCAATGGCGATATGGTAACGTGGATTTAGGGTCGTACTCGATTCTAACGCGCGTGCAATTTTTGGGCCCGTTTTATCGGAAAAAAGGTGTGCATTAAATTCGAGTAAATATGGTATTTTTCAAAGGAAAAATAAAGTATATAATTGTGTAAAGCTGGTTGGAGAGGGTTTTACATTGCAGGTTGCAATTTTCAAAAATGCTGGTCATAATAATACTAGTGCATTGTTTTATACATTGTTGGATTATCTTGTATTTTGCAATGTAGTATTGCACAGTGAATGTACAGTTGAGCTCCTAATGAAAAGTATGTGCTGATTGCTTGTGACACTGGCCACATTTGTTACTGTAGGCACTGCAGTATCTGCCCATAGCTTTTACATTTGTGGTGAAGCTAATGGTGAATGTCAGCAGCTGATTCCTATGAATGGTATGATTTCCCTTGCAGTACCCTTTAACTATTGTTTCTGCATATTTTGTTAAATTTTTGTTTTATGTGTGTAGATGGGCTGCTTGGTCTGTTCAATTTAATTGTGAAAAATGCAATGCAGATTTATGCACCTGGGCACCCTGATAGCCAAGTTCACATTAAGGAATACTACTTTAGATTATTATAAAAATTGCGGTATTTCACCTGAATGCCAAGAGATCCTTTTCTGAAAAAAAAAAGATGCCATGAGGGCACTCAGAACTTTGCACGCGCAAGTGAAAGTATGCTATGCAGAATATTTTACAAGATTATTATTCATACCTAATACTGCAGTATAAAGGCACCAATCTTTCATTACTATTGCAAATAATTTACTGGCAGTTTTCTTATTCCAAGGCACAGATAAAAATTACCAACAGATGCATTGCGATTTTTATTGCACCATACATTACTACACATTTCAGCAGTCGAAATAAAAATATAGTATGTAGAGCATTTCGATCAGAATGAAATTATGTGGGCTGAGGTGCGAAAACCTCAACCTGATTATGAGGTACGCCGTATAGTGGGGGACTCTGGAAACTTAGACCACCCGGGTTTCTTTAACGTGCACCTAAATCTAAGGATACAGGTTTTTCACATTTCGTCCCCATTCAAATGCAGCCGCCGTGGTCGGGGTTCGATCCAGAGATATATGGACCATTTATAGCACGCTTTGATATAAATGAGACGAAGTTTGTTGAACTGAACCTTTGCAGTGACGCACAAATATGTCACCTTTGCAGCAAAGCACATCGCTCAGAATGTTAGACTAGCTTGCCTTTTACATTTTTTTTTTCATCTTTCGGGCTTGTGGGAAGCAAGCCCGTCTAACATGTTGACCGATTTGCGGTGCAGCAAAGGTGAAATAAGTGAATGTTTGTGCAACACGATGATTGTTCAGTTAAACAACATTTTTCTCGTTTATAACAAACCATGCTGCTGCAATGCCTAATCAATGCCGCAATACGTCAAAATGCATTTTTTCGAACAGCTATTATACATACCTAAGAAGCCCACAATTCTACACTACTTCTTATAGCACAATTAGTTTTTCTTTCGTGAAATTTATCATTGCCTGCATTCTGTTTCTTTCTCCTGGCTGAACACGATGTATATAGCTTTAAAACAATTATAACCGTCATAAAAGATTGCCGATACCCGCCGTGTCGCTTAATGGCTATGGTGTTGCGATGCTAAGCACGAGGTCAATCGACCAAATCCCTGCTATGGTGGCTGCATTTCGATACGGTCGAAATGCAAAAATGCCTGTTTACTTAGATTTAGGTCCATTTTAAAGAACCCCAGGTGGTCAAAATTATTCCAGAGGCCCACACTACCGCATGTCTGATAATCCAAATCCTCACATTTAATTTAGGGCTGCCGCTCCAACGTATTTGAGAATCAGTTCCGCAGGTAAGTTCGTTAAAAACAAGCGAACTGGTACACTTGCGATACATTGACCCAACTGGTAGCCTGTAACAAACTTTGTGTGCACACGATTCCAATTGCGTGTAAAAGCAAACAGGAGTCAGGGGTGCACCATTCAAGTTAACGCCTGTATTTACGCATTGAACTATAAAACAGGTAGGGCTACGATTTAGAAAGTGATCCAGGACTTGAGAGGAGTCGCTCACGCATTTGCATCTTTCTGCTTACTGGTAGTTGTGAGAATGCCAGGTTTGCGACGTTTTGGCTCCATTTCCCAGCTCATCTTGTTTATGGCACAGCTGTTAATCAAATAAAACTTTCCTTTAAAATTCTCTACATTCAGGTGTCCCAGTCCTAAGAGGTAGATAGAAGTCATTGTCAAATAAACAAATCAGTTCATGCTGTCAATACAGAGGCAGCAGTTTAAATGTGTTCTAGTATCTGCACTAGCTGTGCAAATTCATTTTTTAAAAAGGCAGAGTGCTCCAGGTGGACCACTGAGTGTGCCCCCTATACCTGAAGTTGGGAAAAGGCCTTGTCTTGTGCGTCATGCATGCATCTTGCTGTTAAGTTGCTCGAGCATCCTTCAGTGATCCTTGGGACACTAGTACAGAATGACAATATTTGCACTGATGGATTGGCATAGGATAAACCAAGATGTATGCACAGAAATATAAACAGGGTCGTTTTATCAGCAATCTCGACGGTATGGTAACAGCAGTGGAAGAATTATATACATCCCTGTACAGTACCCAGAGGAGTCGGAACGCCTTCATTTGAGGCAGTAATGAGCAGGGTACAGAAACTCCTATAACTAGCGATGAGGTCAGAAGGGCCTTGCTAGACATGAAACGGGGTAGAGCGACAGGAGAAGATGGAATAACAGTCGATTTTTTCAAAAATGGAGTAGAAATAATGCATGGAAAACTGGCGTCTCTACACGAAGTGTCTATTGACTGCGAGGGTACCATAAAACTGGAAGAATGCAAACATTAGACTAATCCACAAGAAGGGAGACTTAAAGAATTGAAAAATTACAGGTCCATTAGCTTACTCCCAGTGTTATGAAGAAAGTGCGGTCACTGACGAAGTCAAGGTGAAAATAACACAGAAACGTATCGGGACCCGTACGACAAGACGAACTTTCGTCGAACTCTTGACTACATTCCCAGTGTTATATAAAAAATTCACCAAGATAATCTGCAATATAATAAGGGCAACACTGGACTTTAGTCATCCAAGGGAACAGACTGGCTTCAGGAAGGCATACTCTACAATGGATCACATCCATGTCATCAAGCAGGTTATTTAGAAATCCGCAGAGCACAATCAGCCTCTCTCTATGGCTTTCATAGATTACGAAAAAGGCATTTGATTCAGTAGAGATACCAACAGTCATTACATAATCAAGGATTACTGACCGCTTATGCCAATATGTTGGGAAATATCTACAAAGTTTCCACAGCTCCCTTAATTATGCACAAGAAGAGTAGGAAGATACCTTTAAAGAAAGGGGTCGGACAAGGAGACACAATCTCTCCAATGCTGTTCACTGCGTGCTTGGAAGAAGTATTCAGGCTAATAAACTCGGAAGGCTTAGGAGTAAGGATCGACGGCGAATATCTTGGCAACCTTCGGTTTTCCGATGACATTGTTCGGTTCAGCAATATTGCAGACGAGTTACAACAAATGGTTCAGGACCTTAACAGAGAGAGCGGAAGAGTGGGGTTGAAGATTAATATGCCGAAGACATAGATAATGATGAATAGATTGGCAAGGGAACAAGAGTTCACGATCACCAGACAGCCTTTAGAGTCTATGAAGGAGTACGTTTACCTAGGTCAACTAATCGCAGGGAACCTTGATCATGAGAAGGAAATTCATAGAAGAATAAAAATGTGTTGTTGTATCGCACATGGCAGACATTGTCAGCTCCTGACTGGAAGCTTACCATTATGATTGAAAAGGAAGGTTTACAATCAGTGCAGTTTACCGGTGCTGACATATGAGACAGAGGCTTGGAGACTGACAAAGTAGCTTGAGGACTAGTTAAGCAACGCGCAAAGAGCGATGGAACGAAGAATGCTAGGCATAATGTTATGAGACAGGAAGAGAGCGGTTTGGATCCCAGAGTGAACGTGTGTAGCCGATATTCTAATTGACATTAAGAGAAACAAATGGAGCTGGGCAGGTCATGTAATTCGCAGGCTAGATAACCGTTCGACTATTAGGTTTACAGAATGGGTACCAAGAGAAGAAAAGCACAGTCGAGGACGGCAGAAGACTATGTGGGGCGATGAAATTGGGTAATCCGCGGGCGCTAGTTGGAATCGGTTGGCGCAGGACAGGGGTAATTGGAGATCGTAGGGAGAGGCTTTCGTCCTGCAGGGGACTTAAAATGGGCTGATGACTATGATCGTTCAAATCATGGACTGCATCAGTGACAGTCTAGTCGGTGAGATGTCATGGTGGCACAAGTTTAGGTTTAAGTAAAAGTTTGTTTGAATTCCATTTTGTGTGTCATAGCATTGTGTATCAGACCAACGACACTTATTTGCTCTTTGCAGGAGCCGAGTTTATATGGTCCAGAGAATTCAGCAAGCAGCCTTGATAGAAGTTTCAACATCGCTTCAAGGTACAGAGTGCTGAGCATGGCTCCCATGCCTAACCTTACTAAAGTATAACCAGTCCTTGCTTTGCTTGTGTATCTGCAATAATTTTTGCGGTATTGTGAAATCACAATTAGCTTACATAATTTCCACAATGGGCGGGTCTGGAAGATTGGATTCTGATTTCTACTGTGCTATATAGATGAATTTGCAATATGTATTTGGTATAATGCAGCAGCAGCAAACCGAGATAGGATTTAGTCAACATGAAGAGTGCTCCGCTGTGATGGAAGTTTTCTGGTATTGTCGACAATATGCTACATGCGTGTTATATTGCAGACAACACTGGGAAACTTGCTTTGGTGTATAGGACATCGAGTATATTAAATTCAGAGCAGTAAAACGCAGCTTTCAATATCAGTTCTGGTTGCTTGAAATTATGCTTGTTTGCAACATTTCAACCTAACCACTTTTCTGCTAACAAACTTGCTTTGTGTGCTGCACACTTTCGTTTACACAATAAACTTTTTTAAGAGCAAGTTAAAGGGACCGACAACCGCGCATAACATGCCACGAAATGTGGATGGAATTGAAACGGTGATAATTCATAGATCTTGAATTGAGCATGCCGTTCATGGTTTATGTAGGAAATATAAAGGGGCCCAGAATGTCTAGAAAAACGGCATACAGTGCCACCTTGGAGTGGAACCTTTATACTAAAGTAGACAGCTGACTACGTAAACATGATTTCTGTACATAGGGCAAATATTAGGTGCACCATGTGTATTGCTTAAGTAGAAGAATCGACATTTGGGCGAGTTGCTACTGGTTGAACATTTTCAAGGGGCAGCGCAAGACGATGAAGACAAAAGGCAGGAAACGCACAGGACAGCGCTGAAATGAGAAGGAATACATAAACTTATGTACCACAACCCAAACCCACATGCTCTCCTATCAATGGTATAAATATCAACGTGCAGCCATAAATGCAATATCCTGTAATCTATTGTTGCACTATGTGGCAGTTTAAAAATTCAAGTTCACTGTCACGCAAATTTAATGATGGCATGCTTACACAATGCGATAGTAGGCCTGATATAGTAGGCCTCCTGATATATTAGGCCTCAACAATCTCCCTTGTAGTCCGATTGCTATGCGCGGAATGTGTTGTGGTGTCTTCATAGATTGCAGTGCACCCATGCTCAGAGCAGTGCTACGCGACATGTGGGTAGGCATTGCCCATTAGCGAGCACCTATGCTAGATAGTACCCTAGATGACCAAACAATCAATGTGCTAAGATATGTTGATGATTTTCTGGCCTTTGTGAAGAATTCTCATTTCCAACAAATGGTTCATGATGTACTTCAAGTATTCATTAAATGTTACCCAGGGTTAGATTTTAAGTGCATGCCAGATAAGAACGAGCTACAATTTTTAGATACAAGGCTTAACCGAACTGATAAGCAAGTGTGCGGGATGTTTTGTCCAAAGTCAGAAAAAACAATTTTAAGTTTTAACTCTGCACATTGGAAGTTGGTAAAAAAGGGCATTGCTTTTTCGGTTATATTTCCCGCAATTTCGAAATTCTGTTTTCACCAGACTTCCAAGTTTTTTTTTTAAACTGGAGGCGTTTAAGAACGGCACGTTTTCGGGAGGATGCCATCCGCATGACTGTACCGAAGCTTGCTAAGCGTGTAAAATTAGGAGCGCCCACAAGAATGAATAATCCAGAGCTTGCTGACAAGAAAAGTAAAGTAGATATAATTCCATATGTAAACTATCGCACAGCCTCGGGAATGTAGCAGGCAGGTTTGATGTAAAGGTTCTTTCTGCTGCCCCTAACAAGATGATTAAAATTTGCAGTAAGATTGATAGGAAGTTGTACCAGGTTGTCGCCATTCATGCTGGGAAAGGCTACACTGTTAAGCACACCTCCCCACCTGTACACTGTAGAATGGCAGTTGTTTATGAGCTTCCTTTTTCCTGCAGTCCCGTCTATATCGGCGGAACAGGCCGATGCCTAAACATTAGATTATCAGAGCATAGGCGCTCGCTAAAGGGTAATGCCTACCCGCATGTCGCGCGGCACTGCTCTGATGGGTGCACTCCAATCTATGAAGACACCACAATACGTTCCGCGCATAGCAATCAGTCTACGAGGGAGATTATTGAAGCCTACTATATTGGGTAAAAAAGATTGCGTTGTGTAAGCATGCGATCAATAAATTTGTATGACAGTGAATTTGAATTTTAAACTGCCTCATATTGTAGCATTAGATTACAGGATTTTGTGTCTATGCCTGTGCCCTGACATTTATGCCATGATGGGAGAACACGTGGGTGTGGGTGGTAGTACATAAGTTTGTGTATGCCTTCTAATAAAGTTTGTTGTGATTTCATAGTTATGAGTTCAGCGCTGTTCTGTGTTTTTCCTGCCTTTTGCCATCTTGCACTGTCCCTTCATGATGTATGTCTTAACATCAGCATATTATTTAGGTGTTTACGCTTTTTCATGTGGAATTTATGATCTAAAAGAATGTAACACATAGATGGCGTTACTATCGTAGTAATGAGTGAAACCCCAACACCATGGTGAGCTGTGGCAACCCTCATTGTATGGCGGCGCACATGAGGGCTTTTGTACGCGTGCAAGTTTGCGAATAAGTACCCCAAGTTCTCTGGTCTCCTTGTGAGATGCAAAATGCGATCGGTTTATGCTATCAATGGGTGCCAGCTCGACATGACTAGCACTACCTGGAGATCCTGCCGGCTCCCAACAACGCCAGCGTAGAATAACTATTGCGCTTGCTTATCAATGTTTCCAGCATGTTTCCCCCATACAAATTCATAATACATTCGCGACTGCAGATCAATAAGTTTAGATGCGGAAAATGTGGAACATCTTGTGCTTTCACTGTGGCATTGGACATTCTGACCAGTAAGGTTTATATTGCGCTAAACATCTTTCAAAACTAGTACCGTAAAAAGTGGTTGTCGGTCTCTTTAAGGAGTGATAGTAAAACCTAATATCAGATTGTTGAGCAGATACCAACATATTACACAACGGTTGTATAATACCACTGGTGCGCTTAGTAGCTTGACCTTTGAAAACATTGTTATTCGCCCTGATAACATGAGAACTATGAGCAGTTTTGTTGCTGTGTAGTAGCAGTAATTAATTCTGCGTTTGTTGCTGTTTAGCCAAGAGGACGATGATGGGATGGCTTTTGCTCTCCCAGACCTTCATTTCCTCAATGGTGTAGTGAAGGAGAACATACCAATAACATCATACATCACAACAAGGATTGTTGACTCCTTATTTCAAGAAATGATTGCACACACAATGTGAGTAAACTTGCAAGCAGAAATTTAAAAATCACTTGCAATATTTATTTACTTTTAGAAAGATGTACTATTGCAGAAAGTTAAATATTTTGCAGGTATCCGTCGCACAAGTTTTACCAGGGCGCTGCATCCATGTTAGTGTGCCGCTACCCAGAGCTTGCTGACCCGTGTGGCAGTGGACATGTGAGTGGTATCGCAGAATACCTGTGTATTTTTTCCTTTTGTTGTTGGGCTGGGATACCAATGCATGAGTTATGTTGTTTTCCTAATCTGCTCAGAGTAAGTGATCTCCTTTGTGATGAAGCTTTAAATATACATATATGTAATGAAATAGCCGTTAGTAATCAATGGCAATATAGGTTAAAAGGAAGTCACATAGGAAGACTGGCGAGTGCTTACCCAAACTATCGCAAGTAATTTACAGTGCTGGAAGCTGCTGGACTCCTTAGCCAATGAGAAGGCTGAATGCCCCTCGAGATGTGTTCATCTGCACCGCATCGTCTGCTGAGCGGCTGCTGAATTTTGCTGTACATGATGTGCATGCGCAAAGGTCCTAACACATCATCTATTCTTGTAACGTATCTTGTACCAAGCGATGACAACTCTCTAATTTTGCCATTAATTAAGTAGTAGCATGTGGAACTATTAGATACTGCGCAAGGATATTGCTTGTGTATGCCTCGTACCTTCGGTAGCTCTGAAAAGTACCTGTAAGGTGGAGGATATAGTAACTAGCGAGTGCTTATTTTAGCCAAGCTAGAATACATACAGAGCAAGAAGGCTGCACATTAGAAGCATTAAGAGCCAGCTATTTTGAGACCTGGTATTTAATTGCTTAGTATTTTACATTAGATGGTATTTGTGCATGCTCTTTTTTATTTCCCTGGTCGTTCTGCGTTAATCCTGTATTTTAGTGCTTTTTCAACATATCAAAGGCGGTACTCTTTGGTGATCACTTTTGAAGATAGATTCGCTTTCGCGATATACGGCACTGGATGCGTCGTACGGCAGACAGCGCTCTTGGCACAGTACCACAAACTCTGCCAGTCATATATGTGAAGACAATTAACTGTTGCGACTGAATCCGTTAAAGTCATTTTCATAGGTGTGAGGAAAAAACACAAGTTAGTAGTATTTATGTGCTGTGCCAGCATAGAGCTTATGTTAGCTGGCCAAACATGTGACTCAGAAGCCTAATCTTTCTTTGCTGCTATATGAGAATATCTGAAATATTGAACACAAACCGTGATGCATCATATTAAGTTTACAAAAAGTACACCACCTGTGTTCTGTAGACTATACAGAATTTGCCAATATCTCTTGTGATGTACAGCAGTGAAAGAAAATTTACTAATTGGGTTTTAACTCATTTTGGGGCATATTGCAACTTATAATTTGTAGCCAATGAGTTCACAAGGCATATTCACCTGAAGTGATTTCTCGGATTACACCAGTTTCAGAATATTCATTTCAAAAGTGGGCAAAGAAGTACATCGGCGTTTTGTTTATTTTTTGTGCTCTATATAGTGCATAAAATGGTGTTTTCTTTAAAAAGTGAAACGTTACATGTTTTACATCAAACCCGCCTCATAATTTGTTGCAAGTAGATATGCCTTGCAATTGCACTGACTACAAGCCATAAGGTTCAATATTGGTTGTAAAGTAATTTCTTAAAAACTGAACGAGAATTATTCAATTATGTATTTTGATGTAACGTGTAGCTTATGTCCACCTCATTGAGCAATCAAGTTAAAATATTACGAATGTGCTGTCACAATTGTTAAAAATTTTGTATATGCAAAAAGAACAAACTTCATTATAGGAGCTGCTGGCACGCTGTATCCTCACAATAATTTGATGTCTTCTGTTGGTCATTTATTGCAGAGCATTGAGTGCTATACGGCAGTCATTGGACTAGGATGAAATACGTTTTGTGTAGTGACTGTATATATATATTTTTTTTCTTTTTTGGGTAATGTGCTAAGGTGTTTTGAACCAAAAGGGGCTTTCTTGCTTCACTTCAGTCATGAAAGCGAAAGAAGGAATGCTGGTTTCTTAAAGATTATTTGAAATTGCAGGCTTCTTGGGTTGTGATGCTGCGGCAAAAGTTCAAAAATGAACGACGGAAGCTGGCCACGGATAGAGTGGTAATTAACCGACAGAAGTATGGCACTGCAGCAAAGCGGCCAAGAACATCCAATGGTGCTGCTCCCGAAGTATTGCAGCGTGGAAAAGTGGGACCCGTTTTGGTAAGGGCATCATACTGCACGTTCTACCTAAATACTCGTTAAAGGATCGCTATTCCATTAATTACATCTATCATTCCATTCCATCTTGAGAAGATGCATTTCATGTTTCGATGTGCAGTCACAACGTTTGGTGCCCAGTGGTGAAGACAGCTGCAGTCTTGCGCACCATGAAGCCTGGCTGGTTGCCGAATGTAAAAAGGCAAACCCTGACAGCCCGCAAATGCTCTCCAGGCTGCAACTGACACACTCTGCGAGGGTTAAGGAACTGTGCCGGATGTCACCTGTGGTAGCCATGGAGAAGTATCCGTACCTGGCGGACATAGAATGGGTGCGTGCTTTCATTACATATCTCATGTGTCATGAACTATCAGTGAAAAGCTTTTGGAGGTTTCGGCAAATAACGTGGCAGCTTAGCTGTACTTCTAAATAAATATTATTCTCAGGCGCAAGAAAGTTCCTCTGATCTTGCTATTTGCATGCATAAAGTGCAGTCGGGTATGTGTGCTTCTCCTAGAGCACAAGCACATCAGCCGCTACACCGCAAAAAAATAAATGCATATAAATGAGACATTTGAGGACCATGCTATTGCCATGCACACATTGTTCTGCTTGCCAAATGTTGCGTTATTGTGATGATGAAGCAGAGAGTACCAAACTCGCGAATTTTAATGGGCAGACGCAGAAAAAACAATGCATGCATAATACTGTTAGCGATACAATAAAACTGAAAGGTGGGCTAGTTGGTTTGACTTCATTGTGGAAAGTTTTGTGCACACTGAACGAAGTCGACAAGAAAAGGACCCAGACCAGCGCAGACTGACAACTGAAGTTTTATTCCTAAATACAGCCCGTATATACCCGCGGGACTAGTCACAATGATCAGCACGCATGGGTAACAGAGCATCCGTTCCACATAATAACAACACTCATAACATCATAATAGAACACTATCACCTAATATTGAGCACGTTGATTTCACTATCGTACAAAGCGACAGATGGCTGGCTAACACATGCTCCCTGTATTCTAGATATGGGCCAAAATTGTACAATTTCTCTTGTCTGGTAAGGACAAACGTACAAAATAGCAGTTTTGTCAAGCAGTGGTTTACGCTGCTCAATGAACATTGTGCGCAGCGCATCGCCAAATGCATATAGGGCCTTCCCTTCAAGCTGGCCAACTACTCTAACCTTTCGTGTATGCCTTGGCCAGTATGACCGAGGTAGTGCTGCCTACACGTGAAAGAAATTTTCTATACCACATTTTGTTTACATTTTCAAAACTGGTGCACGTGATGCACCCGGCACTTATTAGTGGTATATAAACTTCCTTTCAAGTGTGGCCATCACTATGTCGGTCAGGCTAGCCGATGCATAAATGTAAAGTTAAGAGAAGAGAACACTTGGCCAGCTTGAAGGGAAGGCCCTGTAAGCATTTGGCCATGCACTGTGCACAACGTTCATTGAGCATGTGTAAACTACTGTTTAAAAAAAAACACTATTTTGTATGTTAGTCCTAATTAGACAAGAGAAACTGCAGAAGCTTGGCACATATCTAGAATACAGGGAGACTGAGTTAGCCAGCCGTCTGTCGCTTTGTATGAAAGTGAAATCAACTTTCTCAATATTAGACGATAGTGTTCTACTATGATGTTATGTGTGTTATCATGTGGAACGGATTCTCTGTTGTCCATGCGTGCTGATCATGTGACGAGTCTCGTGGGTATATATGGGCTGTTTTTATGAATAAAACTTCAGTTGTCAGCCTGCACTGGTCTTTGTGTCCTTTTCTTGTTGACTTCATTCAGTGTGCACAAAATTTTCCACTATTGGCGATGTCATAAACATATCGGTCCTAGTGAAAGAAACATCAAATATCTAAACTATATCATTGAAGGACATTTTATCATTTTCTGTTTGGGCATGTTATCATTTTACCTAATGAGCACCAAAGAGCACTCAGTGCTCTTGGTATGCCCTTGTTACAGCTGTGCATCTTCTATGCCACTGATTCTCCTCTTAAGCAGTGAGAGCAACAAAAATTTGACAGTATGTGTGTTATCAGCTCGCATGCAAGGTTCTGACAGGGGGAACGCTAGTTAGCTCTAAGCTCTGGCTTTCCTTGTTTCCGACAGTTGCAGAATGCTTTTGCAATATGAAAGGGTTCTGAACACATTGCGCATGGGAGCCTCGCACCATGCAAATCTTTTTCATGCTGCCAATTCTTCTTCGTTGACCTTATAAATCTCCTCGCTCACCTTGTATCAGTTGTCTTGCATTATTCAATGCTTCTTTACTTAAACACCTTCTTGTGATCTATAGGGAGCTGTGTCCTGCGTAAATTTCGAGTTGGTACCTGACTGGTTTGATGGCTCTGTACACAATAGGGCCACTTCAATGCAAAGTCCTTAAAACTTGTGCCACAATAGGCAATATTTCATAACTGAATGTGCTATGGTTGAATGTATTGCAGTAACCTTGTGCAATGTCGTATTTTTTTATTCAAGCACATCAACGAAACTAGATCACCTGCCTAAAAAAATCACGGATGCTTCACGGATGCTTCGATAGAGTTTTCACAGAGCCCCACGTTTGTCCAGTTCTCCCTATTTTACGTGCTTTAAATGCATGTCGGAGAAATATCTCACACTGGTTTGTGTGATGCCACTGCTACTGCTGGAGGAAGGCTTCTGGGAAGCGTAACTGAAATGCGAATGTAATTTGTAGCACTATTTAAGGATTGACATTTTGAAAGTAGTGTTTGTGTTTAGGTTTGTACGCAGTAGACATGACCGTGTTACTGCTCGGTTTGTATTTTACAATTGAAATATGTGCCCTGAAGTGAATAATTGATTTCTTTAGACTGCGATTTCTCGTGCAAGTGATGACCACCACTTCAAATATTCCACATTACAATGCCGAATTGCAGAATATGCACCCCTTGAGATAAAAAAAAGGATAGAAATGAACCGGAAAAAGCTATTGGGAAGCCCACTGCAAGAATACTGCAAGAAAACAAAGCCAATAAACAATAAATCAAGGAAAGAACAGAAGAAATAACCAACTGTAATATTAATGACAAGTGAAATCAAGATGAGAAAAAAGACTCGTAAAACCCAAAACTTTTGCATGACAATGATAGCAATGAAGTTGCGATGCTTTATACCTGTTTAGCTACGGTGGCAGCTCTCCTCTTGTTCACTTTCATGGACGTTTGTGTATCTGTAGTAAACTTAGCTGTCAGAGTGTCACCCAATAATCGTCACTCACGGTCATACATACAGGTGTGGAAAATACTGTCAACAGCAGGCATTGCACTGTATATGTAAGCTCGTGAGCGAGAATCTGAGGAACTGAAGGGCTCGATATATTGCTAGCAGGAAGACGACTGCTTGAATAAAACACTTGGACTGCTCTGTACTCATATGCATAAACGGTGCTGTCTAATTCGTTTTTGTTTGCTTCATCTTTCAGTGCAGTCAGTCCATTCTTGCAATTCATCTCTACAGTTGCAATGTATTATGCACTGATGCAATCGGCCTGCAGTTGAAGTCCATTATACTCTTGCCTACTTTAGCGGTGGTTTCGATCTGTGACGTTTTGATTGTATGTGAGCTTAGAAAGTATAGTGCATGTTTTATTTCAACTATATTTCAGTTCCTTGAAGACTTCAACATCCTTATAAAGAAGGATGGCGCAAAAAGTGTTGAAAGCGGCTTCGAGAAGACGCAGTGCCTCGCTTTGAGAGGAGTATTGGGGGCCAAAAAGAAAGACATAACGCGTGTTATTGAGGCCCACACTTCAAGTGGTTCAGCAAGGCGCAGGAAGCGTAAGTGACAAGTGTGCACCAAAATCTTGATATGCTTTCCATTGGACTTTGCTTGCTAACCTATTTGCCTGCGATGTGCGGCTATTTAGGTTTGCACAGCTGCAATTCTGCTCTTCTATTTTAAGACCAATTCGAATCATGAGTGAACTTAAAGGAAGGGGTGGGGAGAGATAGGACATTACTGGTCACTGATGTCCGACAAGCAGTAGCGCTGTTTGGCTGTCTTTTTGCAAAATATGCTGAACAGTAACTATGGTTCGACGAACAGAACAAATTGAGCTGCCAGTTGATTGTTTGACAATTGCAGAAGCAGTAACACACAAAGAAGGTCTTACAGTTCAAGCGCAGACCATCTCGTTGCTAAAAATCTGACCATTGTCACTAATTGAAACTAATCATTGTCACTAATCAGCTGTGCCATTTAATGGCACAGCTGGTAGAGCCTCCCTGTTCTTTTTCAAAGATTGTACTAGTACTATCAACTGGAAGTTGTTAAACTGGTGCATCAAATACATCATAGATACATACCATACTTAAAGCATTAAAAATTAATTATTGGGTAATCATGTAAAGTCGCTTTATTTACCATTACAAAGTGACATAATCCAAGTACCACGCATGCTGCCTCTGTCTGCTTGATACAAAGGTAGTAAAGAAAGGCGAAATTCATAAAGTGAAGCATCACTCTATTGTGTTTTGGGAAGGCAAAAGGTCATGACTTCATGTTTTTTTTTTCTTCAGATATACGGGCTGTGCGAATCCTGCAGCTCCTATCCAAAATTTTAAACGAGCCCAAGGCAGTCGACACAATGTTTGTGCATATGGTAAGTTTGCTAAAGTTCCACATAACGATGTAAGACATGTCTTGCAATTTACATAATTTATAATACTATCGGTATAATTTCTCATAATTTTAGTGACGTATAATTCCAATTTATAGCAATCGTATCACATTTGTTCTACGGCATTTGACACATTCGTGTAAACGCAAATGCGCTCATTGGAAGAGCTTCTCTGTTGCATAGAACTAGCATAATTCACTGAATTTTGATTCTCTGTGTACGTAACTTCTAAAAATAAATTTAATCGAAAATTGGCTACAGGTAAATTGCCGACAAAAAGGATTGAAGAAAACCTACAAGATATGATTTTGTATCTCTTTAAGTCATGTTGCCACTGTGTTGGTCTGCAGGCAAAGGAAAGACTACATTTCAGATTTATTTCTTTTAATTTACGGATTGAGGTTAGCCTATTAAACGACACATGTGCACTGTTCATTTGAAATGATAACAATTCTGGAAGTAAACAGGGCATTGTGGTCTTGTCAGTAGAGTAAGCTTTTAGTAGTCCCATATTAGTGGAGCAGAAGGATTAGTGTACTTTCGTCTTCCTACAGGATGAAGACAAGCCATGTACACCCTGCGTTGTGTACTGCGGCAATACCCTTGAAGCTGCTGATGAGCTCTTCTTGTTTGCCGAGAAGAGGCAGCTGGCTAGAGTCATCGATGCACAGGAGGGCACCACTGCCATGATGGCTGCCTATTGGGCTTTTGACTTCAGTTACGCCAAGCAAGCATCTAATATATCCTGTGTGTTAGAGCACCTCTTTCTAAATGTGAATGTATCACTCCCAAAATGTGTTGCAAGAAGGTTTATTTCAGCTCATAAAGCGGAATACGAGAAGTAAGGTACAAATAAATTAGCTGTTCGTACTCTGGTGTATTAAATCTTTTGTTTCTTGCCCCACAAGCAGGCTCGTCCACTAGAAACAATGCAGCATGCTTCTACAAAGCTTTTCAAAGCACCCTTACACCCTTATGACAAACTGCTCAAAACACCCTTGCACCCTTTCAACACTGCAATACACCCTTGCACCCTCACAGAAATATCCTGAAAACACCCTTGCACCCTTTACACGAAGGGTGTTATACTGTTCAAAGCACCTTCCAACTTAAGGGTGTTACTTCAATCAATAATACCCAGCATAAGGGTGTGATGGCTCATTTAAAAACCCCTTTAAAGGGGTGCTAGGGGGTTAGTTATAGACACTCAAAAAACCCTTCGGGGTGTAAATTATTTTACAGTGCAGATCAGATTTTCGACGATCGCCGACTCTGTTCGCCACTGTCACCGTCCTTTGAGTGTAGCCTGTTTTTGAGGGCACAGGTTCGCCTCATAAAACGCTCGTTTCGTCATTCATAGTTTTGCCGCTTTCTTCGCCGTTACTACTATGGGGGATTTTTTCGCTGAGCTGCTCGCGCAAAGTATCGGCAGCGGCGTAATTGTTGACATGGATACTTTTTTTGTTAATACTGCCCCCCCCCCCTTGAGTGGGTATATGCCTTCCCGCGGGGAACACTAGTGTGGATATTCATACACGTTCTCCTCCGTGACAACAGCGGGCGAAGTTCAAGCGGCGCGAGGAACAGCCTCGTCCCTCCGGGTAACGCATGCAAGTACGCCCAAAAAGACTGGCAGTGCAGCAAAGCGTACATGTTCTCGATGTTTGACGGACAGAGAGACCCAGTGCAATAGTATAGAAGGCACGCTGCTCGCAGTGTCCAGGTGGCCATGTTCCTGGCATCGGCAAGTGCAGAAAACGGTGCATTGTCCCAAGCTGGGGTGAACGCCGTGGCCATTCGCTACGTAGGTGACCAGTTGGCTCGCCGGCTCCCCGAGGTTACTGAGGAGGGTAACTTTTGCCGGCGACAACATTGCTAGTTGGTATCCGTCGGAGTGTAGAAGGACAGCATCGAGCCTTGGTTACTTCGTGTGGGGGCATCTCTATTCGAGTGGTTCGGAGTTTGCCAAGTGGTGAAATCGATGCGTGCATTGCCACGTCTCCGCAATGTCCAGAGGTGGTTGCGAAGGGTTATTGACTCTTGTATGGCACCAGGAAGGGTCTTTATTCTTCTGCGGCGAGAGCACTCACGTAACACGAAAACGCGACTAACGCGTTGTGGTTGGACAAAGCGTCGCGTGATGTCGCTGCGAGCGTTATTGCTGCAGTTCAGGTCTCCGGTAACACGGTGTATCGTGAAGGTTCACCCGTTTACACACAAGCTAGAACTCTGTAATGTGACACAGCTTTTACGTAACGTTAGGAGCAACGTGGAGAGGACTGGATAACGTGGGCCGATCCCGAGCGCTGTGCAGTTAACACGACGTCTCGCAACGCTAGCTGTGCCACGGGAACAATGACAGTGTAATAAGGCGATTTATTAAGAGGCACTGGGCACAGTCTGGTAGCGCTGGCAGTCGACAAACGCTGATCACGCGCACAGCCGCAACAAGAGCGCCTTCTTCGTCTTCCTCTTCACCACAATTGCCCCCGGGAGAGAAGAGGTGCCATCCTGGAGACTTACGGCGTAGGTAGGATGAGGGGGTCATAGTACGGCTTAAGTCGGTTGACATGAACCGTGTCACGCCCGCGATGCCTATGGTCGGGTGAAGGTGTCACAGGTTCGACAACATAGGTGACAGCGGAGGTACGGTCTATGACGCGGTAGGGGCCATCATAGCGTGCAAGGAGTTTGGTCGAAAGGCCAGGGCTGTGAGGCGGGACCCACAACCAAACAAGGGAACCAGTCGGGAAAACTGGTGTAAGCGCGTCACTGTCACGCCGCAGCTTTTGACGACCTTGAGCAGCGGTCGTAAGGGCTCGCGCGAGCTGCCTACAGTCCTCGGCGTATTTGGCTGCTTCAGACACAGGCGTGCATTCGGAAGCGTCGGGTCGGTATGGGAGCATTGTGTCCATAGTACACGAGGGCTCTCGTCCATACAGCAGAAAAAAGGGCGAAAAGCCAGTGGTAGCTTGTGTGGCCGTATTATAGGCATACGTGACGAACGGCAAAACAGTGTCCCAGTTACT
The DNA here is from genome assembly GCF_038994185.2 of Dermacentor albipictus. NCBI lineage: Eukaryota > Metazoa > Arthropoda > Arachnida > Ixodida > Ixodidae > Dermacentor > Dermacentor albipictus. Next base: position 430,072,187 of record NC_091821.1, on the reverse strand, counting down.
GTGATCCGAGGCGACGTACATAGTCAACATGTCACCGAGTGTGCGGTTGAACCTCTCTGTCAAGCCGTTCGTTTGCGGGTGGTAGGCTGTAGACTTGCGGTGAACGATGCTGCATGCAGCGAGAAGGGCTTGGATGACTTCGGACAAGAAGACACGGCCCCTGTCGCTGAGCAGTTCGCGTGGTGCGCCATGTCGAAGAACGAAGTTCCGCAAGATGAAGAACGCAACTTCGCGCGCAGAGGCTGCCGGGAGTGCGGCAGTCTCGGCGTAGCGCGTCAAGTGGTCGACACCTACAATTATCCATCGGTTACCCGAGGAACTGCAGGGAAGTGGCCCGTACAGGTCTATGCCGACGCGATCGAAGGGCCGAGCCGGGCAGGGCAGCGGCTGTAGCTCACCAGGTGGGCGCTGTGGAATTTTCCGCCGTTGGCACGCCGTGCAAGCGCGTACGTACTGGCGCACGAAGTGATACATGCCGTGCCAGTAGAAACGCTGCCTTAGGCGAGTATACGTTTTCAGAACACCGGCGTGACCATTATGAGGAGCAGCATGAAAATAAGCGCATATGTCAGAACGCATGTGTCGTGGTATCACCAGGAGCCATTTGCGACCATCAGGCAAATAATTTCTGCGGTAAAGGACGTTGTCGCGGACAGTAAAGTGAGCGGCTTGGCGACGAAGTGTTCGAGAAGAGGGTGTGGCGGATGGGTCGTGGAGGAAAGTCAGCATAGTTGAAAGCAGGGGATCCTTACGCTGCTCGTCCGGCATATCAGCGACGTTGAAGGCTGACATGGATGCGAAGAGCGAAGACAATGAAGCCACATCACAAGGTAGCGGCGATCGAGAAAGCGCATCGGCGTCAGCGTGCTTTCTGCCCGATCGGTAGACAACGCGGATATCATATTCTTGTAAGCGGAGTGCCCATCGCCCTAGGCGACCTGACGGATCCTTCAACGAGGACAGCCAGCAAAGTGAATGGTGGTCGGTGACAATGTCAAAAGGGCGACCATATAGGTATGGACGAAATTTGACGAGCGCCCAAATAATGGCCAAGCACTCCTTTTCTGTTACTGAGTAGTTGGCTTCTGCCTTCTTTAAGGTGCGGCTCGCATACGCGACGACGTACTCGTCATAGCCGTCTTTCCGTTGTGCGAGGATTGCACCAAGTCCGATACCGCTGGCGTCCGTATGTACCTCTGTAGGCGCTGTGGGATCGTAGTGTCGAAGAATCGGTGGCGAAGTAAGTAGGCGACGTAGTTGCTGGAAGGCTTCGTCACAGGAAGTTGACCACGCGGAGATGCCGTTAGTAGCGGTAAGCAAATTGGTCAGTGGTGCGATGATAGTCGCGAAATTGCGCACAAAACGCCGAAAGTAAGAGCAGAGCCCTATAAAGCTGCGGAGTGCCTTAAGAGTAGTGGGCGTCGGAAACTCTGCGACCGCGCGAAGCTTGGCTCGGTCAGGAAGCACGCCGTCCTTCGATACAACGTGACCCAATATTGTTAACTTGCGAGCAGCAAAACGGCACTTTTTGATGTTAAGTTGGAGACCAGCAGAGGTGAGGCAGGTGAGTATCTCACGCAAGCGAACGAGGTGCGTCGGGAAATCTGGCGAAAACACCACGATGTCATCAAGGTAGCACAGACATGTTTTCCACTTGAAGTTGCGAAGGATGGTGTCCATCATGCGCTCGAAAGTAGCGGGCGCGTTGCAGAGCCTGAATGGCATTACGGTAAATTCGTACAAGCCATCGGGCGTGATGAAAGCTGTCTTCTCACAGTCGTCATCTGCCATGGGCACTTGCCAATAGCCGGAGCGAAGATCCAAAGATGAGAAGTACTCCGCGCCTTGCAAGGAGTCGAGGGCGTCATCAATCCGAGGCAGCGGATAGACATCTTTACGAGTGATCTTATTGAGGCGACGGTAATCCACACAGAAGCGTATTGACCCGTCCTTCTTGCGTACTAATACTACAGGAGACGCCCAAGGACTGTGGGAAGGGCGAATGACGCCACGGTGCAGCATGTCGTCGACCTGCTCGTTAATGATCTTTCGCTCGGCTGCCGATACGCGGTATGGTCGTTGGCGTAAAGGAGGATGGGAACCAGTGTGTACGCTGTGAGTGACGGTTGCCGTACGTCCCAGGGATAGTTGGTCACAGTCAAACGACGAGCGAAAATTCTGAAGAAGCGCGAAGACTTGCTGGCGATATGGAGGCGGCAGATCGGCGTCTACGACAGATTCAAGAACGTCTGACGACGATGACGACAACGATGATGATGATGATGCGCATGGCACGGGAGAAGTGAGGGCGTCGAGTTCATAACAGGCCGTGTCGTCGGTAACATCGAGAATGTGAAGCGGGTCAAGGGGCTGAACACGACCGAGTGATTCGCCGCGCAGTAACGTCACATGGTAGTGAGACGGGTTACACACAAGCATTGAGGATAATCCAGACGCAGTGGTGAGGACGGCAAATGGGAGAGGTAGGGCCTTGCGACGGAGAAAAATCGGCGACGGTGTAAAAAGCACTGTAGCGTCTGGCGCGGTAGAGCAAGAGACGGGCACAAGCGCACACATGTCGGGTGGTATGTCCGTATCGGACACAATAGTGAGCTTGGAGGCTTTCTGTTCAGAAGGGTCAGGCAGTGGGGCATCGGCAAGCGGGAAAAGCGCTACTTCGGCTCGGGCACAGTCGATGATGGCACGATGATGAGACAAGAAGTCCCAGCCGAGGATAATGTCATGTGAACATGATGACAACACGAGAAATTCAACAACATAGACAATGCCGTCGATGACCACCCTGGCAGTACATTGAGCGAGCGGGGCTATATGCTGCGCAGTCGCGGTGCTTAGAAGCATACCAGACAACGGCGTTGTGACCTTATGGAGGCTGCGACAAAGCTTGTCGTCGATAACAGAAACTGCAGCCCCAGTATCAATAAGCGCAATTGCGGCGGTTCCTTCGACCAAAACGTCCAATAAATTGCGTGGCGACTGTGCAGGCCTTGTAGAAGTCGCGAAGCTGGCAGTTCGTGCCTGCGGAACTGCAGCAACTAGTTTCCCTCGCTAGGTGACTGGCGGCGACGTAAGGGGGAAAGTGAGCGACGACGTGGTGATGGCGAACGATGGGTGCCGACAGGGCGTCGAGGAGGCGGCGAAAACTCGTGGTCGGGAAGAGCCGCATGCCCGGTGGTGTCATGGGAATAGGCATATCCAGGCGGTGCGATAGTAGCGTTACCAGGTGGCATGCGACGATGGCAGAAGCGCGCAACGTGGCCGGCGACACCGCAAGCGAAGCATATGGGTCGGTTGCGTGTGCGCCAAGGGGTCTGAACTGGGCGTCGAGATGGAACGGGAGGCGACGCGGGAGGAGGTGCAGCTTGAAGTCGCATTGGCGCCGGAAACGAGAACGTCGGCGGCGCAGGTCGCGCGGCGACTTCGGCATAGGTCAGAGGTGCAGCCACGGGAGGGCAGGGGTGGGCGAAAGGTAAAGACCCAGCAAGTTCCTCGCGAATGGCCCGCCTAATGGGAGCAGCCAGAGATGTGTCAGGCTGGGGAGGTCCATCATTGAGAGGCAGCATAGACAATTGGCGTGCCACCTCCTCACGAATGAAATCCTTAATCTCAAGAGAGAGCGATGCTGCTGGCGTGGTGTTCGAGCGAAGTGTGAGGCCCGAGAGAGAGTCGCCAGGTGCGAGAGCGCTGCGCGCAAGGACCCTTTGTCGACGCAGCTCATCGAAGCTCTGGCAAAGAGTGACGACAGCTGCCACAGAAGTAGGGTTCCGCGCCAGGAGCATTTGAAATGCGTCGTCCTCGATGCCCTTGAGGATGTGCTTCACCTTGTCCTCTTCAGTCATGGTGGAATCGACGCGGGCGCAAATATCGATGACATCCTCTATGTAACTTGTATAAGTCTCGCCGGGCTGTTGAGCGCGCTGGCGGAGGCGTTGTTCTGCACGGAGTTTTCGCAAGGCTGGGCGACCGAAGACTTCCGCGAATGCAGTTTTGAAAGCGGACCAGGTTTGCAGTTCCCGTTCGTGATTGTGGAACCAGAGGTTCGCAACGTCAGCAAGATAGAAGATGACGCTACGGAGCTTCGTCGGGTCATCCCACTTGTTGTGTTCACTGACGCGCTCGTAGGTAGAGAGCCAGTCTTCTACGTCAGTCTCACCTGATCCGCTAAAAACAGGAGGGTCCCGCTGCCGTTGCATGGCGCCGCACATGACAGGAGCGGCAGATGCGCCGAGTGGATTGTTGGGAGCGTCGGTCATAGTAGCGGCTGGAGCAGATGTTAAAGTTCGGCTGCGAAGTTCCAGGGCGAGGTCGGGGAGTGGAGCACCTTCCACCAAATGTAATAAGGCGATTTATTAAGAGGCACTGGGCACAGTCTGGTAGCGCTGGCAGTCGACAAACGCTGATCACGCGCACAGCCGCAACAAGAGCGCCTTCTTCGTCTTCCTCTTCACCACAACAGTAACAAGCACCTGATGCACGTGTCGATATTCCCCAACGAGCTAGTCGGCTCTGACATGGGAGAATTATGCGTGCAATTGTGGCATATACCCAAACCGTGGCCCCATGTTCTAACCATTAGGCCAGCGTTCCAGTAGGCTCCGCCCCCCCCCCCCCCGGGCTGCCGTTGTTAAGAACGGCCCAGCAGAGGTGCAAATTTTACCAGCCAGTTGCGACAGCGGCGTCAACTTTCCTAGAACGCCACTGCAAACCTCTAGCCACGGCGTCACTAAGCCGACTGTGTGTTTAGAACAATGCTCGCGTCCTCGACTCTCCGTCGCTGGAGCCAAGATGAGTTCGACGAAGCAGGCTTTGGCCGGAACACGACACCACCTACACGGTCTGCCGCGAGCAGGGGAGTCCTCGAGGAACGTAGTTCGAAGCCCTTCCCATGCGCCGTTCAAGACGCAAGACAATGGGCAACCGGCTGCGCTGCGGGGGTCAGCTCGGGGAATAAAAGGCACCTCTCCTGATGTAAGCCCCGAGTTCTACGAAGCCCGTCTGGCCTCAGTTGGGGACCGTGAACCTCGCGCAAAGAAGTGTGTGTGAGAGTGTGTGTGTCCCGCCCGCAGAGAGGCGACTCGTTTACCATGACTGGTCGAACGTTTCTCTCACCTTGTGATCGAGGGAGTACCGAGTGTTTATACACCACGGTTGTGCGGCTGCTCAGTGCACTTTCCCTCGCAGTTATGCTAGACCGATGAACTGCGACATCTTTATCTAGATACTGTAAATAAACCCATATTCCTCGTTCTCCATGAGAAACAGTCCTTCCCTTCAACAACGTCCTCAGCGGGGATAAGTTAGACGACGGCATGGGCCAGCTACCTTCTAATTCATGCCTTTCTACAATCTTGACAACTGATTACGAGCGATGGGATTGACCCCCCAATCCTAACACCATGCACTAAGGCGGAGATTCGATCCAAGCGTCGGTCACACATTTCCCTTTATTGAAGACGCCCGAACGGTGGCGATACAGGAACCTAGCTACTACAAAGTGCCTAGAATGGGGCAATGTGGTATAAACTTTTTTAAAAACAGGGTTGAAGTGCCTCAGACAGGCTGGCCAACGTTTCGATAGGTGGACCTATCTTCGTCAAAGGCGGCCTCGTCATCCTCGGCGTGTTAGTTTTAAAGGGTTAGTGCAGTGACGTCACGTGCGGGTGTTGTTGCTGGCGGCTGGTTTTAAAGAGAGAGATTACAAGAGGGAACAGGCGCTGTCGTCCGACGTCTGTGAGCCTCATTCTCAAGACGAAGGGACAAGAGCGTGAGAGTGGGCACGCGGGGAGGAAAGAAAAGAAATAGAAGCAGAAAAAAAGGGGGAAAAAAAGCAGGGGGGTGCCAGGGCCGTACCAAGACACAACAAAGGGGGGGGGGAGTGAAAGAAAAAGAAAGAGAAAAATGAAATCTTTAAGAAATATGGGGGCTTGGGAGCGTGTTGGGGATGCGAACGGTTAGGAGGTAATCCGGGGGAGTCGTTGGCGGCATGTTTTTGAGGCATTAGAACGGCCGGTCAAGCGATAGGTCGAGTAATTTTGAAATAGTTAAGGTGGCGACGGGGAGTCTGCGGTGCAATGTGTGGGGTGAATGAAAGGCAGCGGCATGGTCTTTCAAGGGGCACTGCCCCACGCGCTTAACGTAGGTGTCGTTACGGCGGCATCCAGAAGGCGATGGTTGAGGCGCCGAAAAAGGCATATTGACTTCAGAATGTGTTGTCGAGGGGGTTTCAAAAAAAAAAGGACTAAAAAAGGGGTAAGGGGGAAGGGGGGGCGAAATCGGTATAGCAAACAGGAGGGCGACGCGTGCAGAAGCGGGCGCGGGCAAGTGTACATGGAAGAAGGGGATCGTACACTTGGTATAGACGTAAAATCCTGAAAGAGTACATTAAATTGAGTAGTAAGCAGGAATTTTTTTTTCTTTCTCTTTTTCTCCTCTTCCTCTCTCCCCCTCTCCCCCCCTTTTTTTCCTCCGAAATGAAAGAGTAGGTGAGGTTAAGAATTAAAGTTGGCTGGTGGCCTAATGTGTTTTGTGTATTGGTTGATGATATGAGAGTTTCAGATTTAAGTTACAGCTTTTAAAGATTCTAAGTTGCCGCGTGCCAAATTAATTCCTGTCGGCTGTAGGCAATTAAACTTGTGTATGAGGTATGATTCCGTGTACTTCCTTTCGCGAGGGGAACGGAAATTTGTTTGTAGTATATAGAGCCTTGCTTTGTCAAACATATGTCCATGTTCATTAAAGTGGCTGGCTACTGCTTTGGGTAAATTGTGTTTTGTGTCCGCGCGGTGACCATTCAGTCTTGTATTGATTTGTTGTCCGGTCTCACCTATGTATTGTTTGCTACAAGCGGCGCATTCTAGACAGTAGACTACATTGCTTGATGTGCAGGTGAAAGCCGAAGTTACTTTGTGTGTGTAATTCGACGCTGTACTTTTTACTGTAGTAGTGGATTGAATGTGTTTGCATGTAGAGCACCTGGGGCGACCACAGGGATTGGTTCCCAACTTCTTCTTTTTCTGTAGTTTGGCGTGCACAAGAACATCTTTAAAATTAGTGTTGCGTCTGTAGGCTACTCTGGGAGGGTCGGGAAAAATCTTCTTAAGTTTCTGGTTGCTGGTGAGAATCGGGTAGTATTTACTTAGGATGTTATTCACGTTTGGGAGTGCGTTTGAGAATTTAGTAGTAAGAAGAGGCGTTGTTGTTCTTGTGATCTTCGGGCGGGGCTTGAGGACCTCGGCTCGATCAAGTTTGGTTGCAGCGATGTAAGCTGTTTGAAGGTCACTGTTTGGGTGGTTCCTGTTTGATAGCGTTTCTTTAAGGTGATCGAGTCTATCTATGTAGTCTTGGTTTTCAACGCAAATGCGACGTAGTCGTGTGGCTTGGCCTTTAAAGATGCCTTGTTTGCAATGTCTGGGATGGTGGCTGGTATATTCTAGGTACTGTTGTTTGTCGAAAGGTTTCCTATACAGCGTTGTCTTTAGTTCACCATTGTCAATGTATATTGTTGTGTCCAGAAAGTTTATGCGCTCAGTTGAGGATTCTGATGTGAATTTTATTGTTGGGTGAACAGAATTTAGAAAGGATACATATTTATCTAGACTGTCTTGGCCCTGTCCCCAGATTATGAGTATGTCGTCTATGTATCGTAGGTATGTGTGGGGCTTGGTAGTGCAGCGCGATAGGAAATCTGTTTCTAGAATCCCCATAAATATGTTCGCGTAGGTTGGTGCAAAAGGCGTACCCATGCTTGTACCATGTATCTGTAGGTAGTGACTCTCTTCAAATTCGAAGTAGTTATGTGTGAGAACTAATTCAAGGAGAGACAGGTAAACTTCAGTAGAGTGTTGTGCACTGTATTTAGACAGCGTTTGTTTTATCGAAGATAAACCATCAGGGATTGGAATGTTGGTGTACAGCGCCGTGACGTCTAGTGTTGCGAGAATTGTGTTGTGGGGTAGTGTGCCTTTAGTATTAATGTCTTCTATAATTCTCAGCAGGTGGGGCGTATCTTGTACAAATGACGGAAGTGTTTTCGGCAAGTTACCAAGGTAGTGGTTAAGGAATGTGGAGATGTTCACTGTCGGGGTGTTGTTGTTTGATACTATCGGACGGCCTGGGATAATAGCAGTGTATAGCTCAGCGGATGGAATTTTATGAATTTTCGGAAGGAGGTAAAAACGTCCGGCAGTTTTGCTGCTTGGTTTAAGAAATTTGTATTCTGATGGTGCTATCAATTCATCAGCCAAAAGTGATTTCAGCCTGTTGGTAATTGTCACTGTATAGGACAAAGGACAGGCTAGAAAACTTACCAAAAAACATGTGAGCTACACCTTCCATCTGAAAACCTACACAAGCTGCACCGAGAAAAATATAATTCCTAAAGGCCTAACACTCAAGGCTGTACCAGCTCTAGGAACACTCCCACCACACCATCGCGCAAACTGGCAAACAACATTACATAATGCCTCACTTTCACTTTTGAATATCCTCAAAGAACACTGCGAAGAGCAAATCGAAACTTTTAACCACAGATTTAGGAACATAACCCTGACACCAGATGAGAAGAGAGATTTAGAACATTATGGCGAAAAACAATCTAGAAAAGTGGTTCAAAAACAAAGGAAAAAAGCAAATTTTAATCAAAAAACAACCTTCCAGCCAAACAGCCACCACACCCAGACAAGAGGGACCTCGAGCTTAGAAGGACCAGACAGAAAGGAAATTTCCACAGAACTAAACCGCTCCAATGTTATAGACATTTCTAAAACATTAAGTCAAAAAGAAATAGCCGTACTCAGCAAGGGCTTAAACTTTTGCCCCACGAACAACACAATAAATGAATTCGAACTTCACAAGGACCTCTCAGAATTCTCCCGACGAATGCGTATCCGACACTTTTTTGCAGACACACCAGACACCGGGACGACACCACTTAGAGCCCAATCCACTTGGACTCCCGAACCAGAACAAGCCATAGAACTTGACATATACCTTAAAACTATCACTAAAGAAATTATAAGCCAATCCAAGACATCTAAGCGACCTAAAAACATAACTGCGTCGGAGAGTCATATCATTTCAAATCTGAGCTGCCGGAATGACATTGTTATTAAGGAAGCAGATAAGGGTGGAAGTATAGTTATTTGGCCAATAGAAAAATACAAGCACGAGGCTTACAGACAACTAAACAACCCAGAACATTACCGCAAACTAGATAACGATCCGACATTGTCCTATACAGTGACAATTACCAACAGGCTGAAATCACTTTTGGCTGATGAATTGATAACACCATCAGAATACAAATTTCTTAAACCAAGCAACAAAACTGCCGGACGTTTTTACCTCCTTCCGAAAATTCATAAAATTCCATCCGCTGAGCTATACACTGCTATTATCCCAGGCCGTCCGATAGTATCAAACAACAACACCCCGACAGAGAACATCTCCACATTCCTTAACCACTACCTTGGTAACTTGCCGAAAACACTTCCGTTATTTGTACAAGATACGCCCCACCTGCTGAGAATTATAGAAGACATTAATACTAAAGGCACACTACCCCACAACACAATTCTCGCAACACTAGACGTCACGGCGCTGTACACCAACATTCCAATCCCTGATGGTTTATCTTCGATAAAACAAACGCTGTCTAAACACAGTGCACAACACTCTACTGAAGTTTACCTGTCTCTCCTTGAATTAGTTCTCACACATAACTACTTCGAATTTGAAGAGAGTCACTACCTACAGATACATGGTACAAGCATGGGTACGCCTTTTGCACCAACCTACGCGAACATATTTATGGGGATTCTAGAAACAGATTTCCTATCGCGCTGCACTACCAAGCCCCACACATACCTACGATACATAGACGACATACTCATAATCTGGGGACAGGGCCAAGACAGTCTAGATAAATATGTATCCTTTCTAAATTCTGTTCACCCAACAATAAAATTCACATCAGAATCCTCAACTGAGCGCATAAACTTTCTGGACACAACAATATACATTGACAATGGTGAACTAAAGACAACGCTGTATAGGAAACCTTTCGACAAACAACAGTACCTAGAATATACCAGCCACCATCCCAGACATTGCAAACAAGGCATCTTTAAAGGCCAAGCCACACGACTACGTCGCATTTGCGTTGAAAACCAAGACTACATAGATAGACTCGGTCACCTTAAAGAAACGCTATCAAACAGGAACCACCCAAACAGTGACCTTCAAACAGCTTACATCGCTGCAACCAAACTTGATCGAGCCGAGGTCCTCAAGCCCCGCCCGAAGATCACAAGAACAACAACGCCTCTTCTTACTACTAAATTCTCAAACGCACTCCCAAACGTGAATAACATCCTAAGTAAATACTACCCGATTCTCACCAGCAACCAGAAACTTAAGAAGATTTTTCCCGACCCTCCCAGAGTAGCCTACAGACGCAACACTAATTTTAAAGATGTTCTTGTGCACGCCAAACTACAGAAAAAGAAGAAGTTGGGAACCAATCCCTGTGGTCGCCCCAGGTGCTCTACATGCAAACACATTCAATCCACTACTACAGTAAAAAGTACAGCGTCGAATTACACACACAAAGTAACTTCGGCTTTCACCTGCACATCAAGCAATGTAGTCTACTGTCTAGAATGCGCCGCTTGTAGCAAACAATACATAGGTGAGACCGGACAACAAATCAATACAAGACTGAATGGTCACCGCGCGGACACAAAACACAATTTACCCAAAGCAGTAGCCAGCCACTTTAATGAACATGGACATATGTTTGACAAAGCAAGGCTCTATATACTACAAACAAATTTCCGTTCCCCTCGCGAAAGGAAGTACACGGAATCATACCTCATACACAAGTTTAATTGCCTACAGCCGACAGGAATTAATTTGGCACGCGGCAACTTAGAATCTTTAAAAGCTGTAACTTAAATCTGAAACTCTCATATCATCAACCAATACACAAAACACATTAGGCCACCAGCCAACTTTAATTCTTAACCTCACCTACTCTTTCATTTCGGAGGAAAAAAAGGGGGGGAGAGGGGGAGAGAGGAAGAGGAGAAAAAGAGAAAGAAAAAAAAAATTCCTGCTTACTACTCAATTTAATGTACTCTTTCAGGATTTTACGTCTATACCAAGTGTACGATCCCCTTCTTCCATGTACACTTGCCCGCGCCCGCTTCTGCACGCGTCGCCCTCCTGTTTGCTATACCGATTTCGCCCCCCCTTCCCCCTTACCCCTTTTTTAGTCCTTTTTTTTTTTGAAACCCCCTCGACAACACATTCCGAAGTCAATATGCCTTTTTCGGCGCCTCAACCATCGCCTTCTGGATGCCGCCGTAACGACACCTACGTTAAGCGCGTGGGGCAGTGCCCCTTGAAAGACCATGCCGCTGCCTTTCATTCACCCCACACATTGCACCGCAGACTCCCCGTCGCCACCTTAACTATTTCAAAATTACTCGACCTATCGCTTGACCGGCCGTTCTAATGCCTCAAAAACATGCCGCCAACGACTCCCCCGGATTACCTCCTAACCGTTCGCATCCCCAACACGCTCCCAAGCCCCCATATTTCTTAAAGATTTCATTTTTCTCTTTCTTTTTCTTTCACTCCCCCCCCTTTGTTGTGTCTTGGTACGGCCCTGGCACCCCCCTGCTTTTTTTTCCCCCTTTTTTTCTGCTTCTATTTCTTTTCTTTCCTCCCCGCGTGCCCACTCTCACGCTCTTGTCCCTTCGTCTTGAGAATGAGGCTCACAGACGTCGGACGACAGCGCCTGTTCCCTCTTGTAATCTCTCTCTTTAAAACCAGCCGCCAGCAACAACACCCGCACGTGACGTCACTGCACTAACCCTTTAAAACTAACACGCCGAGGATGACGAGGCCGCCTTTGACGAAGATAGGTCCACCTATCGAAACGTTGGCCAGCCTGTCTGAGGCACTTCAACCCTGTTTTAAAAAAGTTTATACCACAGTGTGCCATTCCATCTGCCAGCCCCTTTCTTGTAGAATGGGGCAATGAATGCTTCGCAATTAAGACAAATGCTACAGATTCAACGAGTTCGAATCTGTGAGTGCATACAGAGTCGAAACACAAGTACACGATCGCATACACACAGGCGCGCAAAGAAATGCGTACACACACACACATGCACACGCACACAAGCGCGCGGGTACACGCAAATTATATCGAGCCTCCTAGACAGTACTACCAACTACGACGGACGCCTTGAACGCATTCTTTCAGAGGCAGCATTGACATGGTTTACATGGTTTTTTTTTTCATGGTTTGAGAGGCAACGTTTACTTCCTCATTACCGTACAGCCACGCATGAGTGCAGGCTAGCTTTCTGGTTCTTTTTCATTAATTACCCATACGGCCGCGGTTGGATGAATGCTATTTATGATCGTCCTCTTTCAGATAGGGCATTTGCGCCACCAAGAACTTGTTATGAGTTTGCCTAATGACCTACTTATCTTTATATATACAAAGAAAAAACTAAAAGAATTTCCAGCATCAAACTTCATGAACCACTAAAAGGAACTTTGTTTTTGTACGCCTCCATTGTTTATGGTCTCGCTACTTTTCTGCCACTGAATTTCCAATCGCGGCTTACTAATCTCTACTGCGGAAATGTTTACTTTCTCCCAGCTATCGCTGAATCCAAGGGCTTTAAGGCGGTCAGAGGAGCCTAAACTGACAGCTGGGCAGATACATTCGAATGCTTATATTGTGAAGAAAGCAGCCAAACTGAGAAAGACGAAACTAGCGTTTTATTGGGCGAACTTGTGCCCTCAAAAACAGGCTACACTCAAAGAACGGTGACAGCGGCGTACAGAGTCGGTGATCATAAAATTAGATCAGCGTGTCAAGCGCATCGGCTTTTATACATCAGTCGTCGAATGTGCCAGAGTAATCGCTGGGACCCGCACGCCTTTCACAAAGTTCTACATTATTCGCGTCGCGCACACATGCAATCAGATTACACAAGGTTCGGTCACAGACAGTGGATGGAAACATCGATAACATTCCAGTAACTTCCCACACATGCAAGCGCGTCCTGCGCTGTGCGATAACATTTGTTAGGCGGTGAAACGTGTCGCCCGATGAAGACAAGTACACGTGTAAATATCATCTTGCGTCGTTTCCTTAGCTTTACCGAAGCAAGAACGTGCTTTTGCTTCCTACGTGTACCTCGCTTTATAAAGGTATCCTGATGTCGCCTCAAAAAATACAGTTTTATTTGATTTACCATAAGTTGTTGCTTTCCTGGTTTCGTTTTTTCCTCATAAATGGTTATTCATCACAGGTTTCTTTTCCATTCCCACCACACCTAACATTGCCTCAGCCTCTGTGACTTCTCGTTTGACGTCCTTTGTTGACATGCTACTTATTATACCGGTCGCATATTTGCTCGTGAGCTTCCTTCGGATGGGCGGAGGCGAGTGCCATCTGGTGGTGAGGCAAGGAACCAAGCGATGCGTGCTCAGGTGTGATGGGTTCACCCATTCGGCCAGGGAATAGCCAGGCCGCAGCGCTCACGGTCACGAAACACGGCAGGGTTCACAAAGTAAAGCTTTGCTTTAAAGAAAAACACAGGAGCGCGGAAATTGTCATTGTTAAGACACGTACCTGCGTCAGCTTGCTCGTCGTGAATGCTGGACTGATTGCTCCTCTCAGGGACTTCCAGCGGTGGGCGGGTGCCACGAACACCAGCGCTTCCGGATTTACGGGTGCAGGCAAGACGCCCATTATGTTCTGTGAACAGGCACAGATGCTTTAATTTAGCGGTGCTTTTTTTTTCATGCAGTAACTGCTCTCTGCAACAAAAAAAAAACGATCTACTGGAAATATTGACCAGTACTGCATTGCAAGTGCAGTGTCCTGGAGCACTAACATTATTTGGCACAAAGGAAAGGATACAAAATCAATAAAAGTCTGATAGCCTTAGCGCTTGCCTTGTGTCTACTGACGTTTGTTCCGTTGAAAGCGTATGCTTGTGCAATCGGCAAGTATTAAGCAACTAGCACGTGCCATTATGCATTGTAAGTAGACCATTTACACGAAAGAGCGGCCTGCTTCGTGTGGTACGTATGGCTAGTTTCTCTATGCGAATCGTGCGCTTTGGCAGTCGGGCAGGAGGTGGTTATGCCGGCGAAATGCGCAATACTGCGTCGACGGCTGCTTCACGAGCGCACGTCAAAGCCAACTCGCCAATCAACACCCCACCCTGCACACTTGAGCCTCCCATCCTATATATGCGAATAAAGCTCTTGGTCGGGCTATACCGGGTGTCTCAGTTAGTTTTGACCAAGGTTTTAAGAAAACCCAAGGGCTCCAGAGAAATCGTACCGACTGCATAGTAGCCATAGTCGTGTGTACTTACAGTTAGTATTTTTTTCATGACGAAGTATTAATCAATTCATCACTTTTAATTAGTGAAATTTTTATTATTGCTTGAATCGCAAACATACCAAATATAAAGTTATAAGGCACCTAAAATAACCTCCTTGACAAGCATTTGTTTCGTGCTCAGCTTTGCCTCGTTGGTTTTTCCTTGGAAAAACAAAATCGCGAAACATCCAAAATGCGGAAAGGGTAAATGGCTAAACAGTTTCACTTTTAAATGTTCCTTTCTGGGCTGTTGAGACTCCTTGCGTGCTTTTGGTTTATTCTTTATTGAAATCAACACCTGAGTAGATCTTTTCAGTTCTTCCCAGAGCTACCTTCTTTCTTTTTTCGTACTCTGTTGCACAGTTTTTTTAAACTTTGGTTGGATTCATTTTGTAGCTTTGTTTTATTATACGCGAAGGTTAAAGCTATTCCGAGTGTATCATGACCAAGCCCAACATTCTTGCGTCTACAGATGCTCACGCTTATCGCACCATGCTAGTTAGGTCGCGTAACCTCTTGAGCCATATCCTACATGACGAAGCCTTGCATGATGCGGTGATAAACGAATTCAGCCGTGTATCTCTCAAAAGCTGCTTGGAGGCGCTTTATTAGCTGCGTGCGAGCGCGGATCTATGTCATATGTCGCATACTTCGCGGGCTTCTTTTTTTTAAGAAGAAGAACAACCAGGCACACTTTAGCACGAAATAAAGGTTTGATTTTGAGGTTATTTAAGGTGCCTTACCACATCGTAATGGACATGTTTTCCATTCAAGCAATAACTAAAGCCATCACTAACTAAAAGCAATTAATACTGCGTGATGAAATAAATACTGGCTCTAAGTACATACGACGGCCGCTACTATGCAGTCGGTACAATTTCTCTAGAGCTCTTGCTTTTGTTTTAATATTGGACCAAACTGACTTGGAAACCTGATATAGACTTCAGGCTTTGCGTGATGGGAACGACTCGACGACCCTTTTCACCTACATCCTCTGACAGGACCACATGTGGAAATATTGCGGAGCAAGGAAATTACAGTTATCCCTAAAACGCCCGGGATCGCCTAAACGTGTAGGTTAAAAGAAGGGAAAATCAGACATCCACCCTGTCGTAGCAATTGCTGCAATAGAAACCCGTATGGGTTCCTCGAAAGAAAATCCTCAGAGTTGAAGAGCTTACCAGAGCTTACTAGCCGGCTAGCAGATGGCAGGGCGAAGTCGAATATTTGTGCCAATTTGAAAAATTCTTGCCGTTGAACTCTCCGTAGATAACACGTAACAATTGTAACTTTATAGCAATTGCTACGAGTAGCTGAATGTTTTATTTTCCCTTAATTAATTACTTTTCTCCATCTTGCGGGTTTCCGCAGAACCATTATGTCAAACTCTTGCCTTTGCTTCGTGTTGTCCACAAATTCGAGTTCGGCCTGCCATCTGCTAGCCGCCTGGTTAGCTCAGATGGTAGAGCGGCTGCCCCGGAAAGACGGTGGTCCCGGGTTCGAGTCGCGGAGCAGGACGAATTTTTCTTCAACTGTGAGGTCACTTGGTGGCATGGCGAACGCATCGCGGGTTCCACCAACTACGGACGCGAGCACAAGTAAAAGGAACGGCAATTGTCCAGTGGCGTTATGCAGCGTAGTCCTCTCCGTTCATTTTAGTACGCGTGCTCGCGTCCGTACTTGCTGGAACCCCCGATACTTCCACTGCACCCTTCTCCTCCACTTTCCTCCACCCGCTTTTTTCACTCTCATCACCATCTTTCATCCCGCGCCGCGCTCCGAGTTCGCTCGGTTACACAGAGGGACGGTACGGCACGCCGTTGCTCAACACAGGAAAGGGCCCGTAAGCGCTGCGCTCTAAACATTCCTGCAGTTTTCACAAAATTTTCTCTGTTGTGGGCATGCCGAACAAAATGGCCAAAAGGTGCGGCCAAAAGGTACGGCCCTAAGCAGACGAGCACGATGTGAGACAAAAACTGCATATGCGGGATTGAACTACCAACTGCTTATTCGCCAGAAACCACGCGACGTTTTACACGAATCGGAAGTGCGAAGTAATCACAGCAAAACTCAGCGCCCTTCCACTCTGTGAATAAGGATGACCAGCTGAGCTGTGTATGTGGGCCAAGGCCGGGATACATGGAACGTTTTTCTAGACGAATTTCGCACAGCAGGAAACGCCGCGGCGGCGTGACGCCCAATTTCCGCTGGCTGGGGATACTTGGAGCGAATTAGCTACGGGTGCCACCTCAGTGGGGCCAGAAAAGGCAAAACTGCTTTAGTCAACCTGAAATGCACAAATAAAGTTTATAGACCTTTGCTCTCTATTACAACAAAATACAAACGAAAAACCTTAAAACCTTGTCTAAAGCTCCTTCAGTTGCTCTTAATAATGTATCAGTATATCTTGTGCCTATTTTGCGCAGAGATTGCATTGGAAATAGGCGGTATGGCGAGGCTGTGCGTAATTGAAAAGACCCGCCGTGGTAGCTCAGTGGCTATGGTGTTAGGCTGCTGAGCGCGAGGTCGCGGGATCGAATCCCGGTCACGGCGGCCGCATTTCGATGGGGGCGAAATGCGATAACACCCGTGTACTTAGATTTAGGTGCGCGTTAAAGAACCCCAGGTGGTCAAAATTTCCGGAGTCCCCCACTACGGCGTGCCTCATAATCAGAAAGTGGTTTTGGCACATAAAACCCCATATATTATTATTAATTGAAAAGATTGACGTACAGACGTGTCTTCGTCTTTATGATCTTTATAATCGACCCTTTCACTATCCCACAATATGGGACACTTCTGTACCACGCAGATAAGATTATCGTTAAATTCCACCTGAGCTGCCTTTGAAGGCATGGTCATGTCGCTAACACAAAGTGCCATACCCGCAAACCAGAAGCGTGCGCACGGAAAACATGTGCCAGTGAGGAAGACGGAAGTGACGTAGGTGTTGGCCAGTAAGCCATGGCTGGCTGTCCTTGCTGGCCGCTTCCGGCAGCGTCCGACGGCGCGCGTCAAACGTCTGGCGGGTCCTGATCCGTGGCCACGGCGGGCGTTTTTCTCGATGCGGGCCGTCTACTGCGCGCCGTCGGGTGAATATTGCAGACTTGCCGCCATAGAAACACTCCATATTCCCCGGCCTTTATCGCCTGCTTCACCTGCGCCGCGGGTCGGCCCGGCATTGTACTATCGTCGGGATCGGCCCACATGAAAAATTGTTGGTCCATGTCCACGGAGACGAGTTCCGCCAGAACCTAGCCATAAAGAGCTTCGCTGTAAAAAATAAACTAACAACTGTGGTAAGGGCTAAAAGCCGCTCGTAAGCCAGTGATCATCAGAATGTACAGACCTAACAATGTAGCTGCACTTGACCAACAATGCAACCCACAGAGGAAGCCTGAGATAATTTCGAAAAATGGCAGTGCAGAGCACGGAACCCCTATGGCAACGAGCTCATTTTGGCCTTCCATCGCGAGGTCGGGAAGCTGCAACGACGTCTTCCGTAACCATCCTCGGAGGTGCACCGTCTCGAGTGACGTTCAAGAGATTTTGGGAAGCGCCCGAAAAAACAGTCACCAACCTGCTTCAAGCTGTACCCAACTTGTAGTCATGGTCAGAGATGTGGCGAGCCTTCGGACGAAGAAAGTAATTTAGCCTCAAGCCCGCCACTTCTAGCCCAAACCGTGCTTTCGGCCTGGCCACAGCGAGCAACTTCCTGCGCGGGAGACTCGCTACTTCTACTTAAGCAGCCTCCGCCTTGGAACCACTTGGGGCACGGCAGCGCACCGAGCGTGGTCAGGACGCCGACTTTGTTTGCGCAGGTTACTTACCTACCTTGTGCAAGATGTGTACGTTCTAGTGACCGAATGTTTATCGCTCTGTCGTGCCCCTCTGACGTATTTGATGCAACTCGAAAAATTTTGTGCCACTCGCTACGTTCATTATGTGTAAATGTTCACCTCACTTTACTTTTACTAGCCCTTTCGGGGGACATTGAACTTAACCCCGGACCTGTTAATGACATTCCCTCTCCGGTTTTTCTTGAATCCATTGCTAGCGCCCTATCTCGTTTAGAAACCTCTTAGAACACCGTTCTGTCTGAGCTCGCTCTAATTCGTGCTGCACAGGCCACCATTGAAAACCGGGTCGGTCGTCTATACGAGCACATCATAATTGGATTTCTCCGCTCTTTTTGCGCATGCGTGAGGAGCAGTGGTCACGAGAGAGAAATGTGGGGACTTTTGGTCCTTGAGATTTCACTTTGCCTAGGTACTACGAGGAAGAAAGTTGTTAGCTCCGTTTGTCCCTAGCCGAGCTAGCAGCACAGAATCGACAGAATGCGGGGCCGGCAAGGAGAAGAAGCCGTATCCGAGGCGAGTTTGTTGCTATATACCTGCGACGGTAGCATATCAAATTTTAGTCGCAGGGGTATACGTTTGGAAGTGAGGTGTCTTCTCGGATGACTTTAGTGGCAAAGCATTACATCATGCCGATGCATTGTTCATTAGTGTCGTTGAGCAAGGTCAGCATACCGCACACTTAACTCAGGAGATTCGCGGGAACGGAAACAGTTTATGAATTCGACTGCCATGCCGATGCGAGTTTGTTGCTTTTTTTTTTGCGGCGGTAGCATATTAAATTCTGATAGTCACAAGGGCATACGTTCAGACGTGAGGCGTTTTCTCGGACTTTAATGGCAAAACATTACGTCATGCCGATGGATTGTTCATTAGTGTCGTTGAGCATACCACACACTTCAGGGGAATCGCGGGAACGGAAACATTTTACGAATTCAACTGACGTGCCAATGCAGTAGTTCTTAATGTAACTGAGCATACAACACACTTGGAGATTCGTGGGAATGGAACACTTTGTACTCTGTATGTGAAAGTACCAAAAATTGCGTCACCATGCAATCTGAGCCGTAAGTCGTTGTGGGAGCTGTACAGCCACACTGGCAAAACACTACGCCCTGCGGATGAATACAAATGTATGCTTAAGAAAAATGGTCGTCATGCAATTTCATACCCTTGTGAAAGCTGTAGAGTAACACTGTTATTGGCTAGGTGGTGCAGATTCGTAGCGATTCTTAGGTGCTTGTGCGCAAGGGTAATAATGAAGGATCGCGTATTACTAATCCCGGCTGTTACGATGTCTAGCTGGGTGAAACAAGGGCTCGGATCACTACAATTGCGAGCGAAATAGCTCTGAAGGCCTGCCAGTACACTTGTTCGGCGTCTCCGTGCTTGTACTGCGACAGTAGACGTGACTGTAGGTGGGCACATATATGACACTATATCCTGTGACAGTGGCCGCTTTCCACTCTTGGTATACTTCGCCGCAATACACTGCGTATACTTGATTGCGCGACATTGGTGGCTTGCGCCAAAGCTGGCTTTAGGCAAACGGCATTATGCAACACTCGAGCCATCTTGTCCGTCACTGCGGATAGAGAACGCATACACGTTCAAGCTACTTGAGCTGCATCATTTTGTCGATGTTTTCCCCTCTTTGCTAAATGAAGAGGATAACGTACGCCTGTGTGAGTGATTTAAAAGATTGATAAAAAGCCTGGTAAGCTATGTGCAGTCACTAAAAAACACTATTTATGCAGGGGTCCACGCTCCTCGCTCCTGTAAAAAAAAATGCAATTGAGTGATGACTCTCTGGAGAGCGATCCGCACCTATGTAAGCACAGCCGGCTCATCAGTCACAAAGTAGGAGTCGAAGATAACTTTTTAATGCTCATTATACGACATTGATAGAGATTAATTTGTGCTCAGCCAGTGACAAACGCCTTGCACTTAACAGTGAGACTTCGTCTTAATCCGCAATGCTTATGTGGCGAACAGGAGAGCAAAAGGTGAAAACAATGTTTTCTTACAAGGCAAGTCATCCATGTAGTGGAATTGCGTTTATCGTTGGTGTAGTGTTGACGCACTTACTTTCTCAAGTCCAACTTTTAATGCAACTTAGTTTCCCTTGGTGCAGGTTCTTCTACTGGAAGCATCCAAACTATGATTTATCAAATCAGGTTGCCGTCTTGTAGTTTCAGAAATTTTCCTCTGGTCTTCAGTTCTTTCTGAATCTGAAAGACCTGGCTGATTGCACAAACCACGCAGCCAATATCAGTGTTACTGTATAGCTTCCAGAAGGGTCTACTGCTATGAAATAGCATGACGACCATTTTTTCTTTAGCGTACATTTGTTCCGTATTCATCCGGAGGGCGTAGTGTATTGCCAGTGTGGCTGTACAGCTCTCCCAACGATCTACGGCTCAGATTGCATGGCGACGCAAGTTTTAGTACTTTCACATACAGAGTACAAAATGTCCCATCCCCACGAATCTCCAAGTGTGTATGCTAAGTTACATTAAGAGCTACTGCATCGGCACGGCAGTTGCATTCATATAAACTGTTTCCGTTCCCGCGATTCCCCTGAAATGTGTGGTATGCTCAACGACATGTGCACTAATGAACAATGCATCGGCATGATGTAATGCTTTGCCATTAACGTCATCCGAGAAAACCCCTCACGTCCAAACGTATCCCCCTGCGACTATCAGAATTTAATATGATACCACCACAAAAAATAAAAATAAAGGCAACAAACTCGCATCAGCACGGCAGTCGAATTCATAAACTGTTTCCGTTCTCGCGAATCTCCTTAATTGCGCGGTACGCTGACCTTACCCAACGACACTACTCAACTGTGCATCGGCGCGATTTAATGCTTTGCCACTAAAGTCATCCGAGAAACGTGTCCCCCTGTGACTAAAGAAATTTAATATGCTACCGTCGCAACAAGATAGTAACAAACTCACCTTGGACATGGCTTCTTCGCCTTGCCGGCCACGTATTCTGTAGATTGTGCGGCCAGCTCGGCTAGGGACGAACGGAACTAACAACTTTCTTCACCGTAGTACCTAGGCGAAGAGAAATTTCAAGGACCGAAAGTCCCCCACCCCCCACATTCCTCTCTCGCAACCACTGCTCCTCGCGCATGCGCAGAAAGAGTGGGGAAATCCAATTATGATGTGCTCGTGTCGTCTATCCGCCCGTGTCGACACCCTTGCGAAAATTGTAGAGGCTTATAAATCAAGTCACTCGATACCTATATGCAGTGACAACCATGAAATAATTAAACTCACTTCACAAATAAAAAACCTCGTACAGAAATGCGATGACTCAGAAAACCGCCTTCGCCGGGACAGCGTACTTTTTATTGCGAAAGCAATACTGCTCGCACTTTCGGCCCATCGGTGGTCGCGGCGCCTCCTTACACAGCTGCGGGTAACGTGACCATGTGACGTCACGCCAGACCGAGAGACGGGGCCCCAGCTCGCGGCATCGATGCTGGAGGCGAAGCCTTGCCCGCCGCTGCTGCGATGCTACCGAGAGAAGGCGCTCGCTGGTGTGACGTCACGCTAGGAGGATAAATGGGGCTACAGCTCTGCTCCTCGCAGTGGTCGGCGCGCTGCCTTGCGCTATGTCGGATGATGTATAGCCATAAGTTTAACAAAGGGCAACCATGTCCACACCATCAGCCGAACCAAGGCGCAGCCAAGGGTATTGTTTTCGGAATCTTCCAGGCTTAACCAAGCTAAGTCTTCAGCCAATTTTTTTTCCGGTGTTGAGGATGCGCGCGATGAAACTTGGAAGCAATCAGAGTCTCGTGTTATTTCACTGTGTGCAGATAAACTTCCGATTACCATCACCAAATGTGACATAGAACACGCACACAGGCTTGGCCGTTTCCAGGCCGGTAAACACCGACCAATTATAGTGAAGCTTGCGCGGTTCAAATATAAGTGTAACATTCTGTCTGCGGGCCAAAGCTTAAAGGTTCGCCAATTTCTATCTGCGAAGATTTTCATCGCGCATCCGGCTTGCAAGGAAAACGTTGTACGCCTATGCGAAACAAAACAACGCCTACACTTTCAAGATACGCTTCGATAAGCTTCAGATGGATGAAAGGCAGTTTTTTATGATGTGCAATCCAACTCAGTTTTAGAAGTTAAATCCTAGCCATCACCGCAGGCTTACCGAGCACTCTCCTTTCCCTCCCAGCCACTATATACTAAACCCTGTTGACGCCTCACGCAATCACATACTGTCTGGTATACTGGCTAGTAGTCGCAGTTACATGTCAAAAACAGATGCCGTTGAAGCCCTTGTCGTCAAAAATAATACAGACATGGCCATTTTCACTGAGTCGTGGTTAAGCCCTGACATAGATAGCACTGAGCTACTGCATGAAGATTCCCCCTACACTGTTTTCAGACGCGATAGCAAGGAACGAAGGGGTGGCGGCGTTCTTGTCTTCACGAAAAACAGCATTCCTTGTTACCAGCTCCCGAACAATTGTACTCATGAAATTCTTTGTGTGCACATATCCATGCCGACATGCACATACATGCTCATAACTTGTTATCGCCCACCCGATTATGACCTTTCCTTTATCGGCGAACTTAACACGGTCACTTTAAATGCACCTCTCAATTTCCACGTGCTAGCTATATTATTTGTGGTGATTTTAACTTTCAGGATATCAACTGGGACAATCTAACAGCATCATCCCGCCAGTCAAAAGATTTCCTTGATTTAGCCCTAAACTTCAACCTTACACAAACAGTAAACTTTTCTACACGTGGCTCAAACACCCTTGACCTGGTCCTCACTTCTCAACCCGAATACATTCAGTTATTAGCATGTGTCAGTAGGCTGAGTGATCACAGTATTGTCCTTTTCAATTTGAATATCCTTGTTCCAATCAAACAGCGTTCAATACGATTAATACGGGACTACAATAAAGCTGACTTTTCCAAAACTAACAGTGAACTAGACATTTTTCTTGAATACTTAAAAGAAACTGGTTCTAGAAGGTCTGTTGACGGAAACTGGCTATTGTAGAAGCAAAAGCTACTCAGCTTAATAAATAATTACGTACCCCTTGTTTGCATTCGTGGTGTCATGGGAAAGCCTTGGTACACAAACCAACTAAAAAACTAGCACAAAAGAAAAAGTGCCTTTTCAGAGTGGCAAAACAATTGTGGCTGTGCCCCGAAATGGAAGAAATTTTTCACCTGCCTACACGAGTACAACAGCCTTCTGAAGCTTTCTAAGAAAAAATTTTATCACCAGGATCTTCTCAATATCACCCGTGTAAAACCGCAAAAATTTTTGAAAATACCCGCACGAAGTAGAAATCAGTCGCATGCCATTACCATAACTAGTCCTGATGGGTCTCATGTTTCAGTTGAAAAGCGTTCTGACGTCTTAAATTGATACTTCTCTTCCCTCTTCACTTGTGAATCTTCCATCAACATTCCTGCTTTACCTAGATTTTGCGGCACTGAAATGCCTCCGATTGATGTAACTGCTGAAGGTATCGCGAGCCTAATCAATAAACTTTAAAAGATCTACCTCCCCCGGACCTGTCAACATACCGGTGAAGATACTAAAAGCCACTAAGGCCATTTATAGCCAGATATTTCAAATAATTTTTACCCAGACTATAAGCGAGGGTACTATGCCCAAAGAGTGGAAACTAAGCAAATTAACGCCCGTCTTTAAATCTCGTAAGCGCTTCGACCCATCCAATTATCGCCCGATCTCACTTCCATTTATTACCTGTAAACTTTTAGAACATATCATATATTGCCATATAGCATGCCACCTCGACAGAAATTCTTTTTTCTTTGGCAAACAACATGGCTTTCGTGTGGGCTTATCATACGAAACACAACTTTTTGAATTCACCCCAAATCTCCACCTAAACTTAGATTCTTCATTTCAGACTGACGTAAGTTGCTTAGATTTTTCAAAGGCTTTCGATCGCGTCCCTCATCATCGACTAGTGTCCAAACTTTCATGCCTTTACCTCGACCTGCTAATCCTATCATGGATCATCGGCTTCTTGACAGATCACCTCCAGTTCACCTGCTTTGGTAGTGGCCGTTCAGATACTACCAAAGTAACATTGGTTGTACCACAGGGATCCGTCGTCGGCCCACTCCTTTTTTAATATACATTAACGACCTCTCAACACATATCATCTACAATACGTCTATGCGCCGATGATTGTGTTATTTACCGTCGTGTCACTACTAACACTGACCAATCCAGTCAGCAAAATGACCTAAATTCTCTTGAGAATTGGTGCTAACGCTGGATGATGAAACTAAATGTCTCCTTAGACCTCTCTTTTTAGTTGAACAGCTAGACTAACGTTAGCTGGGACACACGGTATGGTCTGATACTGTAAACATCAATACACAAGTAACGAAAAATACTGTGAGCAGAATAAGTGTCAGAGCCGTATTCCTTTGTGCCTATCGCAAATCATCATGCGTTGCCTTGTCTAGGTGACACTGTGTTTCCGAGGGGTCAATTGATACTTAGGAGCGGGCTTCTTTGGCTCCTCCTCAAGTGCTTCCGGTATATGCGGTTAGAGTATGAATTGTGAGCCGTGCGAATCATTGTAGAAAGGATGGTGCGCCATCTATGGCGCCCTCTGTGAACTTTCCTTGTGTTACCGGGTGCTGCTACGTTACCACACGCATCGTGACGGATTTTAGACCGTGTCACGTTTGATAGCGAGCGCTCGCGCGAAGCAATTGCCGGCAACTCTTGTAAGGCTACCAAAAACTGCAACCAGGAACACGTTCGTTCATTCACTTTCACTACAGTACACAGCTGAAAGGAGTGCTCGCCAGGACGACATCTCGGCTCTTTAATATAAGTAATGGTTACCTTACCCTGCCACTTTATTTTATACCAAGTAAAACCAATCAAACAATCGTTCCCTTCACATTTGCAATATCACTCAATCAGTGAAGCTTGATAGCGCTTAGTGTAATCGCGGTAAAACGAAATGTTACCGTTCCAAAATAAATGAATGAAACCAAAATTCTACGAACCCCTCGATCAGGGAACACCTGGAAGTCTTCGATTAGAACTTTCTTTAACAGGTCAACATCTTTAACCAGGAGAAAAGGCGCCGCTCCATTGAAGAACCTAAATTGTCAAAAAAGTAAAAGAAGAAAAAGCAAAGTTAGGCCCCGTGTTCCACCTAACTATAATCAAACATTAAATAAGGAGTGTTACATGTTAAACGAGTGAGACCAACAGTTCAGTGTTGTTAGTTGTCTTGAGTTACGGAGACAATCTTTATGTTGGATTAGTCAGCTAATTATTCACGTATAATTGTGAGATTTCCAAAATTATCGTTCAGGGGCATAAGTCCTCCTCGAAAACTTGTAGCACGTGCTCAGAAACCACTAAGGAAGTTTGAATTACGTGATTCTTTCTTGCTGCCTCTGATGAGAGCCGACGTAATATGAAAAGAAAATGAAGTCACTGCCCGCTTGCGGGTCTGGATTGCCGTGCTCTCGATTGCGTTTCAAAACAAGAAAACCCGCATGCTTGTGTCGAAAGCCGACGAGTGGATTTGCATCCATTTTGACAGGTAGCCTATTACTTGTTATTTGAGAAAGTGGAAGCTTCCGATCTTCTCAAATATGGTGGGGACGAATGCCGGATGCCTTGACCGATCGTTATTTTTTTTGTGTGTGTGTTCACATGTGGGCTTCGTTCTGGCCATACCGGGAAAGAACACGTTTTGCAGTAGATGGCGGTTGGCAGCGGTGAGCCTGCTGCTCTCGCAGCATAACAAAAGATAGTAAATTCTGTGCAAGAAACATTGCTGCAGTGTGGTATTTTAATGGGACAGCATTATAGGCGGACCTCACACATTTTCCAAGTGTCCGAAAGACGAAAAATGTGGACCGACCCCAAAGGTAGGGCACTCTAAAAAAATAATCACAGGTCCGCGCGGCACACGCAACCGACTCGCAACGTTAGCTGCAGGAGTGCCTCCATAGGAGCTCCATTTTTCAGCAGCACGCACCTGAGGATTCGTGCCTTTCGAGGAGGCGCCATAACGTGTGCCGAAGAGTGAAAACATTTATCGAGGCTACGCGACGCACATGTGACATCCCCTGACCCGTGGTGCAATACGATGCTGTCGTTGTTGATGATGATGATCATCCTCATTTATTTGCATCCCCTTTGAAACGAGGCGGTGACGAATAGTCACCTAACGTGCTTGAGTTGACCATGTCCGGCTACATGAAAATTGCAACAGCTAGATGCAACTGCTGCATGTGAGGATACTTTGTGGAATACAACGCAACTGCAATGCAAAATTTGCAGATATCGATGCCGCATGGCGTGTATGTCAAGTTGTGACAAGCGGCCCGATATCGTACTAATGATGATGATGAGGATTTATTGGCATTCCCTTTGAAATGGGGCAGTGAGAAACAGACACCTGGCCTACTTGATTTATTCAGGTATGCTATACATGCTTTTCACTCCGGCATTTTTGTATATAGCCCCTTAATCTTCTTTTCCTTCGTCAAACCTTCTCTATCTACCTTGTACCGCTACCTATAAACTACAAAGTGACGTACCACCTGGTGTAATAATATGCAACTGTAACACGAAGTGTGCACGTATCGACGCTACGCGACGCACATCTCCCATTGCGTGACCAGTGTCACGATACGATTAATGATGATGATGATGATGATGATGATGATGATGATGATTCATTGGCATCTGCTTTAAAACGCGGTGGCGACAAAGAGTTACCTAACCTGCTTGATTTAATTAGGTATGCCATGCTTGTTTTTCATTCTAGGATTTCTTATGCAGCATCTTAATTTTCTTTTTCGCCCAGACTATCTACCTTGAGCCGCTACCTGTGCAACTGCGACATGGTGGACCCCCTGGTGCAATGATATGCAACTGCAATGCAAAGCGTACACGTACTGACGCTACTCGCGGCGGGCATTTCACATCGCCAGTCTCATCCCGTCCTAGGATGCATGTATCGGGCATATTTAGGCTACAAGCTAGCACGTGCTGGCGTGGGCCAGTGGAAGTGCAGCTAATTCCTGCGCTGCACACCCGGGTTCGACCATGGCGGAAACTGGTTATTTTTATCATTCGCGGCGGGCGCTACCGCTCAACCGAAACGGCTATTTGAATGAGCCCATAACAACTTACGCTATAATATCTGGGCCGATTCCTAAAGCAGTCAAGTCTAACACAGTGACTCAACGCTCTAGCTGTCACGATGGAAGAATGCGAGAAAGTGCCACGTGGCGCGCGAGCCAAACATTTCAAAAACGTGACTGTGGCACGAGAGAAGCGTGCGATGGGCTGCTGTGCTGGAGGACAGAGACTCAATCCCACCATCAGTCAGGCTTTTTTTCATGGCATTATAGGCACACTTCATGCACTTTGGAGGTATTCAACAGAGTACTCGAGGTGAGGTGAGCTTACGCGATCGCATCGCAGTGTGTAAGAAATCGCGAAAGACAGAAACGTCATTTAGACAAATGAGAGTGTAAAGGGTTGCGTAACGCACGCGCTTGCAGCCATCACAGCCATCACAGTATAAGCAGCAGGCGGTTTTTGTTCGTTTGTTTGTTTGTTTGTTTGTTTGTTTGTTTGTTTGTTTGTTTGTTTGCTTGTTTGTTTGTTTGTTTGTTTGTTTGTTTGTTTGTTTGTTTGTTTGTTTGTTTGTTTGTTTGTTTGTTTGTTTGTTTGTTTGTTTGTTTGTTTGTTTGTTTGTTTGTGTTCCTCATCGCATGAGCAAACGTACGCCTCACCAGGTTGTCTGCATCCTTCGAAACGTTTTCGTGCCACACAAGTGAAACCGACTAACCAAAATACAGTGCAACACTTCACAGTCATGTAAGAGTGTACTTTAACAGAATACCCTCGGGTCCATGTGAAACTTTCCGAAAGATGACTTTTCTTCATACATTCAAAAGAAGAGAACTCGTCTCTACCTTGATGAAGGTAATAAAGTATTTGTGGAAGTTTGGCGCTGAACAACAAGTTACCTCAGGCTCTGCTCTTCTTACAGCGCAAGGTTTATGGGCTTAGTCCAATAGCCGCTTCGGTTGGCAATGTTGTCTGCCGCCGCCGGTGTCCGCCGCAGATATAGCCGACAATGACAAAACGAATCCCAAGTTCCCGCCGGGATTAAATCAAGGCGCACTGCGCGAGAGCTCGCCACTCTACACTGAGCAAGGCCAGGGCTTGCTAGCTTGCAGCGGAAACATGCCCTATATGCGGGTCCTCGCGCGCGACGAGACACACGTTGTGTCATGCACGCCGCGTAACATCGATAGGTGCACACCTGGTGTAAGAATATGCCGTAGCATATGATTGCACCACATGCCGCACTATGTAGCAGTTCCAAAGGTAGCGGCATAAGGTAGCTAGAGATGTCTTGAAAAGAAAAAAGAAGATTAATGAGATTTTTACAAAAAATGCTAGAACGAAAAACATGTATAGCAGACCTGATTAAATCAAGTAGTCTAGGTGACTGTTTGATTAGCCATGGCATCGTTCCAAAGGGAATGCCAATGAATCATCATCATCATCATCACCATCATTAGCATCGTATCGGGCCATTTGTCCCCCGATGGGACATTTGAGCCGCGTACCTTCAATACGCGCAAACCTTCTATTGCAAGTGCGTTGTATTCCACCAGATGTCCCGACATATAGAAGTTGCGTGTAGCAGTTGCATGCTGCGTGTGACTGGACTTGGTTAACTCAAGCAGACTAGGCGACCATTTGTCAAGGCCCCATTTCAAACGTTTCCGACGTGACCGCTCTTCCATCGACAATGTAGTTGATCTTGTTTCATATGTACAGCACGAAAGGCCCCGTAAGCGGCTATCTGCAGCTTTATTCTTAGATGTGAAAGGGGCATACGATAACGTATTACATGAGGCCATTCTCGACGCTCTTGCGGCGGTTGGCCTAGGTGGTCGAGTCTTTTTGTGGATTGAAAGTTACCTATCTGCAAGATCATTCCACGTGTTAACTGACGATGGCCCAACTACGCGACGCTACACCAGCAGGGGCATTTCTCAAGGCGGTGCTCTCAGCCCGACGCTATTCAACCTCGTTCTTGTCGGACTTGCTGAATACTTGCCAACTACCATCAAAATTTCAATATAAGCTGACGACATCTGTGTTTGGACTTCGGCAATCACACGTCCTCAGATACGTGCGCGGCTTCAAAGAGCGGCAACTTTGACGGCGAGCTACTTGTGTAAACAATGTCTCAGCATATCACCAGAAAAATGCGCACTAGTGGCATTTACTCGCAAACCGATGATGCCTTATGTCATCTCAATCAATGGGCGGCCCATTTCCTATGTCAGAACCTACAGATTTCTTGGCGTAATTATTGACCGAGACTTCTGTTGGAGCCCGCACGTGGCCTACATGAAACGGCGCCTGACAGCAACTTCCCAGTTCTTTAAATGTTTGACAGGAAAGACGTCGGGGATGTCAGTAGACACAATGCTGAAACTATACAGAGCTCTTTCTGGCTTTATTTAAGATATAGTCTACCTGTACTAAACAACACCTGCAAGACAAATATTCGTGTTCTGCAGGCAGCACAAGCTCAAGCACTCAGAGTCTGCCTTGGTTTGCCCAGATGCACGTCAACAGAGGCAACTCTTGCGATTGCTTGGGCCCATCCAATGCGAAGTCACATTACGGTGGAAGCCCTGAGAACGCACATCGGACATTTTGCACGTGCGCCCTATCACCACCTTGCAACACTACTTTCAAACAGGCACCAAGCATCAATTTCTAAAACTATCGTCACGTACAACGATAAACTTCCCTCGGGCTTCACCGCTGCATCTAAACCATCGAAACCCCCTTGATGTCTTATCAGCCCTACAGTCCATATCAGTGTACCAGGAATCGGGAAAAAGTCTGAGCTGTCGTCGCCTGTGCTGAAACAACTGTCTCTGCTTCTTCTCCACGAGAGGCACGCGGACAGTGTACATATTTATACTGATGGCTCCACAAATATCCAGTGTTCGTCCGATGCTGTGGTTGCCCAGCAAAAGCTATTACCATCAGCTTTAGGACTGACCACCCAACAATATCGATATCTGCGGAACTAGCTGCTTTTCGCGCTGCACTTTGCTTCGTCAATCGGAAGCCACCTCGAGAATGGTCAATCTTCAGCGACTCAAAGGCAGCCCTACAATCTGTGCTATCAGCTCTGCGTCACGGGCCATTCGAACAGCTCGTATTCGATATTAGATGCCTACTCCATACATCACAGGAGAAAGGACACTACGTGACGTTTCAGTGGCTGACAAGTCACTGCAGCGTCATAGGAAATGAAGACGCCGATAATGCAGCTCGGGTAGCTTTTGAAGACACACGAGAAGAGGCCATACGACTTTCACGGTCCGACGCAGCTAGCAGACTTCGCGTGCTTACACAGGAGATCACGCTCTATCTATGGTGCACACCAAACAGCCAGACCAACCGGAGCAACCGTCAATACTACCTGCCCTCTTTGATGCATGTCTGTATGCCAACCGGACTTCGCCGAAGAGAGACCACTCTGCTTTATCGCTTATGGCTAGGGGTGGCTTTCACGAAATCTTACTCATTTCGCATTGGAATGGTCGACAACGCTCTCCGCAATGCCTGTCTTTGCGAGGAGACGCTGGAACACATTCTGTGCGACTGTCCTGAATATAATGTTCAGCGACAGTCCCTAGCATCTGTTCTAGCGCACCTTGACACTAGACCATTGTACCTCGAAACGATTTTCACATGCCGCCGACCGAAGACATCGCAGCTGAAGGCGACGAAGGGAATACTTCGATTTTTGAAAGAGACGGGATTGGACGAGCGGCTGTGACAGTGATATCACGTACCACGCAAGAGTGATGGACTCTAACTGACGATGTGTGTGCTGTGTTATGTGCTCTCTCTCCCTTCCCCATCTTTCATCCCCCCATCCCGCTCCCATGTGTAGGGTAGCAAACCGGTTAACCTAAGCTGGTTAACCTCCCTGCCTTTCCTTCTCCACTTTTTCCTTCCTTCCTTCCCATTTCAAGGTGGATGTCAATAAATCCTCATCAACATCATCATCATCAACAGTATTTTATTGTGCCACGTGCTAAGAGATGTGACATGTGCGCCCCTTAGCCTGGATACCTGTGTTTACTCTTCGTTCGCGCTATTACGATTCCTCGCAAGGTACGAAACGCTGCTGAAGAAGTGAATCTTAGAGCTCCGCGCGCGGCTGCAACCAGGCAACGTCGGATTCGCCAGACTACTGTGCAGAGAGAAACACAAACTACAGCTCGGCGTCGACGCCGAGCCGACAGTTCAGATCTTTGTCGTGAGAACAACGCGAAGAGACTTCGCCGCCAAAACCCTCTAGTGCATGCTGCCGGTAATGGAGCTCCTATGGAGCTGCTCTTCCAGTTTAAGCTGTGAATGTACTGCATGTGCCGCGCGTGCCTGTGACTTTCTTTAAAGTTTCCACTGTTTCAGCAACGTTCTCTACGCAAGTCCGTGAAAAATACTAAACAGATATTTTTCTGACGAAATTCACATCCCGGCATGGTAAGAACAATTCTGGTGAAATCCGCAATGTGGAAATCTTTCTATGAAATAAATTGGCTCGCCATTACGGCCCTGCAAATGTAGACGCACAGCGAAGCTGTTTGAAACCATTAATACAACTGGTGAGGTGCGTATGCAATGCTTTATTGCTTTAGAGTAAGGATAGTAATGGGAGTAATGAGAATTTTGACAGCACGCCGCCACTGGTCATATTGCCATTTCCTTTTCCCTTTGGCGCTCCTCATATTCACACTGCTCCTCTGGAGTCCTGATCACGCGTTTCCTACTCATAACGGTGCTGCATTAAAATGAAATCAGTTGCTAGGCTGGTTCTATTATATACGAAATTTTGTAACGTCTCCTCCCACGTCGCAAGCTGCCATCGCCGTGGCAGCTAGCGCAACAGTAATCGTTACCGGGAAACGTCTACGGGGAGCGATACGTGCTTCGCGTTGTTTTCAGGAGCACCTTATAAACACTTATATTAGTTCGGATGCTTGTTTTGCGCTCCACTTTATTGAAACGAATGCTATTCTGTATGTTGTATGCGTGATGCTAAAGAATGTATGCCCCTTTTAGCTTCTCTTTGCTGTTGCTGAGGCTTTTTTTTTTTATGCCCACGGACGACGTCACGAGAAATGACGACCGAGAGGCTAACAGCTTCGCTGTAATAAAAAAAGCATTTACATTCGAGTACCCCGACAAAGAATCAACCCGTACAGGCTTCTCATAAGGAAAGCTTCGTAGCTCAGATGGCCGGCTATTGAAAGGAGTTGGTCCCAGTTTCCATCCCCACGGACCAGTAAAAATGTTCAATTGCGAAGCTTTCTTTGTAACTTGTGCAAGCTCTATTATTCTGAACATCGTCAAAACCTGCCATACTGTCCCATTTACCATCTTCCCAGTTCTTTTTTGCCCACAAGGCAAACCTTGGCTAACAGCTTCGCTGTAATAAAAAAAGCATTTACATTCGAGTACCCCGACAAAGAATCAACCCGTACAGGCGTACAGGAAAGCTTCGTAGCTCAGATGGCCGGCTATTGAAAGGAGTTGGTCCCAGTTTCCATCCCCACGGACCAGTAAAAATGTTCAACTGCGAAGCTTTCTTTGTAACTTGTGCAAGCTCTATTATTCTGAACATCGTCAAAACATGCCATACTGTCCCATTTACCATCTTCCCAGTTCTTTTTTGCCCACAAGGCTGCTACGACCTCTTTGATCGGCTCAAAATACCGACATCACAGAATTTGACAAAATGGCGGAACTTGAAGATGTACAGAACAAGATTCTAGGTTGCAGTGTTGTGCTTCTTCTGGTTGGATGAAAGTGTTTCCTTCCATAAAACTTCCTCCACTTCATGGATTACCGCAGAACTGATTTGCCAGAATCGAGGATACCGTAATCATAAGTGCCGTTGCGATCTCGAAGGCCAGACCAGCACGTTGGAGTGCCGTATACACAGAACAACATATGTTTATTTCCTTTGCCAGTGTTTCACAAACTGCTATAACGATTCGTGGGTGACACTCTTGCAATCATTGCGCCTTCATTTGTAGGTGTCATCGCGCAACATTGACCAAGCAGTGGTCATAGCTGTAATATGAGAACATGCTTAAAGAATCTGAGCGTGGGAATTTCTTGAAAGTAGTGGCCAACATTTGCGACGCACTGTCAGTCTGATACAACGAGCGTGTCATCATGACGGTGATGGGTGGGTGATGTTTAATGGTGCAAGGGCCAGTTCTGGCCAAAGAGCGCCGAGCAGCTGATATATTCTTCAATGGTACAATGAAGTCCGAAGTGTAGGTGTCATACAGCTGTATATATGCCTAAAAAACAGTTGCTATATAAAGCATAAAATAGTTACGCTTCAAAATACACAGTAGGCTATGACCATAAAAGGTGTCAGTGCCCGCAGAACTACTGCCTCATCGGAGTCCTAAAGGCACTGGCCTGGAGGCAGGTCGCCTAGAAATAGCAACTATTGGAGCAGCAGCTTCTGGTAAGAGAATCTGCTGCAAATATGTTGGCCTTATTACATATAACATAACGTCACTTAAGAAATGTAGAACTGCTTCAGTTTCAAAAAACATGCCGTTTCGCCCGAAAGGCGAAGCATCGATTGCGAGAGCAAATTAGCAGACAACCATACGAAGTAAGGATATTACCGTTGTCGGTCGTATCAGTTGTCAACGTTCGTTTGCTAACTAAATTAATAAGCGAGGTATCTGCGAGCACAGCAAGCGTGAACACATCATGTGCATTCCATGACTGCGGAAACTCGGCGTCAAAACGCTGGCGTGAGCAAACGCGGCAGCAAGAGCGAGCGAAGTGACATTCGTGGTGTTTACCACTTCAACGCAATGCGAGCGCCCAAGACAGAGAGCATGCCCAAAGCAACGAGCCGGCGATGTACATACCTTGACTTCTTCCCCGGTGCAGATCGCTCTAAACATACGGAAAGGACGCCACCCCCTCCCTCTCCTCCCCCCCAGCCCCTCCCCCCCCCCCCCCCGCCACGTTGGGAGCCTCGAACGCGAATGAAGACGGCGCGCTTCCTCTTTGATATCGGCCCTTTCGCGAGGGCGAGATTAAGCCGCCATCATCGGCTCCCTTCACACGACTTCACTCGCAGATAGTGCGCAGGGCGCGCGGCCACGCTGTTATCGCCCTTGGACTTTATACGGAACCTCATGGCGGCGCCGACGCCGACGCCGACGGCAGAAATGCGCTTCGAGTGTCCATACAATTGCTATCGCAATAAAAACTGTTTTACGCCAAAACACACTGCTCAACGGAGGGAAGGGAGCTGCTGTTGGGTAAGAAGAAAGTGCTTTTTTCGTGCAGCTTTTGCTCCCCGGCATTTCAACAAGTCGTGGAGGACGGTCAGCCTTTCCCAACGTCTACCACATATGGGAGGCTCCCCACCAGTCAACAGATGAGAAAACTAACGCGTCCTACGCGAGGTGGTATAACATCGATTATGCTGCACCAAGAGTATGAAAAAGGCAGACTCACCCAACTATATCACCATACTGCTTTGTCCAATTGCTAAAGGCAACTGCTGATCCCTGCAACGAAAATAATATATGTAGAATGAAAAAAGATACCCTTATGACAAACAGTGACCCTTTTTAATGTGCTTATATGCATACCCGGTACATGTTTGCGCATAATCACAAAAGGCTATATATAAATTTTTGTGCTATTCTTATCTAAAAAAATGGTTTACGCGGAAGCTATTTTCAAAATCTTTTATTGGTTCCACAGAGTACCATAAGTTTAAATGGCTGAAATTGAGTGTAATGAAAATGTTGGCGGATGCTTGTTACCAGCGTTTCAAACGCAACACATTGTTTTACAAAACCTAATCGAATTGATACATTCACGTTAATATGATTTTGCTAGCACGCATACTTTATTACGAATATTCACAAAAAGCACAATGCCCCGCTTTTGTTTGCTATCAAAACCATAACAAAGTCACAAGAGCTCAACTAACTTAGTCATGTATCCTCACCCCCTTCTCTCTGCAATAATACCTCCGGGTGCGGCAGGTATTTGGAATAAATAAATAAATAAACTTTAAAGCTGTAGGTCACTCACAAGTAGACCGAAACTGCCGCTTAATTTAATTACCCTCTACGTGTGCCATAGTGTAATACACGTACAAATGGCAGCCGCGGCAGCACTTATTGCTGCATATAGCGGCCAGCCGCGCATGCAGGCGCCACATATGCCGCAATGAGATTTTCCTTTTTAAAATAGCGAGAGAGAGAGAAAGGACAAAGGGAGCAATGAAACTGGGATGGATCAGTATATCCCGCAGTCAGCCTACGCAACGTCAACTCTCTTTTTCATCCCGTGCCTCCAAAAATCGGTCAACCAACACGCGACTTTCTAGGGTACTGGACTGGCTTGGGCGGGTTAGTAACATTCCATGACGGTTGACCTTTGCGCACAAGAGAACGAAGGCGGGGGACTTGACGAACACCCAGGAACAAACTTTCAACTGAATTTTATTGGTGAAAAGGGTTGAGTTTTAGGCGATGGACGGCGTGCACTCGCTTCGTAAAGACACGAAAAACAACAGCACAAGGAATCTCTTAAACCAACAAGAGCAATATTAAAATGGCGACGCGTTAAGTCTCCTGTCTTCGCAGTGTAGCTCGTGCGCGAAAGCCCACCGTCAAGTGACTGAGCACTCGGCAGACTCGGCGCGGTGTCTTTGGATCCAGGTATTTTTTACACAATGCGCACTTGTTCGGGTGTTTTGCCAACCACTATTTGCACGCTTCCCCGCGACAAGGACGTGCAACTTTGGTAGCTTCTTTTTTACGTGTACACTGAGCTTCTTCGCCGCAACGTACGAATGAGCCACTGTGGTAGCTCAGTGAGGTTGCACTGCTAAGTTCGAAGCCACGGGTTTGATCCCGTCGGCGGCGGCAGCATTGCGGTTTGGGGGGAATAGAGAAACGCTCTCGCACCGTGCTTTGGGTGCACGTTAGAGAACCCCATGTGGTCCAATTTAGTCCGCAGCACTCCACAAAGGTGTCCCTCCTGAATCATTGTTTATTTTTGGGACTTTGGAACACCAGCACTTAAAAATAAAGCAGATGCCAGACACTGGCAATGCCCATTATGCGAATCATTTTATCGCGTATTGTCTACCCAGTATCGTTTGGGATAACGCAAAGCCACTAGCACCTGGACCGACGTGTTTGTGCAAAAAAAACAGCCGTGTGTCTGACGCGAACATGAATGTGACGCCAGCAGCGAGACGGCGGTGACGACTATCGCGTGACGGCTACGGCATGATTTCTACTCGGGCCGTTCGACGCGAGCTTACGACATGCCGAATGTTCGGTTTGGCATAGGTACTCGGCGAGCGTCCGCGAGAGAAACGCGCGTTGTTACGTCATTGTACGTACCTGCATACTATTTGATGTGGTTTACGGCAAAACGACAATGATATCTGCACTCCAGCGACGAAACCCTAAAACCTGTTCAACCTGGGCCGATCCTCGAGGGTGTAGAGTGTCGCGCAGTTTCTACGTAGTGTGAGCTGCCATACGGCGCAAGTACTGGGGAATGACCTCCTACAACGAAATTTTGAAATGGTACAAACTAGACAGAAGGACTATGCCGCCAGCTCATCCACGCTTGACCCGGAAGAAAACGGTGTTATATCGATAACTTCAGATGGGGTCGTTACTCACCCCGATGATAATGAGGCACGTGTGTCCCTGTGTTTATGTGAGTGACCTGTGTTGTGTGTGCTGAAAGGAAAGAGTCACTGCAGCTCACATCCTTTGGGACTGTGCCAAGAATCCTCACGAAACTACAACGATTACAACAATCCCGCCGCGGCTCGAGTCCGCAACGAGGTGCTACGATCAAGAGGTCCAAGCCCAGGCCGTCCAGCAGATCTCGGTGGCCCTTGAAAGGCAACGATCGAGCGAAACCGCAAGGAGGCTGCCACCCCAAAAGAAGGCAGGTGCGGTCGACCAAAGGGAGTAGTGCTGCCACAGCCGGTGTAAAGCCGCCACACGCCGAGAAGACGTCATGGCAGAGTCACGGTGACGCCTGTCTTACAGGGGAAGGCTAATCGTTCTGCAGGCATTCCTAGTAAAGTTGCTTCGCTCACCCGCTTGCTCGCTCGCTGAGGATTCTGGCCCCATTTCGGAGACGGCGTCTCTAAGCACGAGCTGTGACGAGGAAAGAAAGCGAGAAACTCGCAGGTGACGCACGTGACCTGCAAAGCATGCATGTGCAATCGTGGACTAGTTGTTAGAGC
The DNA here is from genome assembly GCF_038994185.2 of Dermacentor albipictus. NCBI lineage: Eukaryota > Metazoa > Arthropoda > Arachnida > Ixodida > Ixodidae > Dermacentor > Dermacentor albipictus. The sequence continues at coordinate 430,034,464 of NC_091821.1, read as the reverse complement.
ATTGTGTTCCTGTGCACGAATGCAGACGTTCGATTCCATTGTCGGTCACGCATTTAATTGTTCGTATTACAGAGGGCCGAAGTGTGGTGAGACCGGAAATACACGTGGCTGTCATGTTTAAGTCTTCCGGAATTTTCGAAAATCATCTGTGGCACATAATATTTGTCCTTGATCACGATTATTCGAAGAGTCACACATTTCTAAGACGAGAAATCCAAGCACATATTCCACTGATGAACAAGAATTTGCTAAATAACTTTCTAAATAATAAATTTACGGCCCATATTGCAACTGAATAATTGTAGCCAGTGAGTTTGCACACTCGAAAGGATTTTCCAGGATGACACCAGTTTCGATATAGTAGTTCCCGAAGTCTGGGACGAAATACGTGGCCATTCCAATTACTTTCGTACATCAATGCATAAAAGAACGTTTTCTTTAAAGAAAGGTTAGTGGAACAACAATGCATTTTTACGCTGAGTTTGATGGCGTATACCTCCAAATTGGTGTAATTGTGGAAATTCATTCTGACTGTACACGCCTTGCAAATTCACCGGCAACGATTCGTACATTGCAATATGTGTCGTAAAGTAATAAATGAAGCAGGTAATTAGTGAATTCTTTGTTAGTTGAATACGTGTTTCTATTTCCCGTGTAAGTAATGTCCGCCCCTCTGAATAATCCAGCTCAAAGACAGCAATTATGCTATCTGCAACAGTGTTCTTTTTTTCTAAATTCCGGAGAATCTAAATATTACCGCCCCGTATACCGCTAAGTATCCGAAACGTGTCAAATAATGATTCGCATGAAGGCAAGAGCCGCACATTGCTGTTCACCTGCTGTGTCTTTTCGAAAGAGCGCACGCCGACATGGCCAAGACATGGCGGAGAACAGTAAAACATACCGTGACATGATCAAGTGCTGGGCGTTCTCTATAATGCGCAAACATTTTTTGGCGAACTCCATAGCCCTGTCACGCGAAAAGTGTAATGCCTTGTATGTGCACAAGATGCATAATTTGCTAAGGCAACAATGGTTATTATGGTACGAATGTACGTGATTGGCAGACCTTAAGCGACAAGGAACAACGTAAAGCAAAAAAAATGGCTGTGGCTTAGGTAAGGTTAAGCCCAGGATGCGAAGCATACTAGCCTTTATTTTAGTTGTTGAAACACTGTTTAGCCTGGTGAACTGCTGTTGCTTGGCTATATTTGGTTCGGCTAGACGAAGAAACAACTCATGCATTACTGCTTCGCCTTCAAGAGTGGAACGCGACAGCGTTCCCGTCGACTCGCCAAGGGGTGTAAGACAATGGGCTACAGGGCAGCGACTACGCGCCCCGCATTGGACGCGGTGAGCGTCGAGCAAAGCAGCGTTCGGCGCGGCAACGAAATGTGCGCCTGAGCAAGAGACGCACGCCTTAGAAACAGCTCGTTTCTAAGGCAACATCGCATTCACTAGAGGCGCTTTTGTACCGCTTTGAAGCATCGTACTCGTGGCTCAGTGGTAGCGTCTCCGTCCCACACTCCGGAGACCCTGGTTCGATTCCCACCCAGCCCGTCTTGCAAGAGTTGAGCCAAAGCCACTTCTCCTCTGTCGTGACGTCACGGTGTCACGTGGTTTCATGGCGACACCGCCGCGCCTGAGGAGCTGGGTTGAGCTCTCGTAATATGCTTCGCATAAAAATAAACTAGAAAGAGATTACCCATCGAGCTACATAGTGCCCCCTTAGAAAATGCATGGGAAAGATTACAGTGGTTGTGGGCTAACAGAAATTTGGCAGTGGGTCAACTTGAAATTTAGAATTAGGTCAACTGAAAATTTGGAAATGGACCTACTTATGTTTGGCGGTGAGCCAATATGAAATTTGGGTGTGGGCCAACTAGAGATTTTGGGTAGGCACAGCGTCCAGTTAGAGGCTGCTGAGCGTCCCTCGAGTTGCGAGCACCTCGCGGTCAAGCGAGCGCCTTGAGACGCTTGGCGCGTTTTCATTGGGTCTCGCCGAGGCGCCGTCAGAATGAGGACGAGCTCTTGCTTGTACAGGGAACGCGTTCATAACGCACGCATGCGAGAGCGACGGCGAGGGTTTGTATACAGCTACATATATGTATGTACATGTATGTGCGCATATGTAATGCTGCCTCCCTGCAGAAACAGGGATTGTTGGACACGTCAAGCTGTTGAAGGACAGCTTTTTATCTACAGTCCCTCCATCTGTAAATGTACAGGATGGCAAAATAAACAATTTCATTTCATTACATGGCACCGCGGCGACGCACTCTCCCCATGTTCCCTTTCGACTGCTCTGCTCCGTCGGGTCAAGTGGTACGATTCTACTAGAGGGGACGGATGCGGCGAGAAAAATCTTACAATTTTCTACTAACTCCTAAGCATTCTTTGCTACCGGTAAGGGCCATTGGTTAGGCGCGCATAAAAGCAGGTAAGTAAACCTAAGCAAAAACGAAGTCACATCCGAGCCAAACAATGCTTACGCGATAGTAAATGATTCTCAAGATTTCTGTTCAGCTTTATTTGTATTTCGGCACGCTTCTACTAGTTATTTTGTTTGCTATGACCAAAACCTAGCGTGTTCTTCTTCCATGTCGCCTAGAGCTTCCCTGAAACGGCTTCAAACGCGACGTCCGTTTTTGAAACACCGGTGTCCGTATACAAGAGACACTTCGTGTGCAAGAGCTGTTTGTAAAAAAGAGACGCTAAATTGTGACAGCAACTGCAACATTAAAGAAGGTAACTTGCCAGTGAGAAATTGGGGATATCAGTGGTGCAACGCTTCCTGACCGACCTTTCAACAGAACGTTCGATAGCGTGTTTAGGTCTTTTCCCGCCCCACCAAAACAAGTGAGGGCAGTCCTCTTTATCTCCGCTGATTCATGCCATACCAGAACCCTTTTAGCCATGCCCAAAGGATTTGCTCAAGCAGTTTCCATACTATGCTGTGCTTACACGTCTTTATTCATGAGGTATAAGTGCGACAATTTTTTGTTTTGTCATCTGATAGCACAAAATACCGTATTTACTCGACTCTAATGCGCATTACATTTCCCGGGAAAAATTGCTAGAAGCTGTCGCGCTTAGATTCTATTGCGAAACCAAAAGCTCAATAGTGACAAGAAATCGTTATTGGCAATAAAAATTTCTTTAATCCAACATATTGCATACGTCGCTTCAGAGGTTCTATTCTAAACACTCTTAAACTCCGTCACGTTGCGGAATTCGCCATTTTTTTCATATCTTATTGGCTCAAAGGGTGGTCTGCGTACTCTGATTGGCTCAAAGCGCCAACATGGCAAAATTTGGCAGAGTCAAAAATTTAACTCTAACTGTAGGATCTGTGGTAACTGTCTGTCCCCTCCACAATTTAGGAAAGGCTTCCAGGGTTTCCAGGGTGTTTAAAAAATGCGTTATCTGAAATGTCATTGACGCCACCGAAGATGAGATTCTCTGAGGCTGTTGACACCGGGAAAGAGGCGTGCGCCAGAGACAGCGCTTGGTGAGTGCTCCACATTTCATAGAATACAATCAATTATACATGCATATATATATATATATATATACACGTATACACATTTCGTCGCATGCAATCAATTATATATATATATTGCCGAGTGGGAACAAACCACCCCTAAACACTTTCTCTCTTACTATGAAAAAAGGGTGAGTGGGGAATCGAGAGTATGGCATTTATATGTCTTGAAGTATGAAAATCGGAGTCTGTGTTACAATAGAGGGCTGAGTACTTTCCATAACATGTCGTGTAAATGGATCTACGTTACAACCGAGATCACATTATAATTGAGTAAATATGGTATTCATATTTTATAATTAGCAACCATACAGCGTATAGGTTTACCTTAGCTCTGATTTCTGGTATGTTGCCGCTTATCAGGTTCGGGGGAGGTCCGGGAACTCCGAGTCTTCTAAACAACGAAAACCGCCTTCTGCGTGACCTGAAACAAAATGTAGAGTAGTAAGAGTGCAAAACAATGTTATCAGCTCAGATGAATGATCAAACATAGGCGCAAATCTGCTTATTGGAGCAGAAAAAGGGGAACGCCACAGAAATACTGGCAAAGTATCAAAGCAGAACCATCAGGTGTAATTTAGAGGGAAAAGTGTCCAGGACGTCAGCGGTGGCCGGATCACGTCACTGTGCTATCAGCCTGGATCAGCTGCACGTGCAAGTTCGGCTCGACATCACTGAAAAACACGCACATGGTCATCCCAATCATCCGGGTTTTCTGCAGTGAATACGACATAATGTTTTCCGCTGAATGCGGAGCAAGGTGGTACTTCGCAGGCTGGCCTGAGGCTCCATTCTCCACATTCCGACATTTCGATTGAGGCATGACGTAGGCGACATGCGCATGAAATGGCGCTGTTGGCCCCGATTTGCTTTCGCTACGTGACGCAAATATGACGTTTTGCCAAAGCAACTGAAATATAGGCAATGAACTTATAATCTTCTCATTAAGTCAAACAGTTTTCTTCCTCGGTAAAAAGATGCAGTTTCGCCCGAAAGGCGAAGCATGGATCGAGAGATCAAATTACTAGAAATCTATGCAAAGCAAGGGTAGTAGTGTAGTATGACGATTTATTATAGTACACTAACGTCTCACACAATCCAGGTCACACCGCCAGTACACGAACACTGATCACGCACACACCGACACGCGCAAGAGCGTTTTCTTCGTTCTCTTGTTCACTACAGTGGCCCCCGGGAGAGAATATTAGCCATCCTGACGACTTACGGAATATGTAAAATGAGGAGGTCATAGTATGGCTTAAGTCGGCTGACATAAACCGTGTCGCGCCCACGATGTCTATGGTCGGGTGATGGCGTCACGTGTTCGACAACATATTTGGCAGGGGAGGTACGGTCTATGACCTGGTAGGGGCCATCATACCGTGCAAGAAGTTTGGTTGAACGGTCAGAGCTGTGAGGTGGGACCCACAAACAAACAAACAACGGAACCATGCAATTGGAAAACGTGGTGTAGGCACGTCACTATCATGCCGCAGCTTTTGGCGACCCTGCGTAGCGGTTGTAAGGGTACGAGCGAGCTGCCTACAGTCCACTGTGTGTTTGGCGGCTTCAGACACAGGTGTGCACTCAGAAGCGTCAGATCGGTATGGCAGAAGTACGTCCATAGTGAACGAGGGCTCTCGTCTATATAGCAGAAAGAAAAGGGCGATAAACCAGTGCTAGCATGTGTGGCCGTATCATAGGCATACGCACATTACAATGCAAAACAATGTCCCAGTTACTGTGGTCCGATTCGACATACATAGTCAACGTGTAACCGAGTGTACGGTTGAACCTCTCTGTCAAGCCGTTCGTTTGCGGATCGTCGGCTGTAGACTTGCGGTGAACGATGCTGCATGCAGCGAGAAGGCCTTGGATTACTTCGGACAAGATGAAACGTCCCCTGTCGCTGAGCAGTTCGAATGGTGCGCCATGTCGAAGAACGAAGTTCCACGAGATGAAAAATGCAACCTCGCGCGCGCGGAGTGTGGCAGTCTCGGCGTAGCAGGTCAAGTGGTCAACACCTACAATTATCCATCGATTACCCGAGGAGCGTCAGGGAATTGGTCCGTATAGGTATATGCCGACGCCATCGAAGGGCCGAGTGGGGCAGGGCAGCGACTGTTACTAACCAAAACGGCGCTGTTGAATTTTACGCCGCTGGCACGCCGCGCAAGAGCGTACGTATTGGCGCACGAAGTGAAAAATGCCGTTCCAGTAGAAACGCTGCCTCAGCTGAGTATACGTTTTCAGAACGCCGGCTTAAACATTATGAGGAGCAGCGTGAAAATAAGCGCATATGTCGGAACGCGTGTGTCGTGCTATCACAAACAGCCATTTGCGACCATCAGGCAAATAATTTCTACGGTAAAGGACGTTGTCGCGTACAGAAAACTGAGTAGCTTGGCGATGAAATGTTGGAGAATGGGGTGTGACAAATGGATCGTCGAGGAATTTCGCCACAGTTGAAAGCAAGGGATCCTTACGCTGCTCTTCCGGCACGTCATCGACGTTGATGGGTGAAATCAGTGGGAAGGGTGAAGGCACTGAAGCCAAATCAGGAGGTACCGGCGATCGCCAAAGCGCATCGACACCAGCATGCTTCCTGCCCAATCGGTAGACATCGCGGATGTGATATTCTTGTTAGCGAAGTGTCCATCGGCCTAGGCAACCTGACGGATCTTGCAACGAGGACAGCCAGTAAAGAGCGTGGTGGGCGGTGACAATGTCAGAAGGGTGACCATAAAGGTGCGCACGAAATTTGACAAGAGCCCAAATAATTGGCGAAGTACTCCTTTTCTGTTCCAGACTAGTTGGCTTCCGCCTTCTGTAAAGTGCGGCTCCCATACGCGGCGGGCTACTCGTCGTAGCCGTCTTTCCCTTTTGCGAGGACAGCACCAAGTCCGATGCCGCTGGCGCTCGTCTGTACCTCTGTAGGTGCTTTGGAATCGTAGTGTCGAAGAATCGGTGGCGAAGTAAATAGGCGACCTAGTTTCGTGAAGGCTTCGTCACACGAAGGTGACCACGTGGAGATGCCGCTGCTAGCGGTAAGGAAACCGATCAGTGGTGCGATGATACTTACAAAATGGCGCATAAAACGGCGAATATAAGATCAGATCCGTATAAGTCTGCGGAGCGAATTAAGAGTAATGAAACCCTGCGACCGCGCAAAGCATGGCTGGGTCAGGAAGCGCACCGTCCTTCAATACAACGTGTTCTAATATTGTTAACTTGCGGACAGCAAAACCGCGCTTTTTGATGTGGAGTTGTAGGCCGCCAGAAGGGAGGCAGGTTAGTATATTACGCTAGCGAACGAGGTGCGTCGAGAAATCTGGCGAAAATGCAACGAGGTGATCAAGGTGGCACAGATGTGTTTTCCACTTGTAGTTACGAAGCATGGTGTCCATCACAGGCTCGAAAGTAGCGGGCGCTATATAAAGCACAACAATAAAAAACAATAATTAATGTGCAAAGGCGTAAGTAGCTCTTCTGTGACTCAGCCTTGCACCGCTAGTGGAAACTGCCCACTTTTTGGGGGGGGGAGGGGGGGAATACTGGTTCAGCATAAAAGTGAACTCGCGGCGTCAGATCAGCGCGCGTGAAAGGAGGCACGTGCAGCCAAATGGGTCCTCCGCTTTTCGCTTGGTGCACCTGCATGCATACCCGGGTTGCCAACTTGTTTCGTCGATTCAGTTAACCCAGCCTTATCCGGCCCGCATACAATGCGAAAAACAGGTACTCAAAGCTTTCTTAGTGATCGTTGCCTCGATGTGCACGCTACAGTGTATTAGCAAAATAGAAGAAAATTGCGCGTTACAATACTCAGGAATGCCACGGCACCGAGGAAGCATTCACGGCCCAGAATTGGAAAGACGGGTATTTTTCCAAGGTTGTTTAGAACCTGAACAACGGATGCAACGCTACACTTAGTCTAATCTACATATGATGTTGGGCACTCCCGTACATGTAGAAATGGCATTCTAAAGATAACAAAGCCATCTGCTGTATTTACTCACAAATATATAGCTGAAACGAGTGCCCCTAGCAGAACGACAACTGTGATTTGCAGCATAATGGTAGCAGTCTCCGGATCCAATCGTACACTTTCAAGGCGAAAAGTAAGTGCTGGAAGGCGTGTTGACACAGCACTGTTAAATACGAATCTCGTGGTAAATTACTAACGTTTCCATATATATGTATATATATATAAATAAATATATATATTTATACGACCCCACACAGGAAATCACACACGTGTCGCTTCTCGAGGTCATCGTATTCTTCACTCCTGCGAGCATACATTAATGGCCTGAAGCCTATTCCACATGCAAGCGACGGCGCGACTGTGGCCGCGGTGGCTGAGCGGCAGCGCGGCACCGAAACGTAGCGTCGTGTCACATGATCCGTTTTGGCGCGACGCGCGCAACTGTGAACGGTGTTGCTTGCGGTTAGCGCCCGCAAGCCGGGATTTTCATCGGTCTTCAAGAGCTGCGCCTTGCTCCACATTTGAGCTGCGCCCTTCAGCTACTGGTTTCATCGTTGTATTCACTTGATGCTCAACTTTCGCGCTTGTAGAAAGAAAATGAAAATGCAGTGCTTCGAACTGGCAATACAACTTCGTTATTTACATTTGTGTCTCTTTTAGGCAACAGCTTTGAAATCTCGCTAAGTACATACACACATAATTAGCTATATGGAAGCAAAGGAATAAGTTCGTTCGTATTTCAACGATTTGGCGCTTGCAGCACGTGCACGTCTTCCAACGGCTCTTGCTTTCGAATGTCCCAAGGCGTTCGGGCGGAGTCACGGTCACACGGATGCAAGAGGCCTATGGGTGGCTTTCAGAGAAACTCGCGTCCGTTTTCCCCTCTAGGCATTCCTGTAGAAATACGGCGGCCCTTGTAGAGCTCGGGGTACGTGTCCTTTTACCTGAAGAACCAACACCAAACTACGGCATTTCCATTTGTTGGACGTGTTGGTAAACTGACTTTTACAGCATATTTAGCGCCAACGAACAAGGACAGAAGGGAGACGACACCACAGTACGCTTGGGATGTAGTCTCCATTCTGTCCTTGTTTGCTGGCGCTAAATATGCTTTCCAAACCAAACTACGAACGCGCTAGCAGGGAGTTGTAAAGAAAAAAAAAGCATACCTACGTGCGCTGCGGACGAAAAGTATGGAGTGCCGTTTCGTTCCGTCTGTCCGGAGTCAAATGGGGTCATCATCGGGGGGGAGGGGGGGGGGGAAGAGGCAAAAGGAAGAAAACAGCACGTGCGAACAATATTGCTCCTTAGAATGGAAATCTGAAACGACACACGAAAACAAGCGGCACTTATGAGGCACCAACAGACATGGCCTATTCGAGCGACGGCGACATTTACATTGTGGAAGTATGCGTTGCTTGTGACCGACGATGAATACTCTCAGCTTTAGCCCGTAGTTTCTTCCCAAAGAATCCTCCTCTTATCTTTTTTGCGAAAATTCTTCACTTTAGCATCCCAAACAAGTGGACACTGCACAACCTGAGTGATGAACAGCTCGTTTGCAACAGCGCGAGAGGAGGAGGAGGAGGAGGAGGAGGAGGAGGAGGAGGAAGAAGAAGAACAAAAACTTCAGCGCAAGACATTGAAAACTGGCAGCGGACGTCGTCTGCTACGCAGGACCACCTTCCCGATTTTCCAGTCCTTAGGGAGGCTTGATGAATCGAGCGACTGCTGGAACAGTTTTGGTAGTATAATTGAACTATAAGCGCAGGTACTTTTTAGGAATTTGCAACTAATTTCATCACATCCCGGAGATGAATCGGGCTTCAAAGACTCGATTAATTTAGCAATGCCAAGAGCATCAATAGTTATTGGTGACATAATGAAAAATCTGTGATGCGGCTTATCTGGAAGATCAACTGTCGTGCTTGAGGAAAAGCTTTCAGTGAATGTTCTATTCAGTATGGTAGCACAAAGGTTATTTGGGATTATGTTGCCGGAGGTATCTTGCAATGTAATTAAAGGGTCGTGTGCAGGGTGTATAATGCGCCAGAACTTTTTAACATTTGTTTTCAAAACAGATGGTAAAGTAGAAGACAAGAAATTGCTTTTTGCAAGTGTCAGGGTTCTTACGTATGTGTCGGAAGCAGTCTTGTATGTCGACCACCGCTCAATAGAAGGTGAAAGTTTGGCAAGACGGAACAAACGTTTCTTTTTGTTAGATAGTCGCCTGATGTATGAATTGTACCAGGGTGCTTGAGGGTTAGAGGTGACGACGCGCTTAGGAATATATTTGTCTGATAGTTGGTGTACCTTCGTTTTGAACAGTAGCCAATTTTCTTCGACAGAGCGGGTATCGAAATTAAAAAGAAAATGATCGATAAATGTAGATAGTTCATTATTAATAGCGACAAAGTTAGCCCGTTTGTAATCTAGGATGGTTTTCTTTATTTTATTCGTTTTAGGACGTGGCGTATTAATGACGAAATTGAGCAGAAGATGATCACTGATACCTGGCAGATTTGTTAGATCTGTAGCTAGCTCTGGATTTGTGGTTAGGATTAAATCTAGAGTATTTGCAGTACATGTTACAGTCCTAGTGGCTTGCGTTACCAACTGTGTTAGCGAAAACAATGTACATCGATCTAAGAATTCTTTAGCTTGGGCCAAGGGCGGCGACGAATAAGGTGGATGAGCAATCCACAAGATACTTGGAAAGTTAAGGTCTCCGAGTATACAGAGTGGTGATGTAGGATAGCGTATGCGAGCCAAGTTTAAAGCATCATGGAGTTCGTTAGTAAATGTGGACGAATAGCATGGAGGGCGGTAGCATACACCAATGATTATTTTCAGATGATCGATGACTACCAAAGCGAAAACTAGCTCCAACTCGCTGCAGATTTGAATGCATGCAGAAGGAATATTTTTTGAAATGGCAAGCAGAACACCACCGCCATGTCTTGCCGTCCTATCAGAACGATATATCGAGTAACGACGAGCGTCGTGAAAGATTTCAAAATCAGACACGTGCGTTGGGAGCCAGGTTTCTGTTAGTGCAATAATGTGAGGTGTACATGTATCAATGACGGAAGATAAGTTAGTGTGTTTATTAAGAACGCTTCTGACGTTGATATAAAGGACAGATACATTAGATAACTTCCCACTGCCCCTCGCAATCCTCCAGATCTGAAATTATTTTACCACCACAACCTGTGGTCATTGAGCCTTTAATGCTTTTTATGTTCCGATAAGTATTGAGGATATTTGTTGCCGACGATATTAACCGCATAAGGTCATTAAACTTTTTACCCGCTTTGCATATTTAATTCAAATCATCCAGTATTTGCTGGCTGTTATAGTATTCGTTATTCCTCAGAGTTCGTATGTTGAGTTTTTGAACACCTATTACCATGCCTTTATGACCAGTGGACAATATCTGCTTTCCTCCTGTTCGGAATGGATTTGCACGTTTTGCCATGCCCGAACACTGCCATTCATTCTGTAAACAACTTATTCATTGCTAACATGACTAGTGCTGTTGCCCCATACCGATTAAGGCATTTCATCGCTCGTATCAGCACTCTCACTGGAGCATAGCAGTTTAATAATCATACCTGATATTTATATCTGCTTGGCAGCCCGTGCTATCGGTGTAAATACGGCCTTCCAGCTTTCCAAGTTCCAAATTTTCTATCTTTACATATAACCTTAGGGCATGGCTGTGAGCCTATCTGCTGATAATGCACCTGTAACGTATCAGGGGCCTTCATAGGTAGTATTTTATTACTCACCACCACAGACTATCCTGTCGGATAATCATACATTTCTGTATGTCATTCTTTTAGACCCTTACATTCACCACTTCGTCATAAACTTTTATCCCATTATACCCATAGGTAGACCCTCGGCCTATGCGCTCGGCTTACTTTTCGTGTGTTACCACTTATGGAGCGTTTCAGCCGACTTCACCAAGCTTAGCACTACATTTGCATAGCAAGGTTTGAAGCCCCTTGGGAGTATTAGTTGACACCCTTCAAGGCGTTACCCTTTCATTTGACATTCGCGAAAACCAAGTTTCGCCTATTACAATTCGTTGACAAGAATGGTTCATAATTTCAATTACTTATCAATAAAAAAAAATCTACATTGCAACCAAAAAGAAAACAACCACTGAAGGTTATGGCGACAAAAAAAAAAAGCTCGAAATAAAGCATTTCTTTCAGCGGAACACAGACGGGTGGCACAATCTTTAATTGAGGGTGCGCTCGCACTGGCACTCATTGAAAGTAAACTGTACTTCTCCTCTTCCAAAAAGAAAAAACAGTTTCCTGCGCATACGCTCAGTCACTCAACCTAGTTTTTGCATTTTTCACGGGATTTAACCTTGAACACGCTGTCTGCGCAGTCCTTTATTTATACAGCTGCCTTGACCCGCGAAATGTATTTCGCACGTGCCGAATATTTTACATATATTTAAATATTTTTCTAGAGACAAGAGGTACAGGGTCCTGAATAATTCGCTGCGCATCTACGAAAAAAGTTTTCGCGCTCACCGCTGCACTGTTCTTGCTCAAATTTTGCAGAACGATCGCATTTCGTCGTCGACTTCGTTTAATATAACATTTGGCACAGTTAAGTGCCTGGTTTTAAAAAAAAATTGGCAGAGGCTTAGCTTGGCTAAGCCTAGTGGATTGCGAAAGCAATCTTCTGTTCAGGTTGTAGAGTTCCATACTGCTCATCGAACGTGTAGGTGCAGTCTCGTCGCCATTTAATGCATCCATAAGGCTTGCTGTCGAACGATCAGGTGTCGCCAAAGTCACGTCAGCATTGAGAGCATGCATGATACTTGTAGATGCACCCAGATCAAGAGATGTTGAACGCATTCGCCTGGCTGCATAATATGCACGCCATTTAGCTAAACGTTGTTCCCGCTCTTCATCCGTTTCTTCCGCACGCCGCCGCTTCTTAGCTGCAGCATATCGTTGCAGCTTCACCTTATACACATCATCCGACATACCGCGGAGGATTCGCTGGGACGTTCGCGACAAGCCCAGTTGGGCCCCCGCTTTTCCGCAGCTGGTATGACGTCACGCATAGGTCACGCTAAAGGTCAATGGTGGATTCTCCGGGACGACGGCCAAGAGCGGAAACCTCGAGCAGTATTGCTTTCGCAATAAAGAATATCCCAGATTTTCGGCGTTCATAAACATGCGAGCTGCTGCCGCGACGACGCAAGCATAAACATGTGTCGACGCCTGACGTCAGCTGCAGAAAGCAGACTTTCAGGGAGGGTAGTCGCTTGTTCCAGGAGCGGGCAACACGCGGCAGCCCTCCCTGAAACGCTGCTTTCTGCAGGCGCCGAGACAAGTTTGTGCTTGCGCCGTCGCAGCAGCACTAGGCTGGACGCACGGCTACAGTGTACTAGATAAGGGGCAGTGTGTTCAGGAAGCGCTCGCCGCTGAGGCGCTTCAGGTAGATAGCACAAGGTGGCGCTGTAGGACCATGGTCTGTTTCACAGTGAAGGAAAAGAACTAGGAAGCTTACCAGCAAGTATGCGGCCTGTAGGGTGGGCAACACAGTAACAAAGAACGCCAAGCAGAAAGTCAGAGAGGCTGAAATAATCTCATGGGTGGCGGCAATGGAAAAGAAACCTGCCATGAGTAACTACTTAAGAGGAAAAAACGAAATCAGGAAAGAAACAATTTATGATAACTCAAAGGGAAGCTCTTTACTTTTCGAAGCGAGATCGGGACGCCTTAGAACACGCACCTATAAATCGAGATATAAGAACGAAGAAGAAGCATATGCTTGCTGCGGTAAAGCTAGGGAAACGATGGAGCATGTCTTATTAGAATGTGAAGACGTCTACCCAGTGGTCGATTTAGGCACCACTGGCCTCCTTGAAGCCCTTGTGTTCAGCGAGGGCAGTGGAAAAGTAAACATGTCCGCAATAGGGATTACTAAGAGGCGATTGGAGGCTTGGTGGAAGAAAAGTAGGGAAACGACAAAGAACGGAGACGTACGAAAGCACAGTTCGCAATAGGGGATCAGACAATTTGGTTGTGTGAGTTCACGGTGTTTTTTAATAATTTTTTTATTGTTTAACCTAGGTAGGACATTAGACAGTATAATAGCAAGAGCTTGGTGGCGCAACCCACCGCCCAGTTCCAAAGGGGACGCTCATAACATCCATCCATCCATCCTGTACGGAATGGATGGCGCAGCGCCAGCGCTGCATGTTGATATTTTGATAATCATTTTCTGTCGCAGTCAAATAGACGTTCAAATGCTCGGCGGATGTTAAGATGCATCCCCGAAACTCACTTCATATAAGATGTGAATTATATGTGCACTCCTAGCGCATCTCAACGCCCATTAGACGGATTTATTAACCTGACAGCAAAGGTTTTGTAGACACGAAAGTGGCGCCGTAAAGCCGTTAAATTTGTTTTGAGCCATGCTGCCACGTAACCAGAACTTATTCGGACGGAAAACTCGGCTGGAAATAACAGCGTAGTAAAGGACATCGAACTGATTAAAACCAACTCGGATTCCAGGTGCACGCATTTTCTTTTGCGGTTCGCATTCATAAAAAGCGGCCGCGGCATCCGCGACCCAAAGTCAAGCGCTTATTGTTTTGCCTTCTCTCCTACAACAGCGGCTGAGGAACTATGTACGTACATAGCCCAAAGCCAGAGAGCTTTCCGGCTTCGCATTTACCTTCTTTCGCCCTGGTTCTTTCATTCTGTTTCGCGAACCCCCTGCAACTACATTTGCACTGTTTATTCGTGAATTGTTTTATTTACATCATGAAGTGCTCCCAAACGGCAGGCTCATGTTCGAGTATGAGACACACCGACACCCTACATTTCCATGAAAGGAAAAAACACGTAGGAAAGACGCCAAGTAATAGGGATCTCTGCAAAACTACACACAGTCTGCCAAAACACCGAAAAACAGTGCGAGTACATTCCATCCCATGCAATGGAGACCTACAGCGGAATTAATATGCGCATATGAATTCCTTAATTCATTTCCTAATTATATTTCCAAATTAGCTTTTTGAATGCACCAGAAAAAGTTGTGCATTCAGATAAAAAAGACAAAATAGGGCCCGTATACATATGTTGCACCAGCCTGCTAAGAACAGTATAGGTAACTTTAAAGTGCAATTTCTTTTTTGTCGTGCTTTTATTCACTGATTAAGACCTTTACGCAAAAGTGCAGCCTTGTTAGGGCATAAAAACGCGGAACTACTCATGTGAAATCATCAGCATGTAATTTGCAGCCTATGGCACAGCCAAATTTAAAGCTTTCACTAGAATCATGACATCAGCTATGCTGTCGCTGCAAAGCTTCTCTTTGCTGAAGAATGTTGTAAATATATTCCGTCAAGTTTCTTTAGTGCTTCAAAAAGCAACTTTGAGGGGTGCAGCAATCCTCCTCGGTCACAAATTTCGTGCATTTGGAGACTCTGCTACTGACACTAGAGTTCTGCAAAAGAAGAGAGCGGCAGTCCTCACACTTGTTGCGAGTAAAAAATGTCTGCGCGACATACCCTGCCATACATAATGGATGAGGCGGTCATCACTCCTTTCCTCCCCATAAGCCCGGTGCTTTGGCGGAGTACTGTTTAGCCTTTGCTCTACCAGCGTCAGATTTCCAGCTTCATCAAGTGACGCAACGTCCCCTTCCTTGTCAGAATTATCAGGTGAGTGAAGTAGCGATACCAAATCTTTACTGACCTCTGTGTTCCCTGTTTGCATTGCCTTCACCAAGATATAAAAAGACTGGCAATTCACAACAATCAAAAATTGAGACGGCACACGGTGATCGTTGGATCCGCACGACTACCTCACAAGAAGTTCTCCAACTTATATTGGCTTAGTCTAGATGTCAATAAGTATTTAAAACCCTCTCCTTCCAAGTATACTAACAGAGCCAAAGTGCTGCACAATGTCACAGGGAGCCCATCTGCCCTCGACTGGCTCAGAAAGCCGCAAAGCCCTTTTGCATGCGACTCCCAACGAGACAGAACCTCAAGAGATTCCTTCAGAGTCCTTCAGAGCAAGCACGCTGCAACCGGCCGCAACACACGAAGAACGCGTCCGTGCAACCCGTGCGACTGCAGCGCCGCTGCATACATCGGGGACCTGTCTGCGCTCCCGACTTCAAACCAGTGCGTGGCACGTTCCGCCGTCTGAACACACTGCCCCTATTCTAGTACACTGTAGCACGGCATTAGAGATGCCACAACGTTGTGAACTTGTATATACGCACCTGTTCCTCACATCATCATCATCATTTGATAGTATCATCACGTAGTTTAGCAATTGCAGAAGCTAAGGAAAAGGAAGCTGGAGATAGCACATGCTATGGGCCGACTTTATATGTACAGGTTTTATGTCCTGATCTATTTCTCTACATACACTGCTGGTGTGACCTGCGCGAACCTTCTGCTGTTGCAGAATTAAGTGCCGAGTCAAATGAATCGTTGAAGTGTGCTGACAACTTGTCTACGTTCATATGAGGCTAGAAAGCAGATGTTTAACGTTTTCCATTGTTAGTGCTGCCTTTCAGCAGCTAGCGCATAAATAGGGAGTCCACGATACAAGAAGGTGTCTCTTAACGAACGCGACCACGCACATTGGGCACATTACAAATAAACACGACGTACGTAGTTTCGGTATTCGCCTGGAATCTATTTTAAAGGTGAACTATAATGAACTTTTGGGCTGCATAATACATATACGTTTCAGAGGGTGCATGTATTGCCACGGTGCTTTTCGGGCTCTTCGTTCGGCAGAACTGGCTGTGCTCTGCCTGCTGGATTTACTGCCTGACAACTGCGACTTGAGGACAGGAACTTGAGAACACTTTTCTTGAGTTTTCCTTGAATGACAGCCTTGATGGTATCTCGAAGGTTGATGAGGCTCGACCTTAGCGTCCGACGCGGCAGCAGACATATCGTAGGCTTGAACGGACGTCAGTGTTGTTTCCTATGAATGTTGCTACTACTGGGCTGTAATTGCTTCTTGGCTGTGCGGGGCCCAAGTTTGCCGCAACAAACGTTTGTCTAGCCGCATGCTCGTTTTTTTTTGTGGTTACCAGCATTGAGCGCCACCCGTGACAGCATACGGCAGCCTCCGTGAAACATTTCGGGTTTGAAGTACAAGTGGGTGCATCAGATAGAGGTTGTGGTTATAGACGTTTGTGATAGATACACTTCCACTTAATCAACAGTAAAACTAAACTGAAGAACACCGCCATTACCGCTGTCGGGAAATAACACAAACCTCGAACGTTGACAAACAGCCGCAGCATGGAAGAATAAATATCCATCGTGTTTATGCTGCATGAGTAGCAGAGTTACATGTGTAGCATATATGATATATGCTACTCATTATAACTACTTTAGCAAAGATAAATTATATTTACAGTTGGCTATAAATGCAATGTAATCCTTAGTGTGTCAACTATTTCTCTCTACAAATTTTAGGTGGAAACCAAGAAGAAATAGCTAATCAGTCGACTGAATATTTACAAGACTTTTCAAAATATTACCGCAGTAAGACCCATTTCCTTAACTAGCATTCCCTGGAAAATAAGAGACCATACATAATACTCGCAACTCTACCTTTCTTGAAAGTAATGCCTTTTTCACATCATCACAGCATAGCTTCCGACGCTGGTTTTCCTGCAAAATGCAACTTCTTTCCACTCATTCTTTGCATGCTATACTAAATCAGGGTTCCCGTGCTGATTGTATTTTTGTTTATTTTTCGAATGCGTTTGACAAAGTCATAAAGTACTAATGTATAAGCTGTCCTTACTTAATTTGTATCATACTACTACTGTGGCTCGAGTGTTTCTTTACTAACCGCTTTCAGTATGTTACAATTAACAACCACGATTCACCACTATCTGAGGTACCACCTGGTGTTCGTAGTTTTAGGTCCGTTACATTTTCTAATTTATGTGAATGACTTGCCTAACCGAGTTGACACTAACATGCAGACGACTCTGTTCTTTACGGCGAAGTCCCTGACCTCAGTGACGAGCAGGCCTTAGAAGCTGACCTTGATTCTGTCGCAGTTTGGAGTAAAAACCTGGAAAATGGAACTTTGCCTTAACAAATGTAAACTAATGCACATTTCACGTCAGAACATTTGTCTTCAGTCTCACACCTTAAACAATATTTCGCTAGAGAAATTATCTACCTATAAGTACTTAAGTGTTCTCATATCTGCTGCTCTGTCTTGGAAACCCCACATTCACTCGATAATCTGTAATGCTAACCGCGTGTTAGGGTGTCTTCGACGGAACTTCGGTAAAGCATCTGCCCCTCTAAAAATATTCACGTATAAGACACTCGTTCGATCAAAATTAGAGTATGCAGTTGCTATCTGGTACTCTAACCAAGCTAACCTATCGCAAGACCTTGAACTTGTCCAGAATAACAGAACTCGCTTTATCCTTTCTAATTACGATCGCACAGCCAGCGTAACACTAATAAAAAATAGCTTATCATTATCATCGCTGTCATTATACCGAAATTCTTTCCATCTTTATCTTTTCCATAAAAGATACATCCGCATGTCTTTAAACGACCAGCTCATTTCAACACCCACCTGTTATTTGTCTCGGGTTGACCACAAAAATAAAGTCGGCTGCATGCGCTGCAATACGAAGACTTTCTCTAATTCTTTCGTGCCACGCACAACTACAGACTAGAACCACCTGCCTGTTTCTATTGCATCTGTCAGGGACAGTACGCTGATTATTTTTCTTGCGATACTAAGGCCTGATATACTTATTTTTCTTGTTCCAGTACGTATCATATACATCTGCAATAAATATATATATCTTTTCGCATAGTGCACATTCACTGGGCACTTTACAATATGTGCGCATATAGCATATTGTTAACGACTGGTGTTTATCTTTCTTTTTTTCACCCTTTCGGTTTATGAGACTCTGCTTGTTTAATGTCAGACCATCTTTACTGTTTCTTATAATTATGTTTTCCAGTGTTCTTATATTTCTTACCCCTTGAATAATGTTGCCAACTTTCTTTCTTATGTTTCAATTGCTTCTTCAATTGTAACTCTACTCCCCCTCTTTAAAGCTTCAACGATTGAGGGTACTTATGGGTAAATAAATAAATAAATAAATAAAATGCGTACTTTAATATCGCTTCGCTATGTTCCCGCTTAACAAAATCGAAAGACATACAGGAAATGTGCGGGACATTCATCACCTAATAGCCTTTGTTTTTGTTTTTTGTTTTTTGTGTGCCGTGACTCTACTGAGTAGGTGAATGCCGAAGAGCACGTGAAGCACGAATCAGAAAATGAGTGACGTAACTTCGTGGATGAGACTGCTCAATTTATCGAAGCATAAATTGGTTTGATTGGGTTTTCTTACTTACTTACTTACTTACTTACTTACTTACTTACTTACTTACTTACTTACTTACTTACTTACTTACTTACTTACTTACTTACTTACTTACTTTCTTTATTTCTTTTCTTCCTTCTTTCTTCCTTTCTTTCTTCATTTCTTTCTTTCTTTGCTTTTCGTAGAATGCTAAAGCTATTAGATTGCGAGCGCTCTTTCCCATAAACTTTCCAAGCTTCAGTTCCTTCCTTGATACTAGCGCTCGCTTCTCCCCTGGCGGAAGGATTGCGCCTCAGGCGGGTGTGTATTTCAGCCGCTCCCCAACGAGATCACGTATTCGTTGTATGTAGAAGGTCTCGTTTGCGATGGCTGCGGCTCTGCCCGGACAGAAAAGGACTACGCATTATGCGGGAACTGTCATGACAGCGATGCAATATTAACACAAATTGGCCGATACCATCGGGTAAATTTCAGCCCTTCCGGAGGTGATAGTATCAGAAAAGCAGACGGGAACGCAGACGCGCATAGGTAAACGCACTCATGGTGGTGCGTCGGCGCTGCCTAGAGTAGGCAGCCTAAGGGTAAGCGCTAGACTTTCGTTTAGTAAGAAAAAAAGATTAAACGGGCGGGTTTGCTTTTGTTGTCTATTGGCTGGCTGCATTTGCTAATGTGATGCCCGGGCATGACGATTGGCTGGATTTTCTCCCACGAACATTCTTTGCGTAAGAAATGTTTGTGAATACGGGCCCTGTATAATGTATGTGCACTTTTTTAACAACGGAGCAATCTTTTGTTACAACGTAACATGGAAAAAAAAATAATGATGAGAGTCTGGCGTTCGGTGGCATTTTCGGTGACAGCATCTTCGGAGCACGTGCTCGTCTCCAGATAATTTTTTTCCTAAGAGCCTTCTCAGCTCAACGGTTATTAAAAAATTCGGTTTTAACGCGATAGGTTTAAGGGCCCCGTGACACAGAAAATCCGTCGTTGGCGTCCAGCGCCAACCGTCGTGTGAGCGAAAAATCATTCCGAACCACGCGCACCCAACCACGCAGGTCCTCCGTGTGGTGCAGAGGCGTAAAAGAGCTCATTGAATTTCTCAAAGTAAAATGCGCCGGAAAAATTCTGAAGTACGACTTACAAACAGCCTAAAGACATGGTTGCGTTGGATTGTAATCTGAATATACGAGAAAACGTAATTCTGTTACGCGGAAACTAAAACGGAAGCTTCTTTTCCGGCGTTTCTAAAATTCATAGAGCTGCGCGCCCGGTTCCTTGCAACACCATCCAGATGGCGCTCGCCTTCGCGCATTCGTATGCATCCGCGGCCCACGCAAGAGGCCGCGTTTCTATCAGAAAGCTCGCCTTCGTGCATAGCGATCAGCGCCAGCGTTTGCCGGTAAACATTACGGTGACATAAGCTGCATTTGCCGGGAAGCGTGGGAAGGAGTTAAAGATCCTTTAATGCTACCACGTTCCACCCTTAAAGGCGAAGCGTTAGCGTCCTCCAAATTTTGGTCATCTTGCGCTTTCAGACGCCTTTTATCCCACGCAATAGTTTTAAACCAATAACGTTATTTAGCTAAATCACCCACTTTTGATGGACGTTGGTCGAACTCGCACGATAAAAACCATAAGGACAATCAACCTGGGCGACTAAGTATATTCTGGCTACCTCGCATCGCACTCAACGTGGACTACTGGGTGCGTGCCCGAATCGGCAACTTATTGATCGCTGCTGTCTGGCCCAGTAGACAACTTGTGCCGCTCGATATGGGCCTTTCTGACTGGTTATGTGCCGGTAAACGTCGCCATTGCGCACGCGGTAATGGTAGGGGCCAAATCACGGTCTATCGCCAATAATGTGCCATGGTTACACAAGCGGCATGCAGCCTTTAAATAGCTACGAACTGGGAAATAAAGACACCTCCCAAACCACCCAATCAATATGCGCGTTTAATTTGTCGTAGACCTTCCGATCTTGCACGTTGTCCCTTGGTGGACAGCCACTGTAACAAAGAGTCTGCAGCCAAGATACGAGAGGCAGTAGAGGCTACTACGAAGTTTCAATGGGTTGCAGTGTTTGCAACAAGACGCTTATAAAATGTGTCTTGGTACCATACAGTATTGTGGTTGGCAGCAAGATCGCCACTAAGTGTGTCTGCGGATGGTATTCATCAGGCTGCATAAGAAGGCTATCACTGACTCTAACAATCATCTTTGATGGTTTCTGCCTCAATTTTTATTACTAAGAGGGTCACGATGCGGTCGTTCAGCATTTCGCCTTATATCATTTTAACTGAGAACCGAGATTAAACGGAGGGCCAATATGGCTGCACACAAAATACGAAAGAATAAGATCTAGGGTCTCAGCGTGCATCCTACCTGGAAATTTTAATTTGAAGTCGCTGCCGCTACTGCCCCTCCCCCTCTGCACGTCTCCCACCATAAGCAACCCCCATTCTGGCTTGATTTATGTAACGTCAGGAACAGCAGGGCCACCGCTGTGTCGTCTGCTCCGAATCAGTCCGAAATCGGGTCTTGCTCCCCACACTTTGGCACCGAACGGCGCAGGAAGGGCATCGCCGTTGAATAGGGTCCGCACTTCTATCACTCGCGCGACAGAATCAGCACAGAAAGAAGGCCCGCAGAAGATGTAGCCGGCTAACCTTCGCAATGTGTATGCTAAATCTAGACGATGCATAGCTACCATGACGCATTTCATGCTCCTGCCATCACTTCCGGTGCGTGCAGTATATCAAAGAATGGCCTTCAAGATCAGCTTTCCTCACTGCAAGGGAGCGTTTTGGCATGCATTCATTGTTTCCTACAATTACTAGGTGAAACTCTCGCGCTGCCATCGTTCAGCCACAATGGGATTGATGGGCAGTACATATATGTACTGCCCATCAACACAAAAAGCGTCTGAACTCACGGACGCCATATATGGTGTTTGGGAGATCAGACGTTTTTGTGGCATCGTTTATTATGCTTTATCTCGGAGTAAATTGGCCTGAATTTCAAAGCAGTTTACATTTTTCTTAATGCAGAGGGTAATAAGACTCTGCAAGCACGCATTATCGCGGCTAATTCCAGTAGTTCCACTTGTCCGTGCGTCCGTGGCGCAATGGTCCAATATCGGGCACCTGTGCTTGAGAACTGTGGGCGAGACCTGCCGTCTCACTATTTTAATAATGTTTAATTATTTATTACGCAGTACCTTCTTAAAAATGGGCCCTTTGTAAAGTCACGATATCATTTAAAGCCAGAAGGAGAAAGGTAATTTGGGCAAACCCATGTGTTACCGACAATCCCCATGTTGGTTGAACTGCCCTTAAAGGGACACTAAAGGCAAATACAAAGTCAAGCTAAAGTGATAGACTATAGTGGTTGAGAATCTCTAAGGCGTCAATATTATAGCGAACAGAGCTTTAATAATCGAGAAAGCGAGGTAAATGCCGGACATGATATGAGACTTTCCCGGGACATTCAAGCACTTGCCCGATGACGAAAGCACACCTCAGTTAAATACTGTCACTAGTACTCAACTACTCGTTGCAAAAAAACATCCTCTTATTGTATTATAAGATGAAATAAAATGCTGCTTGTCCAGTTCCATTGCATGCTAAAAAAAATTGGAGGACGCTTAAGCTTCGCCTTCAAGAGTGGGACGCGACAGCGTTCCCGTCGACCCGCCAAGGGGTATAAGACAATGCGCTACGGCACAGCGATCACTTACGATGCGCCCCGCATCGGACTTAGCGCCCACCTATCACGCGGTGAGCGTCGAGCAACGCAGCGTTCGGCGCGGCAACGAAACGTGCGCCTGAGCGAACGAAACGAACCAAAGAACTCGGTGTCTCGGAGGGGAAACGATCTACGCCAGCCAAACGTCGTGATCGGCACGGGCAGAGAGATAGATAGTAATCTAAACCGGGAGCACGGCGAAGCGTCGTCAGGGGAGAGGGAGTCCCGCGACGCGCCTGGCAGCGGTCCCAATGCGCGCGCGGCGCGCCTCCTGTCGGGGCAGCGCCGTACATTGAGAGGAGGGGGTCTTCTGTGTTTGCCGCAAGATGGCTCTGCGTGTGCGGAAAGCGCAGAAGAAATGCAGCGGAAACGCACTTCGCAACTCGTGTAATTGGGACTTCTGTACGTTACATGTTCATAATTACCGATATACACCGCAGTATAACTTTCCACGGCTCGTTTCGAAGGCAACACCGCATTCACTAGAGGCGCGTTTGCACCGCTTGGAAGCATCGAACTCGTGGCTGAGTGGTAGCGTCTCCGTCTCACACTCCGGAGACCCTGGTTCGATTCCCACCGGGCCAATCTTGGAAGTTGCTTTTTATTTATCAAGCGCCTGCCGCGATTTATCGCTCACGGTCAACGCCGCCGACGCCGACACCCGACGCCGACGACACCGGCTTTTCTGCGACACGAGCTCCTTAACGCTATCGCGTTAAAAAAGAACTCATTGAAATTACCGTTGACAACGACGCGGGCGGTCGAAAGCTTTCGTTTTTGCTCGACTCTGCGCCGCCCACGCTTTCGCATTTCAGTACTTCCCTGATCGCGTAGTGCTGCGCTGGCTTTACTGGCTCGCGAAACTCGCACAAACTGCAAGCAGCACAAAATTAAACTTCCATGTGATGTCGCGGGATGCCCGAACGGTCTTCGCCAGTTGACTAAAAAGCAGCTGCACCGGCAACTCCACCGCTCTGTCTTGGCTCGGTGCCGCCGCCTGTCGGGGGCCGTTTTACTCACCGTCGGCAGCAAAGGGCGGTAATGGCGTATGCAACCTCATCACTCCCCCGGTTGGGTGGCGGGAGATCCGAATTTCGAAAAAGGTATTCGGACCCTTAACATACAATTTTGTCGTAAACTAAGTCTCTTCTTGGAACTAAACAAGCGTTTGGAGGTTTCTGGAATGGTATTTAAACAGTCTACGTCGACTTAGTATTTGCCTTTAGTGTCCCTTTAACACTAGCGCCACGTTTCCCTCTAGGAATTGTGTGAAACTCTATGAGTGCAATTTTATTTTGTCATCAGTTAGTGTTGCCAGACGGCTGTGTGGAACATTTGCTACACAGAACAATTCCAATGCAATTTTTATAATCCACCGAATGCGTTCAAATTTGGCCAGTTTTCTGTAAGGTGCGTATGCATTAGCATTTGATGCATATTGAAGATTCAAAAATCTGCTGTCATACGGCCGCTTTAAGCTCGTCTTTGGCTGAGGAAGACGTGTGTTTCCTTCAGAGGTCCGTGCCACAGTTAACGTTGCTGCCAGTTCCTGTCAGTGTCATTGAAACAAACCTGTTATCCACAGAGAAAGTAGACAAAAACATGAAATATAGCCGTAGTAATCGCGTTTTGAAACTATGAAATGACAAACATTATTGAAAGCAAGTAGTTGACACCGCTTTAAAGAAAGAGCTCTGCCGGAAAATCTCAAGGTATAAATTTCCACGTAACTATTCTACTCAGCGTGGTGTTAGAATTTCCAAACCTTTCAAATTTGTGCAGAATTTTTTTTTTCAGAACGCCGTCAATAACTTGCTCGCAAGGAATTATTGCGGCTTTGTAGTGGGCAAAAAAAATTGCCAAATCTTTGATTGATGCTTTCGGCGTCTACATTCCTTAAGGCAATTTAAAAACAAGTGCTTGCGAGATTGCAGACATTTAATAGCGGTAGTTACCGCGGTTTTCGAGTTACTATGTTCTCAATAGAGCTTATACTGCCGCGCTGTTGAGACTCGCGAGCGAGTGGCAAATGCTTTAGGAGCCTCTCCAAACATAATTTTACGGGAACGCCCTGAAATATCGGCCTTCTCTCTCTTTCGCCGTGTGTTTGCGCGTAAGAGGGTCGATGACAACAAAGTCGGTTTGTCAGTCTTGTTGAAATAGGCGACGTAAGGCGCGCGTTGTGTCACTGCCGGTTTTACCGAGTTCAACCATGCACTCGCTGCTGTTTGTGGTGAACCTCGTGTAACGTTCAGCTCGTGCGGCCACTTATCGTTGATGTGGGTCGGATGTGGAGCAGGCTTAATATGAGCTGCAGGCTCGCCTGGCAGCGACGGTGGTACTGCGGTGGTGTTATTCAGGCGCTGCTTTGGCATCCGCGATGTCCCACGGACGCCGGAACGTATGTCGGGAGCACTATGGAAAACCACTGTCTTGATCATCGCCTTCCTCGGTCGCGTGACGGGGTGGTAACGGCGGAAGGCCGGATCTCTGTAGCGCTTTTCGGACGCTCCGCTGATGTAAGCAACGCCTTCCTTCGTCCTCACCTCGTCTCTTCCTCTCGACGCGTTATTACTCGGAACCAGGGATGGCGAAGACCAGGTTCTCAATCGGCTCTCTTCAACTGGCACCCCTAGCACGAGCACGGCCTTCGTTTCGTTCATCGAGTCTATTGCAACGGTGGCGTCGGCTTCTCGGAGCGTGGACAGCTTGTACAGTACGAGTCTTGATGCCAGGACGCAGCAGACGACGGCCAGGACCGAGGTGCAGATCAGCTTGGCCGCCCGACCACCGGGCAGCACATCGCGCCGTCGCGTCGACTCACTGCTCACGTCGAAGTACGTCAGATACGCTTCCTCGTCCCGCTTGCGGCTGCTTTGAGCTGAACTGGTGCAGCTGCGATGCTCCGTCGAGGTTTCGGACAGCACGTGCGAGTTCGTCGGTAACGGCTGCGATGCGTGCGTGGAGTCGTAGAACGTGCTGTCGTCGACGTCGCTGAGATTGACCGAGCAGCTCGAAGACGGCGAGGACGCCAGATAAACCGTGCTCGTTGTTGCGTTGACAGCGGAAGAGAGCTGCGGTGCAGAGAAACTGTAATGTGCCGGGCGCGGCCCATCCATCACGACACCGTTGGCGCTCTTTCTTCTTTTTCTTTGACTGCTTGTTTGTTGTCGGTTTGCCAGTTTCTTTTTCTCTCACCTCGTGGCTGATACCCACCACAGAGAGTGGCCAGGAATCGGGTGCGCATAGCAGTATGACCATAAAAGCAATATACATCTTGCAAATTTGTGAGAAATGATGAATTTCGCGTTACAAATATAAGGTAATGAATCCATTGACAATAACTGCAATGTCTCGAATAAATAATTGACGATATAAAAATTTACCAAGGTAACCACATGCATTCAATAATGCAAGTGTGGGTTACGGCGCCACAGAGTTTCTCGCAATATTACCTATAGATGGAAATCTGGCGCCACCGTCTGTGGGAGCTTTCTAAAGAGCACTGCGCCCTTATGTTAATGATGGTATATGGGCATGCGAGGCTTGTGTTTGTTGGTGTTGTGCGAGACTTCGCCTGAAAAGTGGCTATGGCTACACAGATAATGCGTTCTTAAAATAAGATACTCATAAAAGGTCTTCATTCATCCACGTTACATCTTTCAACAAAGTTTATACTCACCTACTGTGTATAATCAAGTGAAGGCAAGCGAGAACAGACGACCAACTCTTAGAAAGCGAGGGCGAATGTTGTCGTCTGACCTCCAACTTTAGTGGCCTGCTGATAGTTTTTACAGCGAAGCTCTTTATGCCTATAGGTTCTGGCGATTCTCGTCTCCGTGGGGGTCCCCACGTGTAGGGTAGCAGACTGGACTCAGTCTGGTTAACCTCCCTGCATTTCCTTCTTCGTCTTCTTCTCCTTCTTCTTCTTCTTCTTCTTCTTCTTCTTCTTCTTCTTCTTCTTCTTCTTCTTCTCTCTCTCTCTATCGTCTCTGTGGGCATAAACGAACAATTTCTCATACGTGGGCCAATCTCGAAGATAGTGCAATGCAGGGGCCGACCCGCCGCGGAGGTAAAGCAGGCGTTAAATATAAACTCCGGTGATTTTTTCATGTCAACAGATGTCGACGAAATTCGCTCGGTACGTTATTCTGAACACTTCCGTGATGTCCTCAAAAAAGCAAGCTTGAGAGTTACGCAGATTTTTTTACAAATTAATTTAATCAATTGCCTCGAACACCCTACCTTGCCTCTTCCTCAGTTACATGCCACATTGTGCATGACGTCAGGAATCTTGCATGCAGAGCATGCCGGGATCATGCAAACGACAGTGACGAGAGCGTCGAGGAGTCGACGATCGTGAGCTAGTGCATGGCGTGAGAAGTTGCTGCCGCGAAAAGTTGCGTTCCCTGGAGATGTGCAAGAGATGGGAGGAAAGTGATGTTGCGCGGTTAGCTGCAAGACCTTCAGGCCTCGTCATCCGCACACACAGTTTGAGCCGATGCCGATCGCGTTCAGCCGAGGTTAAGCCTATATGTCGCAGTCGCGTAGTTCATGCGTCTGCTGCTGGCGGACCTGAGCTACTGACCTGAATCTAATTAAGCCATCAGGATGAAGGCAACTCGTTCTGTAGTTCAATTTTTACCATACGGATTTGAAATAAATCTTCAAACAACAAATGCATGTGCACTTTGCAATGATTTAGCGAGTTTACCTCACATGCTCTGGCGATGTCCCGCGTTACAGAGCGATAAAAACAACACTTCTTCACGTTGGGATGCGGTCCTACACAGCCCCAACCTCGAAGAACAGTTATGGGCTGTCCAACGGGCCCGCGACGCGGCGGAGAGACTCGGCCTCTCTGTCCCGACGTGGGAGCGGCCCGCTGCGCGCTAGTGCGCGCCCTAAAGGACCCTAATAAAGTTTTTCATCCATCCATCCATCCATTTCCTCGTTTCGTGCAGCGCACACACAAAAAGCGAGAAGCGACAACATGAAGCAGTATCGACATCGGTGCGTTGCCGTCTTCGATGGAAAGCTGCCCACCGCACTCACCGGCACTTCTTTAAATGCGACTACGAAGATGGTTTTATGTCCACTTATTGTCATGCCGACTAATTATTTAGCTTCCGAATCGCACTGCTTGCCTCGTATCCCAAATGGGCAGCAAGCGTAGGCCCCTTCGGTACAGCAGCGTAAACAACCGACTCGTTCAGCCGTCAGCGGTGTCTATATTGGCATCGGCGTTCTCTGCGCGTTTGGTTTGGTTTGTTTTGGTGCCTGTAGTTGTCCACTTTACGGAACATATTGTGTACATTAAGAAAATACGAAGAATGATAAGTAGAGGGCATAACGCTCCTATACTATATACAGTCTCCCGCTCGGTATTCAGAGTTCTGACAGGAGCCGCCTGTGCTCTTGTGAGCTATTGGGGTTTTGGCTAAGTGTCGGGTGGAGTTCGTCCAGTATTGTAGATACGAAACAGGGCTTTAAGATACATTTATATTGTCTGATACGGAGATAGTGCCACAAATGTCGAAAAATTCTCCAGGGGACGGCACGGGGCGATCTCCGCCTTGGTTGGCCTCGCTGCCACCTGATCAAATTCCTCTTGAAGCTTTCTTTCGTAGTGGGGTGAGCAGCATTCCTGTGGCGCTGGTGCCTTTGCATGGAGGAGCCATCCGGCTCAACAACCCGAAGGCAGTGCAGGTGGAACTTCAGGCGGCAACGCATCACTACTTGCACATCACTGATGTGCGACAGTTTGGCAGAGGTGGGATTGTTTGCCGTTCGCCAGACCAGGCGTGTGTGTACGACTTACTTAAGTGCTCATCATTTGGATCGATGCAAGTGAGTGCCTTCATTCCCCCGCATCTTGCCTGCACTAACGGAATAGTTCGTGGTGTAGACTCCTCTTTAACTCCGGCAGAGACCCTAGAAACGCTCTCCGCGGCTGGAGTAATTGCTGTTTACCGGTGCAACAGAATGGTGGACAATACACGTGTCCCTACTGAGTCAGTAATTGCCACGTTTGCAGGTACGACTTGCCCTACTGAGATAAAAGTCTGGCCTCTTAATATTCAGAGTGGACCCGCTTGCCTCGCGTCCATTACAATGTCGCATTTGTTGCCGCTATGGTGGCAGCATGGGTGGCTGCTAATCCAGCCTTCGTTGCTGCGTCTGCGGTGGGAGCCATTCCGCTTGTGATTGCTCGGCCGAGTCGGACTCTTGCTGCCTCTGTGCGGAGCCCGCAAAGCTGATTGCTCAAACTGCCCTGCTAGATGTCAAGAAGCCCAAATAATGAAAGTTATGGACAAAAGGCGCTGCTCACGCCAATAGGCAATAGCGGCAGTAAAAGAAAGAGCCCATGGTTATGCGAGTGTGACAGCACGACACCAAGTTGTCGTTGATGGAAGCTTATCAGAGGTAATCGCACAAACTATTGAAAAGTCTGTGGCTAAAATTATGGAGCGCATAGTATAAAGCGTCACGGAATGCTTTAATGGACTGGTATCCTCAAGATTAAAAAAATTATTACCGAGTGCTACTGCCCTGCCATCATGCTCTGACACGAATGCTTGTTGAACCCACTCTCAGGAAAATGGGGCAATTGCGGCCGCAACCCATAGAGAGCAAGTCAGGCCTGTTCCAGGTTCCTCAAACAAGGCAACGAATAGCCCAGACAACTCTGATTATCAAGATACCTCAAACATGGAAATTGACGTGAGGGCACATAAAAGAAGATGTTCTCCCCTTGAGGCTATCACTTCACACTCAGTTAGTAAATCCAAGAAAATCCTCCGTGAAGTCAACCCGAAAGGTAATATATTGGAGGAGGCTGTGGCCTCTGCGGTGCTCTCATCACTGGAAGGTAGATGAGGGTGTTGCAGTGGAACTGCAGATCAGTATTCGCTGCTTCTACTGATTTAAACGTTCTATCTTCTCAAATTTCTCCAAATGTAATTTTACTGCAAGAAACCTGGTTATCCCCTGAAAAACAATTTTCTCTGCGCAATTTTAGGTCCTTTCACCTAGATCGCCCATCTAGAGGTGGGGGACTGTTGATTATGGTCTCAAGCAAGTTTTGCCACAGGGCAAGTATATCATTCCAGCTGATGTCTCCAGAATGTGAAATTCTAGCCGTAGAAATTACTCTCCCTGGCAGTAGGCCTTTCTCGTTAGTCAATATATACTTTCGCTCGGGTGTGCAGGATACACACCCACTAGACTCGGTTATGGCAAAATGCGGTAAAGATATAGTTTTGGCAGGTGACTTCAACTCTCATCATGAATCATGGGGATCCAGGACAGACCTGTGCGGAAAGCGTCTATGGGACTGAGCAATCACACATAACTTTTCGTGTCAAAATTCGGGATCAGTTACGTTTCTTCGTGGATAGTTTAGATCTGTGCTGGATCTTACATTTTCAGGTCCAGGTCTTCCCACATCCGCATGGGAAACGGTGAATTTCGGGGCAACCAGCGATCATTTTCCTGTTGTGTTTGAAGTGGTAGGTCCGCAGTCCACCGTAGAGGCTCGAATCCACTCTTTTGTGGATTACCGTACATTTAAAAAATGCTTGCAGACCACTTTCAAATCAATGGAAAATTCTCCATTGAAAGCTGAGGATATTTGCTCAATCATTGATACTTCGCGCAAAAGATTAGAGTTCCAGTTAAAGGCACGCAAAAACACTGTTTCTACAAATTGGTGGAATGAAGATTGCTCGTGGGACTACAAGAGACGTAAGGCTGCATGGAAACAACTCATGCAGAACCATTCTCCGGCAGACATTGCCAGCTTTTTACTGGAAGTTTACCATTATCATTGAAAAGGAAGGTGTACAATCAGTGCATTTTACCCGTGCTGACATATGGGGCAGAGACTTGGAGACTGACAAAGAAGCTTGAGAACAAGCTAAGGACCGCGCAAAGAGCGATGGAACGAAGATTGCTAGCCATAACGTTAAGAGATAGAAAGATAGCGGTTTGGATCAGAGAGCAAACGGGTATAGACGATATCCTAATTGACATCAAGAGGAAAAAATGGAGCTGGGCAGGTCATGGTTAGATAACCGTTGCACCATTAGTGTTACAGAATTGCTACCAAGGAAAGAAAAACGCAACCGAGGACGACAAAAGACTAGGTGGAGTCATGAAATTAGGAAATTCGCGGGCGCTAGTTGGAATCGGTTGGCAAAGAACAGGGGTAATTGGAGATCGCAGGCCTTTGTCCTGCAGTGTACATAAAACAGGCTGAATATGATTATGATTATGCTGGTGGTGGTGGTGGTGGTGGTAATGATGATGATGATGATGATTATGATGATGATTACACCGGTGGTTGTGACCTTAACCAGAGTTAGCGCGGCTCGATGCTATCAGCCTCAATAAATGTCCGGGCAGGGCGAATGCTCGCAGCACACTGCCAAGCATGCATCCTTAAGACCACCACTGCCACCGATACAAGAGCCCCGGATTTATTTGGACCCCCTGCGATTCTTAATCACGTATCCCAACATATATATACGAGAGAAGATCATGCATTTGAGTCACAATGTAAAGTGACCACCCCTGGTACGAATTGATCACGCGGTCTCACTCTACGAATGGATGTGCAATGCTAAGAAACTGCCGCGGACTTGTTTAAGAGGAAGGTCTATCTCAGGGTCAACTCAGATTGAAAGAATTCAAACATACACGTAAAACGCAGAAATGCTCTCACGAGACAACCGCTTGGCCGATTTCAATAAAGTGCATTGGATTTGAAAGAAAAAGCCTTAACTTTTAGCATCTGTATGAATAATTTCGATTAAGGGACGTGTTACGATCGGCCAGCAGGGATAGGGATCTTGTAGCCTCTCCTGCGACGAATCGCTTCGTGAAGCCAACAATACGTCTTCCTCGGACAGACTACCGGCGCCAGTAAGGCGAGGCATTTTTGGCGGACCCAATATAGCTTGTTGGTTCACTGTCACATTTA
Organism: Dermacentor albipictus; assembly: GCF_038994185.2. Classification (NCBI taxonomy): domain Eukaryota; kingdom Metazoa; phylum Arthropoda; class Arachnida; order Ixodida; family Ixodidae; genus Dermacentor; species Dermacentor albipictus. The sequence continues at coordinate 430,002,805 of NC_091821.1, read as the reverse complement.
CGGACCAATGGGAGAAACTCCTGGAAAAGGATGTTCTAAGGCGTTCCCTGACGGACTCCGGTAATAGTCACGGTAGTTTCCCAGACGCTGCAGCTAACCGCGGGGTTATCCCAAGAACGACGACGCGCCAGCTTAAGTCATGCATGACAACTGCTGTCTACGAAGCCCCCTTCTGTGTGTTGTTACGAACGGCCTGCAAAGCTACCGACCTACAAAATTTTCGCAGCCAGCCGCAGCTGCGAGGGTGGCGAGCTTCCAAGAAGCGACCATGAAAGCCTTCCCCACCTGCCGCGGCGACTTTTTATATAGGGGCGACGGTGTGCCGCATGAACACGCCCTCGGCGCCGCTACGACTAAACGCGGTCGGCGGACTAAGTATTGTTCGTGGATTCGCCATGGCCGCCACGGGTTGTTTCAAGCGGTGGAAAGCAGGGGAGCCCGTGGAAGATATCTTGCGTGGCCGTCTCACGCAGCTTAGAAGTCATAGACAGATGCGGCGGCCATTGTCTGCGGAGTTAACACTGGGTGAAGAGGCGCCTGTTCGGGTTAAGCACCATGTCTGCGAGAACCCACTCACCTCAGCGTGGTCAGTGAAACCTGTGCGGAAGTGTGCGTGTAAACGCCCCCCCCCCCCCTTCAAAGGCGGGTCGGCTACGATGTCTTTGAACGCTCCGTATTGGTAGAAGGTTGAGCGGCCGTTTTTCTCTCATCTAGGGATCTAGGGAGGACAGAGTGTTTATAAGCAGCTGTAGTGCGGCTGCTGAGAGTGCCTTCCTCTTTCAGTCATGTTAGACTGATGAACTGTAACGTTCTCATGTAAATACTGTAAATAAACACATATTCCTCGTTCTCGATGAGAAACAGTCCTTTCCTTCAACAAAGTCCTCAGGGTGTATACGTTGGATGACGGCATGGGCCAGCTACCATCTATTTCATGCCCGACCTCAAATATCACAGTGTGCAGTGAAAAAAGGTGTGGGAGTGAGTTTCTGAACCCTCGCTCGCAACACGGGTCCTTCGGCGGCTGTCGACGCTCCGATTGGACGCAGGTGCGGCGGCAGATTTCCCTGGCCCTAGGAATCTAGGGAGGACAGAGGATGAGGAGGAGGTTTAAGCAGTCGTTTTCGGCTCCTGTGTGTGCTTTACTTGAGTCATGTTAGACTGATGAGATGTAACGCTCTCCACTTTTCATGTAGATATTGTAAATAAACCCAGCACTCCTCATTCTCGATAAGAACAAGCCCATCCCTTCAACAATGTCTTTAGCAAGGAAGAGTCGGACGACGGCATGGGCCAGCTACACCTTGTTACATGCCCGACCCCAACTCTTACATGGGGCACGGGGAGGGGTAGATCCTCGTGGTGGGTGGTGTCTTCAGTGTTGGGCCCCAGCGGCGGTGGCAGCACTTTCGACTCTGGCGATCAGCTTTTGCAGATCCTCCAATGCTGAGATGGTCAGCACCATCTCCCACTACTCGTGCGTTGCGTTTCGGTTGGAGGAGTTATTAGAAACTTTTTGGTAGGACCACGTTGTTTGGTAAAGGGTAGCTTGTTCTGTGCGGAAAAGACAAAGGGGAGGATTTAAATAATGTATCAACGTATCTTAAGATTCAAGTGCTAGGCATCGTATAGGATACCATAGGATACCAACCAACCAACCAACCGACCGTTTACCCGTTTGCCTGCCTGGGTGCTTGCCTTGTGCCTCTTATTTTAGTGTTTCTAACGTACTTTTTTAATCCGTCCAAATCACGGCATGCAATGCAAACGTCCCATCGCACTGAAGAGGTATGCTTTCTTCCCAAAGTTGTCTGTCAGCTGAACATGTTCTCGCTTTATGCACCTATGTACAAAGGTACTAGGCTGATCCAGTTACGCGCAATGAATAACAATACTTCGTGCAATGAATAGCACCATTACATCAACGCATTGCACCAGTGCGACGAGCTTAAGAGGTGGCATGAGTGAGAAGTGCTCAAATGAGGAGTTTTATGCGTCTTAGCAACCAAGGCGACGATTGTGTACACGCTGCAAATGCGCTCGTAAAACGACGCGTGGTGCCGCGCCCAGGCAGGCGCCATTTGACGTCTGGTGATTAAGGTGACGCAGGCAAGCCGCGTGTTTTCCGCCTATCTCTCTCTCTCTCTCTTTATGAAACTTTTCTTCCTTCTCTCCTTTTTCGTTTTCTAATGCATCTGTGAGGTCGCTCGCCTGCAAATATTTTATTGTCAAACTGCTTTCTGCAAAAGGCCACTCTATGCCCTCTCGGTCGCTGATGGCACGTGCAACCAAATAAAACTACAGCAAGGACAAGAACATTCAGAAAAACAGTGTGTATTTCTTTTCCTCTCCGAAACAGGAGGCAGGAATTTCCTCTTGAACTCTCTCTCTCTCTTTTTCTCTCTCTCTCTTTCTACGGGTTGCAAAGATGCTTTAAAGGTAATCGCCTTCTTCTCTAGCAAGCCATCATCACCGGTGGCAAAACACGCGTGCCTCATCGTGACTATCGCTGGGAGCGTCACAAGCATCTAGGCACGAGCAGGTGTTTCTACCGCCTTAAGTTTCCTCCATCAACCATACGCTCGTCACTCGCGGAAGTCTTACGTGCGACTGCAGAGACAGCAGCAACGGCTCCACTGAGGCTCCACGACGTGAGTTCCCGATATCTCCACCTACCATGGAATTCGGACGGTGCGCTAAGGGGGCTAACTGCGCACTGTATGCGTTTAATTTGGTAACGTCTCTTAGTGCTTCAACCGTGAAGCCACCATCTGCCTAATTCAGGGGTGTTCGCGAGCTAATCGTCGTGCCGAACGTCGCGTAGCGCACTTGCGACTGTAGCATGGTGGAGACAATCGAAACTGTTTTCGTTGACGGAGCGGCGAATTGAGAGGACCTGCTTTCTGTGGATTGCAACTTACCCGTTGGCGAGAATCGTTCATTGCACGCACGCGGTACGTGCATCAACAAGTCTTCCGCGCAGGCAGGTCTTTTTGTAGCGCACGCACATCCGTTCACTACGTACGGTAATCCGGAGTGCGCAGTCACTACTTTTCATCCGCAAGAGATCATCCTTACGCAGCGATTTTTTAGACAGAGTGATTATTTTGCTTCTACTGTCCACCTGAAGCAGATAGTGATGTCGTAAATCAAAGCTATGGGCTTCCTGCGGTTTTCCTGACATTGCCTTTGAAGCTGCAGTTGTGCTTTCGTCATTTTACACTGCATGTTTTCTGCATGCATGTTTGCCCTTACCGAAGAGTTCTTTTTTTTATCATCTCGCCGGAACAAATCCTCACTGGAACGCGCTTTCCCCATCTTGTTTTTATAACTGTGTGGCAAAATTTTATCGTCTCTCGAGTCGAGTACCAAGAAGAAAGAACACAAATTCACTCTGCAGACTCGAGGAGAAGCTCTTGCTTTGCGCAGTTTTTCACTGCTCTGTGCAGCCTGAGCAAAGAAAGGCAAAATCAATTTGGTCGAATATTGCAGTCGGCAAGAGAGGGGTAAAAAAGGAAGACGGGGAGGTTAGCCAGTGTGAGTACCTGCAGGCTATCCTGCAGGGCTGAGGAAAGGGATAAAGTGAATAAAAATTGGTAGCCACCAAATACAAACATCGTAAGCCATTGCGACTAGAAGGGAAGCGGAATTACAAATTTCCAAGGAGTAAAATGTATGCTAACATCAGCATAAAGTGACGAAGTGCAAGACAGGCAGAAAAAATGTTTTCACTTCCTATTTACACATGCCAAATGAACGTGCAGCTTAAATCCCAAATCCAGCAGCCCCCCCCCCCCAAAAAAAAAATACAATTCCCGCAAAATCTCATTAGTGTAGTGAGAACCCTCTCAGGGCATGGCATTCCGCTAGCTGGAAAGCTAGCACGTCCTGTTCTCTCGCCTCCCGTCCCTCCCCAAACATACTATTTTTTTGGTGCTCACTTCATAGTGCCCTGCAGAAGTGTAGAAATCGTTAAATCTGTTTTCCGATCCCGAACAGCGGCTGAGGATACCACCATACTGAGACTGAGCAGTTTGCGAGCAAGAATGACTGTCGCTGCATTCACTATGATGATAGCCGCTAGCGGGCTCCTGGCGACTGCTTCTGGTGAATACGACCAGTCCTGCTGCGACGCGCCGCTCGCTGTTTTCAACCTGAAACAGGTACTGCTTGATGTAATTCCTTCTTATTTCTCTCTCTCTCTCTCTCTCTCTCTCTCTCTCTGTTTACATTTATTGTATGTATAAGCTTCGCAGAGTACGATTTACAATGCTTTGATTTTTCTATACAGTCATAGGTAAGTATCGTCAAGAGCAGAGCCAGATCGATGGAGAGGTCGGTGGCCGCGCGTGCCTAGGTGCTCTACATTTCTCCTCGGGAATGACAGACTAACGCTACTTCCATTCCATTCCGCGCACTGGTAACATAAAAGCTTTTCCAGAAACCATAGACGATGATAGTCAACTTAGGTGAAAAGCCGACCGCTTGTAGAACGCTACTCGCTTCACTAAAAGGAATGACGCGTTCGCAGGCGTATATGTGGCGGGGATGAAATTTCGGTAGCTCTGCTGTTTCATTGCGTATATCCGTATTGAACAGTGCCATGGCTATGCATATAAGCCGATCACTCATACGTGTGTTGTGTCCCAGCGGCGCGAGCGTCAGCGTTGAAGGCGAACATGGGCATCCTTCTCTCCCGCAGCCGCCACATGTGGTAGAGGACGTCGGGATAAATGAAGGAACGTCTTTCCTATAGTGTATTAGCATATACTTCTTTCCACGTCTTTCCCAAGTGCTCCACGACAGCACGTAGACCGTCAGACGTACCTAGAGTTCCTCGTTGTCCGCCTCGCCCACCGCTCCGCACAGGGTGGAGACAACCGCGGCGTACGCCACGGCGTTGGGCACACGAACTCGTGTGTATCCACCAGCAACACGTCCCTACGGCGTCCGCCATTCGCGTGCCCAACGCCGTAGTAGACGCCGCGGTTGTCTCCACTCTGCACGGAGCGACGGGCGAGGAGGGCATCGAGGCGATCTAGATATGCCAAAGACATAGCACTACTGAACCTGCGCGTCTCAAAGAGCTATAATTGTTGCAACGCGCCCCCCAGCTCGGTTGCGTGAGAGCGCGCGCCCTGTGCATCAGCGCCTTATAACGCGATGACGTCAAGGGCCCCACGTCCAGCGTCGACCGTCTTTTCGGAACGGATCATTCCGAACCACGCATACCCAACGGCACAGGCCCTATGTGCAGCGCATTGTCACTGAACTGAACCTCTAAAGTGCGTCAGAAAAATCGTAAAGTACTACTTACACACAACCTACAGACATGGTAGCGTTGGATTCTAATTTGAATGTACGCGAAAACTGAATTCTATTACGCGGAAACGCAAACACAAAACCCTTTTCCAGCGTTTCTACAATTCATACAGTGGCGTGCCCGGTTCCTTGCAACGCCTCCATGACGCTTTTCGCTAGATGACGCTTTTCGCCCACGCTAGAGGTCGCGCCTCTACCAGAAAGCCCGCCTTCGTGCATAGCGTTCGCCGCCCGCGTTTCCCGGTAAAAATAGCGGTTACATAAGCAGCAGTTGCCGGGAAGCGTGAAAAGCAGTCGGGGATCTTTGAATGCTATCGCGTTATGCTCTTAAAGGCGAAGCTTAAGTGTCCTCAAAATCTTGCATTGGCGTTAAAAGGGACTTGATAACAATGAAAGCAGTCTTTCTGTGGCCAGGTCATAGTCTACAAGCGAAGAGCAAAATAACTGTTTCGCAGCCCTCAGTTTTTCTACGTTTGTTCACGTTCGCCGCCTTTGGTGGTGTCTGTAGTTCACACACAACGTAGCATTCTTAACGCATGTGGAGGCTGAAAAAAATGAGCCACAGAACCAACTGCCTGCTCAATGACAGGAATCGACCGTGGTGAAAAAAGTGTGGCCCCGTGGGACGATTCGTGATTTCCCGGCGCCCTAGGTATTTGATATGGCGTAGCTTCCGGCATCCCAGGGCTTTTTATGTCTAAACGTAGATCACCGCACCTCAGCGTGATAAGAATTCGTAGGTTTTGCCTACGGTTTCGAGTTTGAAGCAAAAATTATGCCGATTCAGCCCTCATGCTGGACTCTGAGAAGTGAAGCTTTCGTGAAGCAGGTATATAAATTGTCAGGCAGCTAAATATATTCTACACAGCGCGTTTAGTACCATAGCGATTACCTGCCTGCCAATGAATACGGCAAGTCGCGGAGACACTGTGATGAGAAAGTTCGTTTATGAGATCAAATAAACGCATCCGACGTGCGTGTTGCGCCTCAGTGTTTCCAGTAAAAGAGGAGGCTGGCTGCAAAGCACAGGCAACAACAACTTTATGAACAAAAAATGACATGCACACTTAGAAACCCAGACTAGAAATTATTTTAATTATGGGGTTTTATGTGCCAAAACCACTTTCTGATTATGAGGCACGCCGTAGTGGAGGACTCCGGAAATTTTGACCACCTGGGGTTCTTTAACGTGCACTTAAATCTACGCACACGGGCGTTTTCGCATTTCGCCTCCATCGAAATGCGGCCGCCGTAGCCGGGACTCGGTCCCGCGACCTCGTGCTCAGCAGCCCAACACCAAAGCCACTGAGCAACCACGGCGAGTGACTAGAAATTACAACGACCCACAAAATTTGGAGCACACTTAGGCGTTTTTTTTTATTTACACAGTAGCACAGAAGCACATGAAAGTATTCCGCGAGAGCATATATATATATATATATATATATATATATATATATATATATATATATATATATATATATATATATATATATATATATATATATATATATATATATATCACCAATCAGATGGAAAGAACGAAGACACAGACAAATCAGCCTAGCAAGTTCAACTGACATAGGCTGCAAAAAGAAAATTTCTTTCTCCAATAAGGAGATTGACGGGAAATAACACAATGCATCTTCCTAATCTCTGCAGCTTCTGCTGTTTATCTAGTGAGCTGGTCAGGGTTTCTGGCCAGCGAGAGCGCGATTAAAGAAGTGCGCGGCAAGGTGGCCTGATAAGACTAGCTTTCCAACGTGACCTGTGTTTGCGTAATCGCTTGTTGATACACGTGCCCGTCTGCCCCATGTACTCTTTGCCCCAGTCAAACAGGGTGCAGTAAACCACGCCTTCAACACAAGAAACAAACGGTTTGCGGTACGTCTTCTCGCAACCACGAGGCTTGCGCGTATCCGCGTTTACCCTCGCGCACAAACTAGACAACTTCAAAGCGGTAGAGAAAACACGATATCAACGCCGACACGTTTCCCGATATTTTTCAGGTTGTGACTTATCTTGTGCAGTTAGGGCAAGACAATTACTTTCTTGCGTCACCTGGTCAGTGGCATTGCAAATTTCGTTATTTTTCTTTATATTGCTGCCTGCCACAGCGGACAGTACATGCACCAAGTAACCGGCGTCTAACAGACGTGAGACTTATTACTGAAAACTTCTGTGAACTATGTGTGAGCAAGACTTAAAAAGGGCGTTTTTGAAGCAGAAATTGATGACACCTCGCTTGACACGCTTCGTCTGTTTTCTTTCGTTGTCCATGAGCTTCTGAGCTACTGTGTGAATAACGTCATACCAACTAGCCCACCAGTCTGTCCTTTGAGCTAAAGCTTCTCCTTAAGGCGAAGCTTTAGGACACGCTTCCGGGCAACTGCAACTTATGTAACCATGATGTTTACCGGGAAACGCTGGTGGCGAAATCTATGCACGAAGAGAGCTTTCTAGTATAAACGTGGCCTTATGCGTAGGCCGATTCGCTGTTATTGTTTCGCACTTCTCATATTTCAGTCCGAGAAGAAGGTGTTTTGTTTCATGACACTTGTTTGTGGACTGCCATTCTCAAAATTTCGAGGAATAATTTTGTAGATAACGTAAGACAAAGTATGAGCAACTTTAGTGCCCTATAGAATATGCGTGATATGGAATAATTTTCGCGAGAAGCTGGTCGACGCTAGACGCCGACGCAGGATTTTATGTGACACAGGGCACTTTACGCTATCGCTTTAAAAAGTCGCAACGATCGTTACGCCATGGGACGCAGTACCAAGCCGCTGAGTCAATAGGGAGTTCAATAAGTTGTCAAGGAATAACAAAAGTCTTAGGCCTGCGCGGCGCATCCAGCACAGTGACAGCAACCACTGGAGGAGCGGCTCGATAGGAGCTCCGTTTTAGGGAGCACGCACTAGAAGCTCTTCGCAGCGACGTCTCTTGGCGTCGTTTTCACGAGAACGATGTGAACTGCCCGCCCAGCGTCGACGGCGAGCTACGGCTTGTGCTGCTCTCTGCAGAGCGACCTGCTGAGGCTTTGTAGACGTTCTGTGGCAAAATCACGTCATACTTTTGAAGAACAGTACGTAACGCTTGGGGAATAGTTTTTACTGGCTTTCTGCGAAAGCGAAAGCTTCCTTGGGAGACGTGTGTTTCCATTTCTGCGCGAAATTTTCTGTATTTCTCAAAACGGGTGGGACGTAAACCTGTGGAAATATTTTCGCGAACTATACGTGCTGCATCTCGATGCATAAAGTATGATGCCACTGCGCACAGTAAATTGAAGTTATGGGTTTTGTCACATCTTAAAATGTTAAATACGATACAAAGCGAACACAAGTGCATTAGAAATTTTTTTTCTTGACCACTACAGCCTATGTATATATGGCTGCAGCAAATAATAATTTTTCAGTGAATAAGGCTTGATAAGTAAATAGTTTTTCCAACCCGACATTTGCAGAGCACGACATACTTTTGAACCTGCATTACACGTGACCCAGGAAAGCATACACGATTGCCTTTGAGGATCTTCTATACTGTCCCTACACATGGGCAAGCCAAAATAGCGGATGTAAACGTGACAGCGGAATTTATTTATTTATTTATTTATTTATTTATTTATTTATTTTTTTATTTATTTATTTATTTATTTCAACACAGCCTATAGTTTCTGATGACACTGAAAGAATGGGCGACCGAAATGTTTCAATAACAGCTAATGCGTACCACAGTAGATAAGTGAGTGAGTGAGTGAGTGAGTGAGTGAGTGAGTGAGTGAGTGAGTGAGTGAGTGAGTGAGTGAGTGAGTGAGTGAGTGAGTGAGTGAGTGAGTGAGTGAGTGAGTGAGTGAGTGAGTGAGTGAGTGAGTGAGTGAGTGAGTGAGTGAGTGAGTGAGTGAGTGAGTGAGTGAGTGAGTGAGTGAGTGAGTGAGTGAGTGAGTGAGTGAGTGAGTGAGTGAGTGAGTGAGTGAGTGAGTGAGTGAGTGAGTGAGTGAGTGAGTGAGTGAGTGAGTGAGTGAGTGAGTGAGTGAGTGAGTGAGTGAGTGAGTGAGTGAGTGAGTGAGTGAGTGAGTGAGTGAGTGGGTTGGTGGGTGGGCGGGCGGGCGGGCGAGCGAGCGAGCGAGCGAGTGAGTGAGTGAGTGAGTGAGTGAGTGAGTGAGTGAGTGAGTGAGTGAGATAACGTTATTAGGTCCAGAGAAGACACAGGGAAGACCCCGCGCCACCCGGCTAGCCCCACGTAGGGACCGCCAAGCCGAGCTTGACGGCCCAATCGCGGGCACTCTGAACTGCCAGGGTTTGGTCGTTGAGTCCGGGGCTGCCCAAGAGCGCAGCCCACCTATCCTCGCTGAAGGAGGAGCCGATGACTTCACACTCCCACAACACATGATTCAATGTTGCCCTTAGTCCACAGGCAGGGCAGTCCGCACTGGGATATCTTTCAGGGTATAGTGCACCAAGAACCGCAAGGTTAGGATACGTATGGGTTTGTAAACGTCGAAGGCTCACTGCCCGCGCCCTGAATAAGGCAGGGTGCGGTAGGGGGAATACCAGTCTTGACAGATAGTAGTGTTTGGTGATCTCATTGAACGTGAGCAAGGGTTCCCCGCGGGGCAGGGGGACTGCGTAGGCGGCGTGGTCAGTGAGTCCTCGCGCGGTCTCGTGCGCGGCCTCGTTAGTGTTAGAGGGAAAGCCTTCAGTCGACCTCAAGTGAGCGGGAAACCAAGTGAGAGAATGCCGAGAGATATTTTGGGCGCTTTGTAGAAGGCGGTGGCCTGAGGGGAGACCATCCCGGTTTGGTAGGCTTTGATGGCTGCCTTTGAGTCGCTATATGTTGCCTCTCTGCGACCATCGAGCACAGCCAGCGCGATTGCAACCTGTTCGGCTACCACGGGCCTCAAAGTGCGTACCATAGCGCAGCGAGTGAGCCTGCAATCGGAGTCGACAATGGAGATGGCGAATGGCTCTTGTTGGACATATGCCGCGGCATCCACGAAGCTTGCCTCAATGTGATTGTTGCGGACATGCTCGAGTGGAGCTGTACCCCTGGTCCGATCGACGTCTGCCGTCGTTGTTTGCGGGGTGCATATTGCTGGGAATGGGCGCGATGTGCAGTTGTGACCTGATGTCGCTGGGAATCCGCACTGCGTCGGGGCACTGGTCGACAGGGTTGAGGCCCATCTCGTCGAGTACGTTGGGGCCCGCCGGGGCGCCAGATAGCCTGAGCAGCTGTGAGCGCTCTTACAGCATATCAGTCGCATGTTTGCAAACAAAGGGGAGTGGCTGCACAAGAAAAACAAAAGGCAAGTGAACGACGTTTGCACTTGCGCATTCTTCTTCGCTAATTGTCGCAGTGAACACAGAAACTCTCACATATATTTGAACACTCATCTCAAGTATGTGTCCGAAAAAAATTCCGGCTTCTATATAGTTTGCCAACATCTTCATTGTCTATACGGTAAGAGTGAAGGCAGCGTCAGCCCATCTTCTATGACATAAAGCTACACGCCTTTGTGGAAAGGGAGTGCTACCAATGAGAGTACAAGCAAAATTCTCTGTGTATGGGCACACAAAGCAGGGACGTCCAACAGCATTCCGTTCTTCGTAATGTAACGCTTTAGTTTTTTTTTTTTTGCACATAAGTGTTTATACATGCGCGTACTTTTCTAACGCCCACGCTGGAGGCAAGTCGAAGTGAGTGCCTGATGCTAAGATTTCATTTGACATATGGACCCCTAAAATAATGACATCACCGTTCTCGGGAAGTATGGGAGTCCTTCATGTGACGTTAGCTATTCAGGCTTGCCTCTGGCATTTGAACCGCTAGTTCTGGTTTTCGTTTCTCGACACCCTAATTCCAAGTGCGAACTTCATACGTACACAGCGGAACATTTGTATGTTAGTATGCCAACCGAATTCAGTTTACACGGACAATTCGGTCTTGGAAATTTCGGTGGGCGCCATTGTTATAGCAACTCGATCGGTTGTCAACAAGTTTAGGACTTCAATCTTCACGATATCTACAGCTTCCGAATTGGCCGCTCTTCACATAGCTGTGGAGTACACTGGAAAAGAGACACCTAGCAAATGGTCAATATGTTGCGACTCGAAAGAAGCCCTCCAAAGTGCGCCAAGTTTATGACGTTGAAATTATTCGCCCAACTTGTGTCTGAAAGCAACGAAATTTGTCGTTGCGCTTCTGAACGAGGACATGCTGTAATCTTTCTGTGGTTGCCGGGACATGGTGATATCGTTGGTTATCACTTCGCCGATGACGCTGCCGGACGTGCACAGGCAGGAGCACCGACATTCCTTATACCTTTATCGAGAGTAGACGCAGCAAGAGAGCTTCGCAATCTATAGGTCTTACCTGGCGCGTACCTTCATGTTGAGTTTCTGGCATACTCCGCCGATCTATAACTATCGATTATACAGCCTCGATCTATCACTGAAACTGCAATTACCTACAAACCTTTTGACGACGTGAGGCAACACTGCTGTGCCGGTTGTGGGTATGAGTAGCATTCTCTAACTCTGCCAACTATCGTATGGGAATGGCAGACTCACCCGTGTGCTCTAAGTGCATATCTGAAGAGACCATAGATCATCTTCAGTGCCCCTGTTCTCGCTTCAACAAACAACGCCATACTCCCCAGTGTGCCTTAAATATACTGGACGATAGGCCATTTACAGAAGCGAATATCTTGGTAGCCTCGCCTCACAGCCCATAAGCCCACACAGCGATTCGAGCTCTTCTACAGTAGCTGAAGGCGACAGACTTGAGTATCCGACTTTAGATCCGCTGCACGTGGCTTAGTGCAGCGGATCTACCGTTTTCTACCGTTTGCTACCGTTTTCATGTGAAAATGTGACCAAGACTAATGTATTATCTCTCTCTCTCTTTTGTTCACTTCCCCATCCCCTACCTCACGATGTACGGTAGCAAACTGGACAAAGTCTGGTTAACCTCCCTGCCTTTCGTTCCTCCCTTCTTTTCTCTCTCTCTCTCTCTGTTTCTCTCTCTCTCTTCGTACATACTGCGTTCCTTAGTGGGCCACTGTCCACAACCTGCAGCTTAAATATTGAACGTGGTTAATTAACCTCTCAAAATCTCTACCTTTGTCCCTGAAACACAATCCGTACTCTCCTGACAATGCCAAAGCTAAATTATTCGTCGCCTTCCGATTCTCTGGAGTGCTCGCGACGCGGTATAGCATTACTGCGCGGCTCCGAACCAGCGTCAGCCACACGTTGGTTCCGAGCGTGCAGACGGCGGACTCACACCAAATACGGCACAGTAGCAGTGAATGAAAAGCCATAATTCAAGAGTGAGGTAAACCATGCCTTGTGAAGTCAAACCATGCCTTGTGAAGTTCACTTTGCTTAATTTGTATAACAGCTGTGGCACGTTTGGCTGCGCGCTGTTTTTTCCAAACATGCAGACCCTGGACTGCGGCTTCAATGCTGTCGCTTGGACCCTGTGGATCCCTCCTTCTGGGCCGGTTTACTGTAACCGCGACAGCTTCGACAAGTCCGACAGAAATGACTTTGTCTGCTACTCAGAGAACTCGACGCGTCGCTGCGGCACGAAACAGTGAGTGCCTCCCTGATGATTTGGACCTTCTTGACCATCTTGCTGCTGTCCTATACGCTGTGCTCTAGAAAACGTATCCCAGTTCCGGACGTCGCGGTCCGTATTCAAAAAGCAATTTGTAAGCTGCGTGTTTTCATTAGAACCAGCGCAAATACCAGCGCTGAACAAGCATAAATACAGAAAACATAATATCAACTCATATGACCAGCCAGTCACAAGCAACTCTCACGCCAGAAAGACGTAACGAAACAACTAAAATTTGGAGTCTGATGCACTGTCTTATGCAAATGCTCGTTACTCTCTGATGTTCGCCGCGACCCGGGCCTCATGTCACAAGCAATGGGCTGCTGTGCGCTATCACAGCTTCGTCTGCGCGCCGCGCGCCAATTTTAGGACGTGGAGTGATGACCGCCGCGGAGTGGCCTCCCGCATTTATTGACCTTTAACTTCTTTTTAACGCGATTAGCATTCTTTGCCTACTTCAGCCGTTTTAAGCCCACCCGACCGCCCTTCCGTCCATCCGTCCGTCTGCCCATGCACCCATCCATCCATCCATCCATCCATCCATCCATCCATCCATCCATCCATCCATCCATCCATCCATCCATCTCCCATCCATCCACCTATCCATTCATCTACGCATCCATCCATCCATCTCCCATCCATCCATCTCCCATCCATCCATCCATGCATCCATGCATCCATCCATCCATCTTCATACATTCATCTCAATCTATCCATCTCAATCCATCCATCCATCCTCTTACGCCGGCCCAACGACCCAAGTTGCCTACCAGTTTTGGCCACTAAGCATACGCTTGTGATCAAAATGCCGTCGTGTTCGTTCCATCGTCGTCATTCCAGCAACGTGATTTGACCCTCGACATGCCGTCATCGTCACGCCTTTTACCCCGACCCAGCAGCCCAAGTTATCTAATAGTTACCGGCGTCGTTACACAGACGTCCTCGCTGCGTTGGCATCTTGCAGTTATCGTCGTGCCAACGTACTTATGGGCCGCCTTCGTAAGTGAGCGCCGTACCAAACTAGGACGATACCAAAGTAGGCTGGCCACCCAGATTTTAATTAAACGTGACTTCATGAATACGGTGTGACTACATGGCTCTAATGCTAATCGCATTGCCATTGACACTGATCGTGCGATGATTTCCGCCGTAATTCTTTTTATGCGAAGCATATTACGAGGGCTCAACCCAGCTCCTCAGGCGCGGCGGTGTCGCCTTGAATACCACGTGACACCGTGACGTCACGACAGAGGAGAAGTGGCTTTCGCTCAACTCTTGCAAGATGGGCTGGGTGGGAATCGAACCAGGGTCTCCGGAGTGTGAGACGGAGACGCTACCACTGAGCCACGAGTACCTTTTTTTTTCTTTATTGTACTGAGCCACGAGTACGATGCTTCAAAGCGGTACAAAAGCGCCTCTAGTGAATGCGGTGTTGCCTTAGAAACGAGCTGTTTCTAAGGCTCAGGCGTGCGTCGCTTGCTCAGGCGCACATTTCGTTGCCGCGCCGAACGCTGCGTTGCTCGACGCTCATCGCGTCCAATGCGGGGCGTCCAAGGCGAAGCAGAGTAACGCATGAGTTGTTTCTTCGTCTAGCCGAACCAAATATAGCCAAGCAACAGCAGTTCACCAAGCTAAACAGTGGTTCAACAACTAAAATAAAGGCTAGTATGCTTCGCATCCTGGGCTTAACCTTACCTAAGCCACAGCCATTTTTTTTTCTTTTGCATGCATCTCCATATGTGCGAGGCTTCAATAAAAAAAAAACAAAACTCGCGTAGAATCCTAAAATACGCGTTATGAGTACATGCTTGCATGTTATCGGCGCATCACACGAACGTAAAGACGCACCACTAATATCCGGTTAGCGCGATGCGAACTAATGTGCCTTGGTATGTGAATCTCTTGCATAGAACTGCGGCTGCTTTAAGAAACATTTGGAGGAAGGAGAGAGGGAGAGAAGAGGGAAGGGTGATGTGTGCAAACACTGAAGACGATGACGTTTACTCTGGACATATTCCATCCCGTTAAAACCGCTATCACTGCACAACAAATAATAATAATAAATAAATAAACGTAAATTACCGACTTGTTTGGCAGC
The DNA here is from genome assembly GCF_038994185.2 of Dermacentor albipictus. Taxonomy (NCBI): domain Eukaryota; kingdom Metazoa; phylum Arthropoda; class Arachnida; order Ixodida; family Ixodidae; genus Dermacentor; species Dermacentor albipictus. The sequence goes on along the minus strand of NC_091821.1, from coordinate 429,987,765 downwards.
ACCTTCACTGTGTAGTGTAGTGAAATCATGCTTCGACGTGAGATATCTCTATATAAGTGTTTGTACCTCCACATATCGTGCTATACTATAATAACTTCAAGCGTCAACACTGCAATGAATGAATATTTAATTTTATACAGGGTGGCTTTAGTGGGGAGAAGGTCTAAACAAACGTCAATGAGTCGGAATATGTAGATAATATTTGCTAAATGTAAAGCACCTTAAATTATCTGGTTTTACGTGCCAAAACCACTTTCTGATTATGAGGCGCGGCGTAGTGGGGGACCCCGGAAATTTGGACCACCTGGGGTTCTTTAACGTGCACCTAAATCTAAGTACACGGGTATTTTCGAATTTCGTCCCCATCGAAATGCAGCCGCCGTTGCCAGGATTTGATCCCGCAACCTCGTGCATAGCAGCCCAACACCACAGCCACTAAGTAGCCACGGCGGGTAATGTAAAGCACCTTGCACGTTTGCACGTGAATGTTGTCCTTGGGCAATACGTTAACCTGGCACACCGACGTTTATGAAGAACAGCTAAAACTGAGGATTAATATGTTAACACTTAACAGCACTTAAGACCTTAGAGGGCCCCTAAACCACCTCCGATGTTCTTTAAAGGGACGCTAAAGCAAATATAAAGTCAAGCTAAAGTGATAGATTAGTGCTCGAGAATCTCTAAGGCGTCAATATTATCGCGAACAGAGCCTTAATAATCGAGAAATTGAGGTAAATGCAGGCCGTGGTTAGAGACTTCCCCGGAACATTCATGTACTTGCCCGACGACGAAAGCACTCCTTAGTTAAATTCTGTCTCTAGTACTCAACCACTCGTTTAAAAAAACATCCCGGTATCGCATTATAAGACGAAATGAAATGCTACTTGTCCAGTTCTATCTCATTTTTGGCAAAAAGAACTCATTGAAATTACCCTTGACAACGGCGCGAGCGGTCGAAAGGCTTCATTTTCGCTCGACTCCGCGCCGCCCGCGCTTTCGCGTTCCGCTAGTTTCGTTGTCGCGTATATAGTGCTACGCTGGTTTTGCCGACTCGCGAAACTCGTAAAAACTGCAAGTAGCAGAGAACTCAACTTCAATGTGATGTCGCGGGATGTCCGAACGGTGTACGCCATTTGACAAAAAAGCGGCGACGCAGTCGTGCTTAGCGTTCTGACTAGCTGCGCGAACAGAGTCCGACAGTGTTTTGCGAAGAAGGCATCCTCGTGCGGTGCTTGGCTGCAAGAGCGCTGACTGAGAAAAAAAAAACGAAACGACGCGACACCGGTTTGCTCATGATGACGCCCTGCGCCATGCCTGGCTCGAGCGTATTAAAGTTCCGGCAGACTCAAAGCGCAACAGCGATTTACGTGCTTGCTGGCGCCATTTCCCTACCCCGCGCGCACCTGCATTGATGATGTCATTAGCGCGGAACAGCCTGTGGGCGGAAACAGCAGAACGTACCAAGCCAGATAGTCGCCACAATTTGGGCAAGGCTGCCGCGGCGGCGGTTCATCTCCATCGGAGGTGCTTCGGCACGGCGTGTCACCGTACGGATCCATCATACTGGCGAGCCTTTCTCGAAGCGCGCGCAACACGGGGCCCATAGCGGCACGCACGCTTCGCAGGAACACGGGCCGGCACGGCAGCAACAGCGGGTAGCCTAGAAGCGCGGAGTATCGGTAACCGGAAGTTAGCAGTGTTTTGAAAAGCGCGTTGGCGATGACGTATGTCACGTGACACTTGGAGGAGCACTCGGTGAGGAGCAGGCCAGCCAACGGACGGAGAGTAGCGAAGAGTGAAACGAGTGAAGGCCGCGTGTGTAACTCCGCTATTACGCACCATTTCGAAAAATTATGGCGGCTGCGTGTTCATTCCTGACTCGAGCACAACTGCGACACCAGAGGTAAATTTTGACCTCTGGGTGGTTTAGGGGCCCTTTAAGAGTCAGATCTCGAGAAAGTAATAATTACTGCAGATAAGGAGAGCATATATAGCTCTAGTGGAAGTACAGAACTGAAATATACGAGACATAATGATAACCCATTGTTTGCGTTCGTGATAAAGTCAATAGCTGACTACAGAAATAGTTACGCAGAAGCCATCGGAGATGATTATCGAAGTAAGCGAAGCTTCTCGTGGCCCAACTTCCTCAGCCGCTTCTCGTAGCCTTCGACCTTCTCTTTCTTTCTTTTTCTCTTGGCTGAAGCAGCTTTACGTGATGCGTCGCCCTTCACTGATCGAAGGGTCGATTCATTTGGCGTCATCTCTGCAGTGTTACACAGCGCAAAAACCAAGGCCTCGATTTTGTAGCGATGCCTTTTCCGATGCTATTCCCTATCGTGCTTTTCGCGCTTCGTCAACAGCCGGAACGACGCTCCGCCCGCGTTATCAACGTGATCAGCCGGCCGTGTATGGTAAATGTGGCATAGAATCGAGCGTAAGGCATCGCTACACAATCGCGGCCCAGAACGCCGACACGCCGTTGCAACAAACGCCACTGAGGAGCGTCGTCCTGTGACCGAGCACAGGTGTAAGTTCGGCCGCAGCGAGGACGACTTCATCACTGACGCAACCAATCAATCGGTTCCGCGCCCTGCAGAATACAGACGCCATCCTCGTATCCACCTTACGCCTGTCGCAACATCCTCTCCCCAGATGTCTTGCTCTACGCCAGGCACGTACCCAGGGGGGGGGCATGCCCCCCCCCCCTCCTGAAATTAAACGGCATACTCTTCACCCCTCCCCGCTCACGCCACTACTCCTCATGGATGGATGGATGGATAGATGGATGGATGGATGGATGGATGGATGGATGGATGGATGGATGGATGGATGGATGGATGGATGGATGGATGGATGGATGGATGGATGGATGGATGGATGGATGGATGGATGGATGGATGGATGGATGGATGGATGGATGGATGGATGGATGGATGGATGTTATGAGCGTCCCCTTTGGAACCCCTTTGGCTGGGTTGCGCCACCATGCTCTTGGTATTTTATTGCCTAATGTCATACTTAATTTAAAGAAATCAAAGTTTCTGAACCCCAATTGTGAATTTTGCTTTTCTACCACCTCCATTGTTTCTCGTTTCCCCAATTTTCTTCCACCAATCTTCCAAGTGCCTCTTACTAATCTCAACTGCGGACATGTTTACTTTCCCCCCTTCTCTCACTGAAACCAAGTGCTTCAAGGAGGCCAGTGATCCCTAAACCGCCCGCAGAGCAGATATCTTCACATTCTTATAAAACATGCTCCATCGCTTCCCTTGCTTTACCGCAGCCAGGACATGCTTCTTGTTCCTTCTTATATCTCGCTTTATAGGTGCACGTTCTAAGGCATCCTGATCTCGCTTCGAAAATTAATGAGCTTCCCCTTGAGTTATCATAAATTCTTTCTTACCAGATTGCGTTTTTTTCTCTTAGGTAGTTACTCATGGCATGTTCATTTTCCATTGCCGCCACCCATGAGATTATCTCAGCCTCTCTGACTTTCCGCTTGACGTTCTTCGTTGCTTTGCTGATCACCATACAGGCCACATACTTTCTGGTAAGCTTCCTGGTTATTTTCCTCCACTGTGAATCAATGTTATTACTGTTATTACTATTATTACGCGACCAGTCCTCACACACATTCCTAAAGCACCACTGAATCAATCTTGAGACTCGACAGCTATTCGGCCGTCAACATTTTCCTGCCTTTTTGATTCCTTTTGGATAGCGGTAGTTAAAGGCATCTCCTCGGGTGTGAAGGCCAGTTTTCTTATCGATTCGATGCCCGCGCAATTAATTCGAGATGCGTTCAGTTGTCACCATCTATTCAACGGTCACGCGCGTCGCTGTTGCTTCGTTAGTTCAACCTTCTTTGTTTAGACTGATTCAGGGACCGGGAAAGCGATTCGGTTCGTAGTCAGCTGGTATGTATGCTCGTGGAACGAGTTGCAGCCGGTGAAAGCTCCAGTTGCGTTTAACTTTTCCTTTCGCTTCATTATTTCCTCGAGTGACGGCTCGGCGCGACGCTGGCAGATCATCGGAACCCTATACCCACGATATGGGTCAGATAAGGTGGAAAATAAAATAATGCGAAACAGCGTCCATCATGAAACCCTGCAATAATCTTAAATCCATAAGCAATATGACTCACCCGTTAGCTCGTCGTGTTTTTCCCTAATTGTACAGCAATTTTCGTGCACAATTGGCTACTGAAAACAACTGTCGCAAGGAGTTGAGAAATTAAGTGATCTACTTAGGGAGAGAGCCAAGGCGACAGCCAAACAGGAAGGAAAAGCGAAAATTAACAAATTTAGCCGTTGTTTGTGAAGATAGTTATGAATCAACATCTTTTTATTTCAAAAGGAAATAGAGAAAACGCCGCTAGAAGTGGAGAACACTTCCGTGTGTTTTGAATGACGCTTCTACAGTGATCAGTCGAGCCGCCTAACGTAGCCACTGCTCTGCTGTGCTTATGTGGGTGTTTTTCTAACCTTCCGCGGTGGGTGCAGTACGCCTACAGAACCGCAGCGTCCTGCGCTCTACACGGTTGTACGGGACCAGCGGCCACGCGTCGTTACTTCCGAACTTAAAATACGAGTCGGTTTTCGCACTTAACTTGGTAGAGCAGTAAACGAGGGATCCAAAAGAACCTGTGATTGTTCCGCAATTGTTTTTTTTTTTCTTCAATTACTCCAAAGCTAAAAAAAACCTAGTGCAGCGGTGGCGTAGAGGTAGAACACCCGCCTCGCGTGCAAGAGGTCCGTGGTTCGAATCCCGGTGCCGGCAATTTTCCACCGGATTAAAAAAAAAAAATCCGCGTGTTGATAAAACTGCACAAACAGGCCTGGAGTGTGGCCTGATCCCGGTGACCAGAACCGGCAACGCACTCCCTCACCAGAGCAGGATTGGCCACCCTGGTGCAGTACTTGGCCACAGCCTCCTATATGAACACAACAATCAAACCCCGGCCCTCAGTCCCCAACAGCTGCGAAGCAACTGACCACGGCGGCGGTCAGACCTGCGACGCAGCAGAGGGTGCTAAGAATCACTGGCTCCGGACAGGCCGCCATTGGAATATGAACCCGGCAACGTTTAACGCTAGAACGTTATCTAGTGAGGCGAGTCTAGCAGTGCTATTGGAGGAATTAGAGGGCAGTAAATGAGATATAATAGGGCTTAGTGAAGTTAGGACGCCAAAAGAAGCACATACAGTGCTAAAAAGCGGGCACGTCCTGTGCTACCGGGGCTTAGCGGAGAGAAGAGAAATAGGAGTCGGATTCCTGAATAATAAGAATATAGCTGGTAACATACAGGAACTCTATAGCATTAACGAGAGGGTGGCAGGTCGTGTTGTGAAACTTAAGAAGAGGTACAAAATGAAGATTGTGCAGGTCTACGCGCCTACATCCAGTCATGATGACCAGGAAGTCGAAAGCTTCTATGAAGACGTGGAATCGGCGATGGGTAGAGTGAAAATTAAATACACTATATTAATGGGTGACTTTAATGCCAAGGCAGGCAAGAAGCAGGCTGGAGACAAGGCAGTGGGGGAATATGGCATAGGCACTAGGAATAGCAGGGGAGAGTTATTAGTAGAGTTTGCGGAACAGAATAATATGAGGATAATGAATACCTTCTTCTGCAAGCGGGATCGCCGGAAGTGGAGCCCAAGCGGCGAGACTAGAAATGAAATAGACCTCATACTCTGCGCTAACCCCGGCATCATACAATATGCGGACGTGCTCGGCAAGGTGCGCTGCAGTGACCACAGGATGGTAAGAACTCGAATTAGCCTAGACCTGAGGAGGGAACGGAAGAAACTGGTACATAAGAAGCCGATTAATGAGTTAGCGGTAAGAGGGAAAATAGAGGAATTCCAGATCAAGCTACAGAACAGGTATTCAGCTTTAACTCAGGAAGAGGACCGTAGTGTTGAAGCAATGAACGACAATATTGTGGCCATCATTAAGGAGTGTGCAATGGAAGTCGGTGGTAACTCCGTTAGGCAGGATACCAGCAAACTATCGCAGGAGACGAAAGATTTGATCAAGAAACGCCAATGTATGAAAGCCTCTAACCCTACAGCTAGAATAGAACTGGCAGAATTTTCGAAGTTAATCAACAAGCGTAAGACAGCTGACATAAGGAAGTATAATATGGATAGAATTGAACATGCTCTCAGGAACGGAGGAAGCCTAAAAACAGTCAAGAAGAAACTAGGAATTGGCAAGAACCAGTCGTATGCGTTAAGAGACAAAGCCGGCAATATCACTACTAATATGGATGAGATAGTTCAAGTGGCTCAGGAGTTCTATAGAAATTTATACAGTACCAGTGGCACCCACGACGATAATGGAAGAGAAAATAGTCTAGAGGAATTCGAAATCCCACAAGTAGCTCCGGAAGAAGTAAATAAAGCCGTGGGAGCTATGCAAAGGGGGAAGGCAGCTGGGGAGGATCAGGCAACAGCAGATTTGTTGAAGGATGGCGGACAGATTGTTCTAGAGAAACTGGCCACCCTGTATACGCAATGCCTCATGACCTCGAGCGTACCGGAATCTTGGAAGAACGCTAACATAATCCTAATCCATAAGAAAGGGGACGCCTAAGACTTGAAAAATTATAGACCTATCAGCTTACTGTCCGTTGCCTACAAAGTATTTACTAAGGTAATTGCTAATAGAATCAGGAACACCTTAGACTTCTGTCAACCAAAGGACCAGGCAGGATTCCGTAAAGGCTACTCAACAATAGACCATATTCACACTATCAATCAAGTGATAGAGAAATGTGCAGAATATAACCAACCCTTATATATAGCTTTCATTGATGACGAGAAAGCGTTTGATTCAGTCGAAACCTCAGCAGTCATGGAGGCATTACGGAATCAGGGTGTAGACGAGCCGTATGTAAAAATACTGAAAGATATCTATAGCGCCTCCACAGCCACCGTAGTCCTCCATAAAGCAAGCAACAAAATCCCAATAAAGAAAGGCGTCAGGGAGGGAGATACGATTTCTACAATGCTATTCACAGCGTGTTTACAGGAGGTATTCAGAGACCTGGATTGGGAAGAATTGGGGATAAAAGTTAATGGAGAATACCTCAGTAACTTGCGATTCGCTGATGATATCGCCTTGCTTAGTAACTCAGGGGACCAATTGCAATGCATGCTCACTGACCTGAAGAGGCAAAGCAGAAGAGTGGGTCTAAAAATTAATCTGCAGAAACCTAAAGTAATGTTTAACAGCCTCGGAAGAGGGCAGCAATTTACAATAGGCAGCGAGGCACTGGAAGTCATAAGGGGCATCTACTTAGGGCAGGTAGTGACGGCGGATCCGGATCATGAGACTGAAATAACCAGAAGAATAAGAATGGGCTGGGGTGCGTTTGGCAGGCATTCTCAGATCATGAACAGCAGGTTGCCATTATCCCTCAAGAGAAAAGTGTATAATAGCTGTGTCTTACCAGTACTCACCTACGGGGCAGAAACCTGGAGGCTTACAAAAAGGGTTCTACTCAAATTGAGGACGACGCAACGAGCTATGGAAAGAAGAATGATAGGTGTAACGTTAAGGGATAAGAAAAGCGCAGATTGGGTGAGGGAACAAACGCGGGTAAATGACATCTTAGTTGAAATCAAGAAAAAGAAATGGGCATGGGCCGGACATGTAATGAGGAGGGAAGATAACCGATGGTCACTAAGGGTTACGAACTGGATTCCAAGGGAAGGGAAGCGTAGCAGGGGGCGGCAGAAAGTTAGGTGGGCGGATGACATTAAGACGTTTGCAGGGACAACATGGCCACAATTAGTACACGACCGGGGTAGTTGGAGAAGCATGGGAGAGGCCTTTGCCCTGCATTGGGCGTAACCAGGCTGATGATGATGATGATGATGATGATGATGATGATGATGATGATGAGTTCAAAAAAGCGCTACTACAAATCTTTATTTTACACTTTCGCTTGTCCACTTGATCTTGGCAGTGTTCTTCCCGGGCTTCTTTCCTGCGCGAGGCCATTTCATGTGGCTTCTTGTTTCCCAAGTAAAGGAAAGCTGTATCTCACAGGTACGCCTGTGAGATACATTTCATTTCTCTTTTGCGTGTTTACGCGTCTTTACGGCGAATGGTGAGAGTTAATTACATGTGTACCAGTGGGCGTACCCCCCCCCCCTCATTTGCATAGAAAAGTTACTTAAGGTTGCCCCCCCCCCGCCGAAAAAAAATTCTGGGGACGTGCCTGCTCTACACCATACCTCATCTCCGCATTTCCTCCGCCTCTTCACAGTTGAACCACCACAGCGTCAAAAACCGCCCGGCTCCGCAAAGAAAAACAGAAGAAAAAATTGTGCAGAAATCATAGACAATGATTGTCAATGTAAGCTCATAGAACGAACGAACGAACGAACGAACGAACGAACGAACGAACGAACGAACGAACGAACGAACGAACGAACGAACGAACCAACGAACCAACGAACGAACGAACGAACGAACGAACCAACGAACGAACCAACGAACGAACGAACCAACGAACGAACGAGCGAACGAGCGAGCGAACGAACGAACGAACGAACGAGCGAGAGAGCGAGCGAACGAACGAACGAACGAACGAACGAACGAACGAACGAACGAACGAACGAACGAACGAACGAACGAACGAACGAACGTTTTACTTTTCGAGCCCGACCACCGACCATCGACCGACCACTACAACGGCTGAAAGAGTCAAAGAAAACGATTTGCTTCAACGAAAAAAAAGAAAGAAAAGAAAGACGCACCGCTGACGTCTAGTTAACATGCCTGCACAACACCCGCATTACACGGATGATGTACCGCCATTTACGTTACTGCTTTGCTGTAGCATTTACATTCTCATAAACATTAAAAAGAATTACATCAGATTTAGCATCATTTTTCAATAGCGCACTGCTGTGCATTCCTTGTTTGAATTTCCACATCTGTCAGCGCAACAACTAGAGAAAGAAGAAAATTAGGAGATGGCGACAGGCGATGTCTATCAGCTGAAGCTTTAATGCAAACACATGGGCAATATATCTATGTATACAACGCGGATTGCACCAGAGCGGGAAAGACAAAAAACTAAAGCTGACACTTCGTACAACAGCACCACACATATCACGTGTGGTTAAATCTGATTTAAAAAGTTAAATTCAACCTTTGTTAGAGTGAAGAAGGGCTCACTTGGTGAATTATACTTTTATGCGTTGCATATTGCAATCACTCAGTTCAGCCCTTGGGCGCGGCCGGGCAGCCACCACTGAGGGTATGAGCCATTGTTCATTGCTGCGCGTCTCATATGTGGGTCTATTCTCTTTTAAGTTTGCTATGTTTGTTATTAAGTTGCTTCTATTTTTATGCGTTGCATATTGCAATCATTCAGTTCTACCCTTGGGCGCGGCCGGGCAGCCACCATTGACCTTGAGCGCAACCACGTGACATGACGTCACGACAGCCGGAGGAAAAGCTGGGCCACAACTCGCGCAATATGCAACGCATTCTTGGCTTAACCAAGCTAAGCCTGGCCATTCTTTAAATTAGGCTTAATCGCACGTGATGTCGAATAGTTGTAAATTGGGCGTGCTGGCAAACGTTCATGGTTGAAAAGCGCTGCGAAAACGTAGACTAGGGAAGAACCCAGAACAAAGAGCTACTCATGAAGAACACAAGACAAAGCGCTTCTTCGTAAGTGGCGCTTTGTCTTGTGTTCTTCATGAGTAGCGGTTTGTCCTGTGTTCCTCCTAAGAAGTGCTTTGTCCTGTGTTCTTTCTAAGAAGCGGTTTGTCCTGTGTTTTTCCTAAGTCTCAGTTTTTGGAGCGCTTTTCCATCACACATGTGATATATGAGGCGCAGTTGTACAAGGTTTCGGTTCTAGATCTTTCTTTCTTTTCTTCTTCCACTTTGGTGCAATCCGCATAGCATATCTTGGCTATGTATTTGCACTAAAGCCTCAATTTATATACAACGTCTGAGACCATACCTTCACCTGTTGACGTAGCTCTGAAAACATACTTTCATATCCTTGAGAAAAGCCTTGAACCAAGGAATTCAATAGAGCGTGAGAACCATCCTGAATATTTGCGCATAATGTGTCTGAAGTCCGCACTCTTCAAAAAACTTTGCACCCTTTTGGGGCTTAATTATCTCGTCCCACAACAGTAACGGTCATCTACCTTGCTCGCGTTTCCTTTCTTGAAAACTCTACGCTCGCTACTTTGCTGTCAAGAATGCTATGTCACGCTGATTACCCGCCTGTCATTCGTGACCTGGAAGTACCGGCCGCGCAGCGTTAAAGGAAATACAGGCGCGCAAGATGGATGACCCTCATTGTTGTGGGACACGATGAGCCGCAGAGAGCGCTGACTCTTCTTACATAGAGTGCAGCCTTGGGAACGACGAGTTGTTCACAGGCCTACAGCGTGGGGATTAAGACAAATTGGTTGTAAAAGTAACTTCGATTTAGTGCGTTGCGGAGTGCGTGGGTCAGCCATCTCAGAGATCCATGTCATAGCAGCCGTCGCAGTTTTTCTCCTGCTTTGTTCGTGGCAGCTTTTTCCGAAACATATATATTTGACGTATGAGTTATTGAGTACATCTGCATGACAAAAACCATACCGCGGAGCAGAAAAGAACTTCTGAGTCAGACATTTTTCGCAGTATTTCGGAGACACGCAAAATACAAAGGCGGGGCAAGTTTCTTGAACGGCACTTGTTTTTATCTATTAGTAGCGTTTCACAGAGAGTTTTGGTGTGATAGCATACTAGAATGTGCTCAATTGAAATACGTCAATTGCACATACAAGGTTGCTTCAACCAATCATCACTGAAATTCATTTTTACTATAGCCAATGTTGCCATGCAAACGCAACACAACTCTCGTTTTTTTTTTATGAAGGAAGCTGTATTTCGAACTTAGTCTCAATAGTAAGTTATTATTATTAGCAAGAATGACAATAATTTTGCGTGAACTGCACTCGCTTGCGCACGTTCATGTCAACGTTTACTTAAGCTCAGGGAGACTGCTTTAATCTCGTAGCTTTAAACGCAGTGTCTTGCGTTTAAAAAAAATAATTTTTGAGGTCACAGAAACCATCGTGTGATCAAGGAACAAACAGCAATGAGTTGATAAAATGCCAAGGACTGGCGCAGAACAAAACGTGTTCGCTACATAAGGTTGTCCATTTTCGAGGACAACATCCGTACTATAGCGGTAAAAACGTCACGCGTGCTCGGTAGTTCCCCGTAGTTCTTTATGTTCGTTTATCTTTTTCCTTGCGCTATATTTATGCAGACATGCTTTTTATCAACTTCCTTACCAAACTGTCTGTATGCTTTTTTTTGCAGGTACTTATATGTCGCTGTAAACGGAGAAAATTACCTGGAGAGGGACCTCGGCCACGGCGGTAGGAAACATTTGGCCATTATTAAGCAGCTTTTCTTTTTTTAAGAACTGCTCAGTTACAATATAACGAAGATTTCTCAGCTGACGTACCTTTATCGCGTCATCGTGCACGTTCTTCTCTTCCAGTCAAATCGAGGTCCCTGATCTTGGACACGGACAACTGCAAGTACCTCCTTCAGAGAGAGTGCTACGATGACGGCTCCGGTACGAACTGTCCGAAATTCACTTTCGACTATGCCCACCGCGGTGGCTTACATGCCCGAGTTCATGCTGCAAAAAACAGCAAGAAAACTTCGTTGTCGCAACCTGCGTAAAGATAAAGCGATTTCATGCTGTACGCTTCAATGATTAAGCGATCTTAGGGCGCCATAATGTAATCAATCCTTTGCTTGGATTCTGTCGTCGTAAACCACTGACGGCGCACTGATGATGACCCAAAAGACGCGCAGCTCAGTTCAGTGACAAAACGCGAGAATGAAAATAATCAAAGACAGTGTTTACTTGTCCCGGCCTTGATTTGTATTACGAACGACTACGCCTCTGCATTTCGTTGGCTCTGTCTTTAACCAAGCTATAGGCTTATGAAGAAAAACTTTTTACGGAAGTTTGAAGAAGAAGAATTATGGGGTTTTACGTGCCAAAACCACTTTCTGATTATGAGCCACGCCGTAGTGGAGGACTCCGGAGATTTCGACCACCTGGGGTTCTTTAACGTGTTACGGAAGTTTGAGGGCCAGTAATCAATGAATCCTTTCATAGCACTCTACTGCAGTACAATTAACCAATTGCTGTTCGCACTGAGAGCAACAGGATCCTCATTCAAAACATTAAGCCTCTGTTCATTTTACAGCCATCCTGCAAAATCGCTCAGCGAATTTTCACGGCATATCGCTGAAACGAGCAGCGAAAGAAACCGGGCAAAGCAAGGACATGAACAAATTCAAGTTCCCGAAATCAAGTTAATGCGTCTCGACCATGTCGTCGCTCTCTGTTGATGGCATCAGTTAGTGTAAAACAACGACATTAACGCTCCCAACCTCAGTTATTATTATTACGGTAAAATGCCGCACTCATCCTCGATAGAAAAAGCTAGGGCATCTGAGTAAGCTTTTCCATCGTGGCGACGTGTCGCACTACGCAAAAAGCAGTTTATGAGCGCCACGATTCTTACCAATTATTACTTGAATTCGTTCGTTATTATGCTATTCTCCAGACATGTAATCGCCCTTTAAACCAGTTAATATTTATTTATTTTTTTTTATCCACAGCACCTACAGTGGCATTCATTTGGAGGTGAAGACTTGATTCATGAACACAAGCGGATCGAAAGCAATCAAAACAATTTGACAAACAACAAACAGTCGCAAAACACAAAGCAACATCACAGTGATAACACGAATGGCTCGTTAAGCATAATAGGTATAACTTCTATAGGCAATCGGTTTCCCTCATTCCTAGATCTAGAAAAGAAGAAAAGGACTCGTGAATGAAGCTCTTGCGACAAGAATACGATTAAACTACTTGTATCAGTTCGGCATGCGCCTTACTTTACATCCGGGAGGAATATTTGGTGCAATTGCTTCCGAGTTAATTTTGAAGAAAGATCGAAGGTATGGTCATTATAATCTTGCAGGGGTATGGCAAGGTTGTAGTCGCTTTTTTTTCTCGTGCCAAGTAATAACACCTTCTCTCTCCTTTTTCTTTCTGTTTACAATTTTTTAACTAGAGGGGAGCAAATATAATCCTTCATGAAATACAATTCGAACGCGAATAGCAAGTATCGAATATCGAACAGACAAGCGCTGGCGCACGTATGTGCCACAGGAATACGCATTTCGGTATAATTAGGTACCACACTTTTGCTGAATACTGTGACAAAGACCCACTAGCAGAGACAAATTATCAGCTTGAAGCTCATGACCACCAATTATCATTAATACAAAAAAATGAAAAAATGAATGAATAGCCTTTCAAAAACTTTAGAGCTTGGTTGCAAACAAACTCTACAACAAAAAAGGTCTTATGCATGACTAGCCCACCAAAAACGCGAATAAATGGCTGCCAAAAGAGATGGCAAGTTCCGAGGAGAAAAGACTGCTGAACTTGCCTAGCCATAGGCACACGAAAGAAAGCCCGTTCCATGGAAAACACCACTGGCTGTCGCGTAAAAAGAAAAAAAAAAGAAGTCGCAATCTCGCTCGACATGCGAAGCATCGATTGCGACAGCAAATAATAGACAGCTGTACGAAGTAAGGGTAGTAGCTTTATCGGCCGTACAAACTTGGAAGCAATCGTTTACTAACTGAATTAACGAGCATGGTGTTAGCGCGCACGAGCAAACATGAGCACATCACACTCGATAAGCGCGGAGACTTGCTGTCAGAACGCTGACGTAAGCAAGCGCGGCAGCAGCAGCGAGCGAAGTGACCTTTGTCTATAGCTCCAACGCAAGAGTGGTGACAACGCACTGCGCACAAAGGTATCAGCCGTCTGCAGATCCCTTTCATGATACTGCGCACGCGGCCATGCAAAGTGCGCACTTGTTAGCAGATTCGAAGCCAACCCCCCCCCCCCCCAGCCCCTTCCTTCTGCGCTGTACCTCCGCGCGCGATGTTTAGCCGCTATCGTCAGTTCCCCTTGCGTCCGGTCGCGAAATACGCACTTGCTACCAGAGCACTACGCTGCTCCCCCCTCCCTCCCATCCCTCTACGGCCTTTCGCGCGACGGAAGACGGCGCGTTTGCACTCCGCCTTCCTCTCTCGAGTGCGCCAGGTTGAGCTGCGATCATCGGCTAACCTCGCGTGCTTTCCTTCGCACATACAGCGTACGGAGTGCGGTGACGGTGCTATCGCCTTTGGACTTTATACGCAGCCTCACGACGACGGCGTCGCGATGGCAGAAACGCGCCTGGAGTGTCCATACAATTGCTATCGTGACAATGAAACTGCTACAATCTAGACTGCCAGGAGCCCTAAATGACAGAGTACAAGCAAAAATCACAGGTTGGCGGCGCCAAGGAAAACAATGCTTATACTTCCCATTCGAATCCTCCATCGCTTCGGAAACTTTTGTTGTTATCTAAACAGTCGATTAGTGCAAAATATTTGCCTATTTTTTATTATTCCAATAATTCACAGTAACTATTCGCATTCATATTCGAAACGTCAAATATTCGCCCACCCCTAATTTTAAAGACGATCTCTTGATTCTTCTGGCAGAACGTATGATAGCCTCAGTGAAGAAATTTCTTTTTGTAGATTTCAAAGGAGCGGTAGATAGGGCATATAAGGAATGATTAAACACCTGTCATATCACTCAGTGGCGGAGCCAGAAATTTCGTTCGGGAGGGGGGCGGGGCGGGGGCTCACGCTCGAGCTCGGCCTGCTCTTTACAGAATTTGTCGAGGGATCAAATACGTGAATAATAACTGCATTGCCATTACCAAACATGCTGCAAACGAATTCTTGGACGCTACGCACTGTCAAGACAAGTAAAACGTGTATTTTTTCAGTAAGCAATATATTCATATGTCCCAAAAATAGTGTCATTAACTGATATCAATGCTTTCATGTTCTTTATCTACTTAATAAGTGAATAAAACATTACATGAACTTTAGAACTACATCAATTTGAAATCAGTAAAGCAGTGCATGCCACTGATATGATAAATGTAAGGGCCGTGAAATCAACGAGTTGAGGACAAATATTTTGATGAAACTTTGTCATTCAAGTACTTTGTTTACATTTTTGTACATATGCAATGGCCAGAGAAAAATCTAAATGACGCTGTCCTTCGTTTCAATATATTGCGCAGAAGCAGCTGTCACCAGTCGTGCATTGTAATTGCGCCGAAATTATAGTCGCAACAGAGATCAACTATGAAAAGCAGAAGTTCTGCAATATATACATTCGAAATGCGAAGATACAATGGAATACACAAATGCGAAGATAGAGCTTGATAAAGGGTAAAAAAAGTGTCACTGAAAACAAAGTTCACTGCATGTGTCCACAAAACCTCGCAACAAGATATTTAAATATAGGTGTAAGTCTTCAATACATCTACGTACCTAAGCAAAAGTCAACTGTGCACAGGGTGTGTCAGCTAATTTTACCCAGAGTTTAAAAAATATGGCGATGCACTCTAAGACGACGCGACCAAATGCACGTTGCTCGCTTTTGTATGTAGTGTGTCACGGTATATTTTTTTTGCTCAATTGCATTTTTAGTCAAGAATTATTATCCGATTTCTGAAGCAATGAAGCTATGAAAAAAATTATAATTAGCAAGTTGCACAGCGGTTTGCGAAACGTCCGAATAAACAGTTTCTCTCTTTCTATCCGTTAAGGGTTAGTGTATTTCAGCTTACTGATGATGCCCGCGAAATACAGAACACCCCGTGACATGCCCGCTTGCACGTCGTGATTGCACTGCTCCCAAACGTTCCGCGCACGAACAGCAGTAGGCGTGCTGCTGCTCGAAAGGCGACAGGGAAGCGACGTAGTCGTTGGCTGTGCCATTTGTGCTTCCCCGGCGACATTTCGTTTATGTTGAAAAGTTTATGTGCTCTCTATACCCATAAAGTTTCAGAATCGAAATCTATTCTCCCCCTGGATTCCACTGCATCCGCGAGATGCCGCGACGAGCCCGCTCACCATCAAAACGCCCTTGAAACTATGTGCTCGTATGAGGCTCTTTGGGCGTTATGTGACTCCACATGCATGGGCGTTGCCACGAAATCCAGCCCGAGTTCCCGATCATCGCACCGAAATGTCTTTTCGAGCGTGAAAAATACATTCTAGATAGAATCCACAATGATTTCCGGCGCCGGAAGTTGTTTTGGTCGGCGATTCATGACAGCACAAAAAAAAATTTCGGGGGGGGGGGGGGAGGCTGAAGCCCCATAAGACCCCCTCATCACCTGACTACGCCCCTGAGTCACTTTTGGCAACAACATATTCGACAAGGTGCGACAGTTTCCATAAATAATCGGCACTGAGCTGCCCAAGTTGTTTCGTCTTGCCGTTATGAAATACAATCTAGTCGTCGATCTTTATTCGAGAACGGCCCTTCACACCTCACTCGCCGCCTGTTTCTCTCTGCTTGCAGTGTGGCACTACATGACGTACAAGGAGACGTGGACGCAACCCGAAATCGAGAGCTTCAAGAGAAGGGTCCAGATCGAACCAGCGCTTAGCTTTCTTAGACCGTACTCATTTTTGTGCCCACTAGGAATACCGTAGATTGCGCCTCGTATTTTAGTGCAGCGGCAGCGGTATCATCTTTTAGACATCCGTAGCGCTTAGAAGCTCTACGGATATATATATATATATATATATATATATATATATATATATATATATATATATATATATATATATATATATATATATATATATATATGATGAGAGCTCCTTTCAACATACAATAAGACGATTTGCTACCCATTCTTGAAACCGGTGTTGTTGCATCTTGAGCTATCAATTTCTGGAACATTTCTCGTTTTGCTTAAGCAGTTACCTTCGGATACGGTGCGTCATGCGCGACTGAAATAAAATCATTGTTTCTTGCAAACTGCATCACGGTTGCTTCTACTTGTTGAGTTCTTCAACACGTTTACTATCACCTCAAGAGTTCTACGCTTTGACTAATATGAAAAGCTATGTCACTCTGTCGGGCGGGACCCAGCCGAAGTTACTCTCATTACTGCCCTAGAGCAAATACAAAACTGAGTCGCCAGATTCGTCTTGGGGCGGTACGGAAGGAGAAAGAGTTGCACGGCATCACAAAGGTGAGCTCTGTATGAAGTCACTTAACTCACGGCTGAGACTGAGAACTGCAACTAAAGCTTCCACATTTAAGATACCACAAAAAAACTAATTAAACAAAGAACCTACCTAAACGTACATCGCTCTATTTCAAAGCGCAGTGATCGCGACTGCAAAACTCTAGAGTACCAAACCAATACGAAAATCAATGCTAACTTCCGTTCCATCCAAACGGTAAAGCAGAGCAGGTTGACTTAGGAGCCAGTGCATCATGTAAATGGAGCCGTATCCTATTCGTTTCTGTAACCTCTCTGCTGTAAAGCCTTTGGTCACTGCGGGGTATCCTCTGTATAAAGAATAAAGAACACCGAAACTTGCTTGCAAGACGTCGTAGCGGCTAAACGCACGTGCCTTGCGTAAAAGTGGCCAATCAGACTAAACGTTCAACGCGAGATGGACTTGTTACGTATAAGGTTGTGAGGTTTAGATTCGCGCATCGAGAATACTTGTTCAAAAACGAATTTTACCTTCCAGCTCGTACTACTCAGGGATGTACGCATTCCCGAAGTCATGGTTTTTCAAGTACAGCTCGAAAACAGCAGGCACCGGGCAACAAAGATACCAAATGTATACTTGCCGAAGAGGCAGGAGAATGGCAGATACTTGTTGCTGCAAATAAATATATAATGACGGCTACATACGTAAGTGTTGCGTGTATAAATTACATCTAGTGGGTGCACATTAGTTAGCTTAATGTGCACCAGAGCTACGGAGTGGGGACCTCCATTCCCTTCCGATTCCATCCCGGGGAGTCGAGACCCTTAGCAATTTCGCTCCTTTCAACCCCTAGGAATGGTGAAAGGTGGACCATTCCCACTCAAGGTGTCGCTGAGCTTGCCCATTTTATTCCTCCAAACCTAGCAAAGGAAACGCTTGCTCTATAACAGTTCACTGCTTGCCCCCTTGCGTGCCTCATTACAAACAAAAAAAACATGTTTTTGTTTTTTTAACAACGCGACAGATAATATTACGTACTTTTTTTGGCGCAAGAAACATGTTTTGTGGCATGTTATTTCTGCTGCGCGCTACTGCCTTCAACCGCTCTAATATCTATTGTTTTAAACTGAAGCCCTTCAAGAATTTCGGTGTCGCCTAAAATCTGTCTGACTATATGTGCTTTGAAAACGATCATTATGCCACGAAAGAAACATTCCGCGAACCCGCCGTGGTTGCTCAGTGGCTATGGTGTTAGGCTGCTGAGCACGAAATCGCGGGATCGAATCCCGGCCACGGTGGCCGCATTTTGATGGGGGCGAAATGCGAAAACACCCGTGTACATATATTTAGGCCAACGTTTAAGAACTCCAGGTGATCGAAATTTCCGGAGTCCTTCACTTCATACGGCGTGCCTCGTAATCAGAAAGTGGTTTTGGCACGTAAAACCTCATAATTAAATTAAAAGCATTCCGCAAACACTCGGACGATAGCTAGCGCACGTGCCTGACCAGTATTATTGCTTTATTAAGCAGATTATTATTTCACAAGCACATATACAAGCTGAATACTCAAGATAATTACACGTGTGATTTGACTAGAAAAAGAAATGCATGAAACATTATTGCATAAATTTTCTTGCTTTGGTTGTAAAATAACGCCAACAAGAGACAGCAAAGGCTCCCTCTGTAGGCTTCTTCAAGTACATATTTTTAAAAAAACGGAGATGCGAATTCCATGCACTGTGGGGATCGATGTAAGCGAAGCTTTCTGCGCTGTTTGATTTTATTGGTGATAATTAGGGGCGATGTTCATGTCGAACGTTCAATTTCTTCAACGTTGGTTCACCACTCCCGTTTCTTCATCGAGAGCGGTGAGCTCATGTTAAACGTTACCTTTCGGGCACCACTGCCGTTTCTCTGCGTAGTACACAGAACACACTTGGACACGGGCTTCTTCGAGGCGTTGTTGTTCGCCATTGTTCATAACCTATACAAGGTATACCAGTTAACTTGGACCAAGATTTTTTTTTTTAATTCAAGGGCTCCAGAGAAATCGTACCAACTGCATACTACTTACAGTACTTGTACTTACACCAATGTACTAACGTGCTTATGTACTTGTGTACTTACAGCCAATATCTTTTTCATCACGAAGTACTAATTGCTTTTAATTAGTGAACTTCTCAATTATTGCTTGAATTGCAAACATGCCAATTACAAAGTTGTAAGGCGCCTTAAATAACATCCGAATCAAGCATTCTTTTTGTGCTGAAGTGTGCCTAATTGTTTTTCCCAAGAAAAAACAAAAGCCCGCGAAATACGCTAAGTAAAAATAGGTGCGCGCTCGCGAAGGGCTACTCAAGCGCCTTCAAGCAACCTTTGAAAGATACACGACTCTATTCGTTCATCGCTGCGTCGTACAAGGCTCGGTTACGCTTACCAATGCCTCAGCGGCGTGTTCTAATGATGCCGTGACCATCACATGGCGTGAAGCTCTGTATCGAGCTGCCGCCGCTAGTAAAACCGTGTATCTGTGGCTATTCGCTTAGGAGCGCTTGAGTAGCGGCGCGCGAGCGCGTATCTATTTTGTATTTTGTGCTTTTGTTTTTTCTCGGAAAAGCCAAGGAGGCAAAGCTGAGCACGAAACAAATGCTTCATTCGGAGGTGATTTGAGTCGCCCTAGAACTTTGGTATTGATACGTTTGTGATTCAAGCAATAATTAAAAAGTTAGCTATTTAAAAGCACTTAATTAATTAATACTTCATGATGAAGAAACTACTGGCTGTAAGTACACACGACTACGACTACTGTGCCGTCGGTACCATATCTCTAGAGGTCTTGGGTATGTTTAAAATCTTGGTCCAAGTTAACTGGAACACGCAGTATATGAGAGAGTTGAGCACTGTCATTGCCTCACATGGCACATCGTATCGTGACAATAGTGTTGGCGGAATTATGGTGTTGTATCAAAACAACCGTCTGATTGTGAGGCACACCGTAGTGGCATATTCCGGATGAATTTTGACACCCTGCTGTTCTTCGACGTGCACCTAATCTAAGTGCACAAGCGTTTTTGTATTTCGTAACCATCGAAATGCGGTTTCCGCTGTCGGGATCGAACCCACAAAGTCCAGCAATGACATGGCCGTCGAGCTACCGCGGCGGGCCCAGAAATTTCAATTTGATGTGCGACCGCTTCCGTGATTTAATGCGACTTTGCATCTGCACGCCCTGCGTCAGTTTTCCGCTTGACAAATTTGCATGGTGTTTATTTTTCGGAAATAGCAGAAACTTACAGTGCCGTACCTTCAGTTTGCCCGCAACCGCTGTCGTGTCTATGGCAGTAGCGTTTCTTTGCCTTCTCGTGTAATCGTATCCCTCTCCGCCCCCTCCCCCCTGTATGGGAACTGCGAGCGAAGAATGCCAAGGCTGTTATTAACTCCTTTCGCTACTGCGCCGTTTCTACCCAATCCCGGCCTCCTTCTCTCTGTCCCCTCTCTAACGTTATATCTACCTCTCCTCAGGAGTTGTACGTTAGCACATTAGGAGAAGGGTATAAGCGCTGCTGTTTCTGCATTGCTTTTGCGGGCGCGCGAGACGATCCATGACGGCGGAGAGAGAGAGTATCAGAACTGTCGACTGCGCGTTCGTGTAGTAGCATGCCGGGCTTTTTCTTCTCCTTCTCGTAGCACGCAGAGTGTATTCCTGTTTTTCAATTTATTTTCAACGCCTGCGGAATTCCACTGCCTTTTACAAAGCAGCTATCTCTAGGAGAGATTATGGCACTTGAAACCTGAAAAATTACGCAGAAGCTGCACTGGAGTTGTCTAAGTATGCGTAAGCATACTCCCCCCCACCCAATTAATGTTGTGCCAACCCCCAAATTTACGTTGGCCCACCTCCAAATTTAAATTGACACACCCCCAGATTTCAACTTGGTCCATCCCCACATTTCAAGTTGGCCCAGCTCCAAATTTTAGTTTGCCCAGATTGAAATTTCAGTTTGGCCCACCCCTAACTAAATTTAGCCCATGTCCAAATTTCAAGTTGGCGCGCCCGCAAGTTTAAGTTGCCCTACCCACAAATTTAAAATTGGCACACTCCCAAACTTTAATTTCGTCCGCCGCCTAATTTAAGTTGACCAATTTCGAAATTTGAGTAGGCCCACCCCCTAATTTCCGTTGGCCCAACACCAAATTTCAGTTCGCCCATGTTCAAATTTCAATTTAACCCACCCCAAATTTAATTTGGCCTACCCATAAAATTCAAGTTGGCCGACCTCAAATTTTAAGTTGATCCACCCCCTAATTTAAGTTGGCCCACCCCAAAACATCAGTTTGCCCACCCCCAGATTTCAGCTGGCCCATCTCCGAATTTCAATTTGGACCACCCCCAAATTTCAAGTGCCCACTCCCAAATTTCAATTGGCTCACCTAAGAATCTCAGTGAGCCCTATGTATCTGCATGGGCACTTCTCTCTTTGTTTAAATTATTCCTTATCGTTTATAAAGCTACCAATTATCTACATTTACACCATTATAATGATTAAATGTCTTAACTTCCCTAATTACACATTTTTGTACAAGGCATTACAATTTAAACTTATGCAAGGCATTACACTTTTCGTCTGACGGGACTGTGGAACTCGCCAAAGAATGCTTAAGCATAAAAAAGAATTGAATGTATAACCGAAGACCGAAACGTTTTGAGCGCTGGCCATCTAATTTGCTGTGGCATCAAGCCATGCAGAGCTCACGCTATTGCAATTCAAAGACTGCGTGTGCAGACGCCCCACGTTCGAAGGAAGCCTCATGAACGTCAGTTTATTTTTGGTGGAAGCAGTCTTAGTACGTGAATTTTTTGTTGTATATGTTGCAGCCGCAGTGCCCGTACATGTTGCTACGATTTGCGCGCTCCGTGAATATAAATTATCCTTCAATGAAAATGAGCCAACTGAAATTTTATGGTGGCCCAATTTGAAATTTGGGATGGCGGTTGGGCCAACTTGAAATTTTTACATGGGCAAACTACATTTGGGGTAGGCCAATTGAAAGGGAATACATCTACTTAGGGCAGGTAGTGACTGCGGATCCGGATCATGAGACAGAAATAATCAGACGAATAAGAATGGGCTGGGGTGCGTTTGGCAGGCATTCTCAGATCATGAACAGCAGGTTGCCATTATCCCTCAAGAGAAAAGTGTATAATAGCTGTGTCTTACCAGTACTCACCTACGGGGCAGAAACCTGGAGGCTTACGAAAAGGGTTCCACTCAAATTGAGGACGACGCAACGAGCTATGGAAATAAGAATGATAGGTGTAACGTTAAGGGATAAGAAAAGAGCAGATTGGGTCAGGGAACAAACGCGAGTTAATGACATCTTTGTTGAAATCAAGAAAAAGAAATGGGCATGGGCAGGACATGTAATGAGGAGGGAAGATAACCGACGGTCATTAAGGGTTACGGACTGGAGTCCAAGGGAAGGGAAGCGTAGCAGGGGACGACAGAAAGTTAGGTGGGCGGATGAGATTAAGAAGTTTGCAGGGACGGCATGGCCACAATTAGTACATGACCGGGGTTGTTGGAGAAATATGGGAGAGGCCTTTGCCCTGCAGTGGGCGTAACCAGGCTGGTGATGATGATGATGATGATGATGATGATGATGATGATGAATTGAAAACTTGGCGTGGGGGGGGGGGCAAATTGAAATTTGTGGGTGGGCTACGTTCAAATATGGGGGTGGGCCAACTACGAATTTGCAAGTGGGCTAACTTGAAATTTGCGGGTGAATCCCGGTTAATGTGAAAGTTTTTAACCTCGGCGACGGCGGGCGTATCTCGATGGGGCGAAATTCGAAAACACCCCTGTATTTAGATTTAGGTGCAGATGAAAGAACCCCGGGTAGTCCAAATTTCCAGAGTCCCCCACTACGGCGTGCCTCATAATCAGATCGTGGTTTTGCCATGCAAAATCCCATAATTTGATTTTTTTCCCACCTAACTGTGGGGATGGGCCAACTTCAAATTTGGGGGTGGACCAAATTTGGGACGGGCCAACTTGCAGTTTGTTGAGGGCCAACTTAAATTCGGGAGTAGGCCAAGTTGAAATTTGCATTCGGTATAACATAAATTTAGGGGTGGGTCAATTTGAAGTTTGGGGCTGGGGGTGGCCCAACAGAAGTCTGGGGGAGGACCTACTTGAAATTTAGGTAGGCACAAATGAAATGTGCAGTTGGGCCAACTTGAAGTTTGGGGGCGCACTTTCCCAAATTTGGGCTAACTTGAAATTTGGCTGTGGGCAAACTTGAGATATTAGAGTGACCCAATGTCCACTTCAACGCTGCTGAGCCTTCTCCGAGTTATGAACACCTCGCGGGTAACTGAGCACGTTGAGACGCTTGGTGCGTTTTTTGGGCCTTGCCGAGGCGCAGTCAGAACACAGGCGAGAGCTTTTGTGGACAAGGAACGCGCCCCTAACACAGGTGTGCGACAGCGACAGCAGGCGTAACATGGCATCACGGCGATGCACTCTCCCCTCACGCAACGCCTCACGCGATACTGTGGCACTTGGTGCACCCTTTCTACCGCTCTGCTCCATCGAGGCGCGCTCGTGCCCAGTGTTCCGGCTCAGTTGGTACGATTGCATTGAAGGAGACGGATGCGGCCAGAAAATCTGACAATTGCCTACTAAAGCCTAAACATTATTTGCCACTGGAAAGCCATGCGCAAAGGCGCATAAGCTGGAAAAAGCAAGTAAGCAAAACTAAGCAGAAACGAAGTCACAACTGAGCCAAATGATGCTCACGGATTAGTAGACAATTCTGAGAATCTCTGCGGCTTTTCTTTTTCGGAGAAGTCACAGCAAGGCATAGGCACAGTCAAAAATGGCAAGAAAGGGTCATCAAATGATGACCCTTTTTACCGTTACTGACCCGTTACTGTAGCAATGAGCTTGCGCATTTGTTGCTCGTTACATAACGGGCACATATTCCTTGGAGGATTAGGCTTGAGCTAGGCCTTCCTGAGCACTTGTACCTAATATCTGAGTGCCAGAACGCAGCCGAAGAAGGTGGTGCTTAGTCAGGGTCCACCGTACACACTGAACCCAGGCATTTGCGTAGAACCAGGGTATCGAACAGCAACTTACCGGAAAACCGGAAACAAAAAAAGACATTTTTTTCTAAGACCGGAACTGAACCGAAAAGCTACGATTTTTTCACTCCAGAGCGAAACCTAAGAGAGAAATTCATTTACAGAAAGGCAGAGAGGTCGGTCTGAGCTCTGACCTGCTACTCTACACTGAGACAAAGGGACGGGGAGGAAAAGGGCTGATTATTATTATTATTATTATTATTATTATTATTATTATTATTATTGTTGTGAAGATTATGATGATGATGTGAGAAGGAGGTGCGGATATACAAGTTCACAACGCTGTGGCATCTCTAGTCATGCGTAGTAGCTTGCACAAAGGCTATAACGGCACTTGTTATCAGGCCTGCGCTGTTTCCATTAGGCCAAAGACTCGCAAGAAACTCGTCGGATATCGGCCTCTTATCGACGTTTGCAACCGAAGAAAGGAAGAAATGACGGTTTTCGATTCAGGCTGGCCACCTATTCTGGAATCTTTCGTCCATGCATAGCCTGCACCCGTGGCTGAACTATGCTACCTCATTTGTAAGTACACACCATTGTTCAATGATTTCGGAAGTATCAACACAATTAGTGCGGTTTTCAACATGCCGCGTCGGTGGGCATGTTTGTAATGCACTGCTAATATTTAGTAGGCCTTTATATCACTGTTGAAATAAAAAAGCGCTTCCTAGCAGGACGGTGACCTTTAATCTTACAAGTTGAAGTGCAATAAAAATTACGCAGTGCTTCAACATGAGCTTCCCCAATGTAATCTTTAAATTAAAGCTTTCTTCGCCGGCTATGCCGGTTGTTGCTAATGATTTATTTGTTATAAACGGGTATGATTTGCTCTTTTGGGGGTGACGTTCTGGGGAGAAAAAGGAAAGCGAATCTGAACTAGCACAAGACAAGTTAAATTGGGAGGACAAAGACGCCTCGCGGAAGTATTCTTACGACAGTCCAGGATCCCCTTTCTGCACTGTGGCTTCCCTCTTCCATCACTCAAAACTTGCTGGATGGAGAGTTGCGGGTAGGCTGCTTACAACCTTGCGCCTGTGCTGCATAAAACTTGTGCACTACGCAACGAGGGGGAACATATGGTCTCGGTTTCCGACGTTGTTTGTCAAACAGCGATCTGTAGATGTGTCTGGCCCGCTGTGGCAAGAAGTTTTCCCTTTGGAAAAGGGAACGTGTTCCTGCCGAACAGGGTCCGGGGGCCTAATTCACAAAGCGTTCTTTACTATTGGCTGGCTGCATTCGATAATTATATGTCCGGCATCATGTATGGCTGAAATATTACTTTACAAAGAATTACAACGTAACCCTTTTTTTGTGAGCCCGTGTGTGTGTGAAAACATCTATTGGAATGAGGTCCGGAGGCTCGACTTCTTAGGTCAAGGCGAGCCGCTCCCACGTTGGCACTGTCAGGCCAAGCCTTTCAGCGACATCATGGGCCCTCTGGACGGCCCTTAGTTGGTCCTGAAACAATGGGCTTTGATTCCTTTTCTCCCACTGTGTCCATTCTTCAACGAGGTTGGGGAGAGTCGCGGGGCACCCCGCCACCATATGTCTGATTCCAATGATGCCCTTACAATCGTTGCAGTCCATCTTAATCTCCCTCTCTGGATATATTAATGGTGTACGGTGTGGGATATGTACCTGTTCGCAATAAGCGCACTGAGACTACCTGAGCCCTGTTCAGTTTTGAATGTGGCAATGGGAATTGCCTGCGTCCTAAATAGTAGTGTTTGGTAATGTCATTGTATGTTATTAAATGACCTCTAGATTCACTGGCTTGATGGGGAACGGCTCGGTTGTGACTGTCACGGTTAGCAAGTCCGCGTGCCAAGTCATGAGCCACCTCATTGAGGTTTATCCGAGTCTCGTCCACTTTTCCCATATGCGCACGAAACCATCGAATTTCAGTTCTCATAATCCCAATGTTTTCAAAAAGTTTAGCTGCAACACCAGCTACGTCGCTTTCATCAAAACACTTTATAGCGGATTTCGAATCACTGTAGATGCAGGCCCACTTATTATTCCTGATGGCTGGAGCAATTTCCACTTGTTCCGCCGCCATGGGGTCTTTGGTAAAAATAGTGATAGCATCTTCCACGTTCCCTTGATAATTTGAGACAATGGCCGTATATGCTTCTTTACCTTTAACCCAGGCTGCATCAACTATAGCTGCCAATTGGTTCTGCTGTTCTATTTCCTGCAAGAGTGTTTTAGCTCTTGCCTTTCTCCTTTCGACATTATGTTCTGGATGCATGTTTCTGGGGAGAGGGTTGGTGCTGATCTTGCTCCTAACGTCAGTCCTTAATTCTACTTCATCCTCTATTCGGCTCCTTGATGCATTCAGTTCTGCACCTATTGCCTGTATTGTATTCCTGCCAGCTCGTGATTTTGTCAATCGTTCGTGTTGCGCTAGCTGTTGGGCCTCCGCGATTGCTTCCATTGTGTTGTGCACCCCTAGACTCATGAGTTTGTCAGTTGCAGCGTTACTGCGTATCCCTAGGGCTGCTTTAACGAGCTTCCTGAGCATCACATTAGGTTGTTAAGTTCTGCCTGCTTCCATTTGAATAATCCAGCCACATAAGTGAAGTGAAAGAGAGCAAAGGCGTGTATTAGCCTCAAAGCGCTGTCCTCTCCTAAGCCTCTGTGTCTATTGGTAATTCTCCTTAGTAACCTAATGACTTTATCTGTTTTATTCGAGATATCTTGTATTGTTCTATAGTTAGCATTGTTTCCGTCTATGTGATACCGAAGAACCTTGATTGTTTCAACTAGCCAGACTGCGGATCCTTCATGAGTGTATAAGCACACTCTTGGCTCATCTTGCGGAATGTAACCTCTTGGTTTGCGACCTTTTCTGCGATGTTTAATGACCAAGAGTTCTGATTTGGCTGCCGAGCATTTCAACCCCATGTCTTTCAGTAAGTTCTCTACAACATATAAGCTTTCCTGTAATCTGGTCTCTGTCTATCCTACATTACCCTTGGCACTCCATATGGCTATGTCGTCGGCATATACCACATAATGTATACCCTCAATTTTCTCCAGATTTCTTGCAACCTTGGACATTGCTAAATTCAATAGCATAGATGAGAGCACAGCCCCTTGTGGAGTGCCCCCATTTCCCAAATTCTTAGCTTCTGATTTGAGCTCACCCAGCATGAGTTGTGCAGTTCGATTTCTAAGAAACTCTTATGCCTTATGCTTTATACGATCAAAAGCTTTTTCCACATCCAATCCCAAAAGAGCTTTCGTATGCTCTGGGCGGTCTGTATAAGTTGGTGTTTGATCAGCAGCATAGCATCCTGAGTTGACAGCCCGAGACGAAAGTCGATCAAGTTGTATGGGAGGATGTCGTTCTGCTCAACGTATTTAGTAAGCCGATTTAGGATGACATGTTCCATAGCTTTGCCTAGACAGGACGTTAAGGAAATAGGATGGAGGTTGTCCTGAGTAAGTTGTTTTCCTGGCTTTAGTATGAGGATAGTATTGGCCACCCTCCATTCCTCTGAGTATATCCCTTTTCTCCAACATTCATTGAAATGTTCAGTTAGAAAAGAAATTGATTCATCATCCAGATTTCATAATATCTTGTTAGTTATTCCGTCAGGTCCAGCCGCCGATCTACTATTAGGTCTGTGAAGAGCCGCCCTCACTTCACATACGCCTCCCATATATTCGGGGCTCTCGTCTTTGTTTGGTTGTTTAAGTGGGAGATATTTGGCTGCGAGACTATCCATGATATTCTTCTGTGTTTTATCTTGGCTTTCCTGGTGAACTAACTTAGATATAGCTGTTCTCTTGCTTGTCCTTGTTTCATTCTCGTTGAGCAAGTGCTTGAGGAGATTCCAGCTAAGTCCATGCTTGAGTCTACCATCAGCCGAATTACAGATCTCATCCCACTGTTGCTTCACGAGGGTCTTCGAGTGATCATCAATTTCTCAGTTTAATCATCAGTTTAATTGCGAAATTCTTTTTCCTTAGCTTTCTGTTAAGGTGTGGAGTCCCTACTTGTCGACGTGCCACAACGGGTGGGATACGCCGGATCAGTAATCAAGCATAACGCCAGATCCATGGCAAGTCTCCATAGCTCCATCCCGTTTCATTTTTTTTTCTGTAGAGCAGGCTAGCGGCCAATTCTCCACGTTTCCGCAAATCACGTCTCTCTCCATCGCTCACTAAAGCTTCGCTTGAGGCATATTTCAGCATTGCCTGTTAGATATGCTTAATTCTTTTCTACCTACAAGTCCTTCACAGTGGAGTTCGTTTAGAACAACTAAAGGCCGTCCAGAAGGCCCACGATAAGGCGGTAAGATTAAAACTTACTGTCGCGACGTGGGAGCCGCCTGCGTCAACCTAAGGGTTGATGTTCAGGACCTGAATAAAGTTCATCATACCATATCATACCATACCAACTACATGCAGCTTAAACAACGCGCGTAATCTTTTTGTGCAGCTTAGCAGCGGCATCGACTTTTTCTATGAAATAAATTTGGGCTGTTTTCCTGTAATTATGCTTTCGTTATGCAAACGACCTCCAACCTGTTCGAACTAGTTCGACCTGCGTTTTTTGTGCTCCGCATAGGAACAGAAATTGAACCCCTTTCGCTTAACCGGAACGAAAACCAGAACGTAAAATGTTTCGGTTCGACACTGCGTTTATAGGACACGTTTTTGCGTCTACAACTGACACTCGCAATGCTGGCCTGCGGCAGAAAACATATTCCTTATGGTGAAGGTCATTTTGAAAGCAAAACTGAATTAAGCAGATATAAACTCTACGCGTGCACCAAATTTTAAGAAAGTTGTTTCTGTATAGTACTAAGAAGCTTTCGCGTTTTCGCCATCTCAAACATCGAGTGATGGGTCCCTACGAGAAGCATGGTGGGAAATGCTAAATAAGTGCTTCCGATGCCTGCGCCGTAAAATTCGTAACGCTTTTTCACCTTTAGGAGTGCTTCATTGCAGAACAAGAAATGCGTTGAAAATTAAAATATGTTCCACCGGTGGGAGAATATCCCTTCGTGTGGGACATTTAGCATGCAAATATTCCCCGTGAAGGGAACGACTACACCCACCACTCTTATGGCGTTCAGTAATGCACAAGCAGTTCCGTGCACTCCATAGATCATTTTTTTAAGTGTATGAATGTGTGTGGGTCTGAATCGATTTATATCTTAGAGGAGTTCGAGAACTATAAAAGGCAAAAACTGCTACCGACTGGAATACCTTTGCGCGCGCGTTCGTGCGGGTGCGCGTGCGGGCATTTGAGTTGGCGTTACAAAAAGTCTTAAGAGAAAAAAGGCATCTTTTCCCGTTCAAGTGCACAAGTAGGATACTTATAAAAGCTGCGAGCTCCAACTAGGTGCGTAGTTCTCCGCCACAAATAAGCTTTAAAGCATTTCTAGAGAGTAGTTTCTCACTTCCAGTGATTCCACAACACATTTTTTTTCTTGCGTTTAGTATATATTTGGCATATTAGACGTGCTGGTTATCTTCAGGTCATCAAAGATAAGCAGCATGGGCTCTCTAAGGGATTCGGTGTCATGCATTCTACGTAGATGGCTCGTTCCTGCAGCGAAACAGTTCAATTTTTGTGATTGAGACAGCAATGCCGTCTGCTTTAGCAAATACTAACTCTCGTCGCTAGAAAAATATTAAAAAATATATGAAATATTCAGCACGTGTGAAATACATATCCCAGGTCGCGGCAGCTGTATTAAAGAAAAGCCTTCAACTGCAGCGTGTTCAAGGTTCAAAGACTCGAAAAGGCAAAAACAAGGTTGAGCGATTGGCGTATGCGCAGGAAACTGTTTTTGAAAGTGCACAAGTATACTTTGACCTTAATGAGCGCGAGCGCACCCTCAATTAAACATAGTGTGACCCGCCTGTGCACCGTTAAAAATAAGCTTTAATTCGACTTTTCTATTATTGACATAACCTTCTGTGGTTGTTCTTGCTTTTCGTTACAATATAGATTTCCTCGTCAAGAATTCCTAGACCTGAAAAAAGGTGCTAACAGATCGGATGAATGTGAAGTGCTGTGTAAAATGGCAAGCTGTCAACAATACTTCTGCGATGCAGAACGGTCATTTCTGAGGAAACGTACTCACGCGGCGTCTTAACGCACAAAAATTCACAGACTTTTGAAAGTTGTGAGCATCAGTTCACGAGTTTACGAGGATATGTAGACAGGTGAGAGCAAAGTGTGTGTATATATATATATATATATATATATATATATATATATATATATATAAAGGATGATGGACAATCTTCTACGAGGCCTCAAATGGAAGACGTGCTTGTGTTATTTAGACGACGTGGTAGTTTTCTCCCCTGATTTCACCACTCACCTCTCTCGTTTACGCGAAGTTCTTACTTGCCTTACCACCGCCGGCCTTCAACTTAACTTGAAAAAGTGCCGCTTCGGAGCCCGCCAGCTGACCATACTTGGCCATGTCGTGTCCAAAGACGGCGTCCTTCCCGACCCTGACAAACTTCGTGCTGTCGCAGAATTTCCGCGGCCGACTACAGTGAAAGAGCTCCGCAGTTTCGTCGGTCTTTGCTCTTATTTTCGCCGCTTTGTGCGCAATTTTGCCTGCATCATCGCTCCCCTGACGAAGCTCCTGGCTGGCTCTGGTGCCCTTCGCGACTGGACTCCGGCGTGTGACCAAGCCTTCACCACTTTGCGTCGTCGGCTTACCTCACCGCCTGTTCTACGCCACTACGACCCGAGTGCACCGACTGAAGTTCATACCGACGCCAGCGGCGTTGGTCTTGGGGCCGTCTTTGCACAACGGAAGCCTGACTTTCCAGAATATGTGGTTGCATATGCCAGTCGTGCTCTCACGAAGGCAGAATCCAATTATTCTGTCACGGAAAAAGAATGTTTAGCTATAGTTTGGGCCTTAAACAAATTTCGTCCTTACTTGTATGGCCGTCCGTTCGACGTTGTGACAGACCACCACGCGCTCTGCTGGCTTGCGTCACTGAAAGACCCGTCGGGGCGTCTTGGACGTTGGGCTCTTCGGATCCAAGAATTTGACATTCGCGTCATTTATCGATCCGGGCGCCAACATTCTGATGCAGATGCGCTCTCCCGTGCGCCCATCCGATCCGACGCAAGGCCACCTTCATCCATAGAGTGCCCGGTTGCTACGCTTGCTGTTACTGACATGCCGTCTGAACAGAGAAAAGATCCGTGGATTGTGTCTCTCATTGACATTCTTAGCAGTTCTTCAACATCTACATGCCCTCGAGCCATTCGTCGCCAAGCCACCCACTTCGTGCTACGGGACGCCATCTTGTACCGCCGAAACTATCAGCCCGACGGTCGCAAATGGCTACTAGTCATCCCTCGCCATTTGCGTTCCGACGTATGCACGTATTTCCATGCAGACCCACAACAAGCTCATGCTGGCGTCCTGAAAACCTACGAGCGGCTCCGCCAGCGGTACTACTGGCGCGGCATGTATTCTTATGTCCGCAAATACATTCGGTCATGTGCAGCCTGTCAGCGACGCAAGCCATCTTCTCATACGACAGGCCCTCTGTAACCTTTACCGTGTCCTGCACGTCCTTTTGATCGGGTTGGCATCGACCTTTATGGGCCTCTTCCATGCAGTGCTACCGGAAATCGTTGGATAATTGTCGCAGTAGACCACCTGACAAGATATGCTGAAACTGCTGCACTTGCTTCGGCTACTGCTCGCGCCGTCGCCGCATTCATCTTACGGCATTTCGTCTTACGGCACGGCGCACCGCGAGAACTGCTCAGTGACCGAGGCCGTGTCTTCTTGTCCGAAGTTATTAATGAGCTACTCGCCGCGTGCCGCACTATTCACCGCACCACTACGGCGTATCACCCACAAACTAACGGTCTAACGGAACGATTCAACCGCACCCTTGGGGACATGCTCACCATGTATGTTGCGTCGGATCATTCCAATTGGGACGATGTCCTCCCTTTTGTGACGTACGCATACAATACCGCCGTTCAGGCTACCACAGGCTTCTCACCATTTTTCCTTCTTTATGGGCGTGAACCATCCACTACCCTCGACACCGTACTACCATATCACCCGGATGCCTCTGAATTCACCCCTCTTTCCGAAGTTGCTCGCCATGCTGAAGAGTGCCGCCAACTGGCTCGCTCGTTCACGTCGGATACCCAAGGAATCCGCAAAGATCGCCACGACAACGATCAGCCCACACAGTCCTTCGCCGTGGACTCTCACGTCTGGCTTCGGCGGCCCTTCCAAGCTCCAGGCCTTAGCCCAAAGCTTGCCCCGAAATATCAAGGTCCGTACGGGATCGTCGCGTGTACTTCGCCTGTGAGTTATGTGGTCGAACCGGTGACGCCATCTTCGGACAAACGCCGCCGTGGCCGCGAGACTGTTCACGTCAGCCGCCTGAAGCCGTACCACGACCCCCTTATCGTATCATCGCCTTAGGTCGCCTGGATGGGTCCTCTTCGCCCCGGGGGAAGTTGTAGCGGGTAATATGCATGTGGCACTGTAGTTGTAGTGGGTAATATGCATGTGGCACTGTGCAGACTGCCACCGCTGCGGCGCGAGACACGAGCGCGGGTTGTTGATGCGAAGCGCTAGGACTCGTGATCTAGAGCTACCTGCGATCCCTCGAACGAGCTACATAAACCCCATTTCATTATATATATATATATATATATATATATATATATATATATATATATATATATAGTGATATACCACGGTCGAGACGACGCTTTCCTCCAAGAAGGCGAATTGGCGCCGATAAAAAAACGACCACGAGCCGATGATTGATGATGACTTTGTACAGATGAAGTCCGCATAAATGCTTACACTAATTTCCCCCGTGGACGGAAGTGGCCAGCCTGGCCGCACATAAGACAGTGGAAGGGAGATGAAAGCGCTTCGCGCGGGAAACGTGCACGATCTCTGTTCCGCGGCAGCGTCGGTCAATTGGGCCATCAGCAGGTGTAACGCGATAGCTCACCGACGAGGTCTGCTTTCTGACTTTGTAGGGGCCAATATACCGCAACTCAAGCTTGTCACATAAACCAGGTGTTCGTTCCCGTGTCCATAGGAGCACATCGTCACCAGGGCGGTAGGAAACGACGCCGTGAGAGGCATCATACCGATGTTTGCGATCGTCATGACTGGCTTCAGTGTTCATACGGGCGCGACGACGACATTGGGCAAGACGAGACACAAACTGGTCGCAAATAAATGGTGAAGCGCTGACGGGGCCAGCGAAGAAAAAAACATCGAGTGATGAAGTTGGGTGGCGGCCGTATACTAATAAAAACGGAGAGCATCCGGTGGTCCGTTGAACAGACGTGTTGTATGCAAATGCTACAAATGGGAGAATCGCATCCCAGTTGCGATGGTCAGGTTGAACATACATGGATAGCATGTCGCACAGCGTGCGATGAAATCGCTCTGCTAGGCCGTTGGTTTGAGGGTGGTAGCTAGACGCTGTCTTGTGCACAGTGTTGGACGCTTGAATACCTTGATTAAGCGTGCTTGAAAGAAATGCCTTGCCTCGGTCACCCAAATGAACGTGAGGCGCCCCGTGACGTACGTAGATAGCCTGCAAGAAGAAGGCCGCTACTTCTGAGGCAGCTCCTGAACGTATTGAGACTGTTTCAGCGTACCGAGTCAAGTGGCCAACAGCAGTGACGATCCATCTGTTGCCGACTGGAGTAGGTGGGAGTGGTCCGAAAAGGTCAATGCCAACCACAGAGAAGGGTTCTGCTGGACAAGGTAGTGGTTGTAGCGTCCCGAGCGGTGCAGTAGTAGGTCGCTTACGGTGTTGGCAAAGCGTGCACGAAGCAACATATCTAGCTATGCTCGTGGAATGACCTGGCCAAAAGAATCGGCTGCGTATGCCCTCGTGTGTTTTGTGGTAGCCCAAGTGGCCTGACGTAGGGTCATCGTGTGAGGCCTGCAGCACTGCAGCGCGAACTGAGCGCGGTGGAACGGGAAACCCATAGATGGCCTTCCGAGTGAAAAATGTACCGGTAGAGCACGTCGTCTTCGAACTTCAACAGTTTGAGCTGTTTCCGTAACCTGGCATTGGGTGGAGCTAAAACACCACTAAGGCGATTGATGATACCATGGCAATAAGAATCGGCGCGCTGGTTAATGGAAAGCACGGAAGGGCGGTTTGCTGGAGTCAAGGAAGAAATCGGTGTAATAGGCGATGCGTCCTCCGTGCGGCCAATTTGACAAGGTGATGTGATCTGCTCTGATGGTGGTGGTATTAGGCATCGTGAAAGCGCATCGGCATCTTGGTGCTTCCTTCCGGAATTCTATATAACATCGAAATCATATGCTTGTAGTCCGAGTATCCAGCGACCAAGGCGTCCAGACAAGTTTTTTATTGTCGACAACCAACATAGGGCATGGTGGTCGGTCACAACCGTGAAATGTCGACCGTGCAGATATGCACGAAATTTCTGAAAGGACAAGACAGCATTCAAACATTCTTGTTCGGTTATCGAGCACTTCTTTACCGCGGAAGTGAGAACGCGGCTTGCATATGCAACAACCTTTTCGCGAAATTCGTGGTCGCGCTGCAATACTACGGCACCAATTCCTTGACCACTAGAGTCAGTATGCAGTAATGTGGGCGCCTTGTCATCAAAATGACAAAGAACAAGTGGGGATGTTGGTGCGCGCTTGAGTTCTTGGAACGCGGCTTCACACTGATCGTTCCAATCGAAAGAACTGGAACTAGCAAGGAGCTTGCGGATGGGCGAGGCAATGCTGGCGAAGTTCCGGATAAAACGCCGAAAGTATCAGGCGAGTCCAATGAAGCTGCGCAGTTGTCTTGCACGAAGTGGGCGTCGAAAGTCGAGCACTGCGGACATTTTGCCAGGATTGGGCTGGATGCCGTCTTTGCTAACGAGATGACCCAGGACTTTAATGTTGTGCTAGCGAAACGGCACTTCCTCGTGTTTAGTTGAAGTCCGGCATTAGAAAGGCATGTGAGCACTTCGTCTAAGCGTTGCAGATGGTCAGTGAAAGTTGAGGAAAACATGACGATGTCGTGGAGGTAACATAGATAAGTTTTCCATTTGAGCCCGTGAAAAACGGTGTCGATTATTCTTTCAAATGTGGCGGGAGCATTGCTTAGACCAAAAGGCATTACGTTAAAGTCGTAAAGACCATCCGGAGTAGAAAATGCAGTCTTTTCTTCGTCCGCTTCGCGCGTTGGAATTTGCCAATATCCGGAGCGATGATCAAGGCTCAAAAAGTATTGCGCGCCTTGCAAAGAATCAAGGGCATAATCGATACGGGGCATCGGGTATACATCCTTACCGGTGATCTTGTATAGCGCGCGGTAGTCAACACAAAATCGTACCGATCCATCCTTCTTCTGCACTAAAACGACGGGTGATGACCAAGAACTGGCGGAGGGACGTATGATGTTTCTTTTCAGCATATCGGCGACGTTCTCTTTCATGATTTTGCGTTCGGCCAGAGAGACTCGGTAGGGACGACGGCGTACAATAGTCTGGCCATCGATATCAATCGGGTGTCGATACGATGGAAGGCAGCGGAAGTGTGTCCGAGTGACGAAGTATCCATGTCAAAGGAGGCCTGATGCTTCGTGAGCAATTTTAGCAACGCTTCACTCTGAGCTAAGGTCAAGACTTATCGCGAAAGCAACGGCAGGTGAAGCAGATTTGCCCTGTTGAGGAAGAGCTTGCGAGGTGGCAAGAGGAAGCAGGGAGACTGGTTGGGTATCCACATAACAGGTCACTGCGGAGCCTTGAGGAAGGAGGATTGTCTCAGTGGTCGCGTTTAGAGCGATGATTAATGCAGAGCTTTCTTTGAACCGCACCAGGCAGGAAGCGAAGACAATCTCACGGAAGAGACAGCGGCCGTAAGGAGTGATGAACACGTCGTAATTGGTGATGTCCGTAGAAGAGAGACTTATGATTTCCTCGTGGCCGGGAGGCAATACAGAATCGGCAGCAGTGAGAAAACGCAGTCGTGGCTCATCGATACTCCCGCTGCAGTGAACTATCTGGGTCATATGGACTACACGTTGACGGCAAGAGATTAAAGTGGAGGCTGGCGAGAGGAAGTCCCAACCTAAAATTGGTTCATGAGCACACGGGAATAAAATCGCGAACTTAATGTGATGACGGATACCATCAATGAAGACGCGTGCTGTACATTGGTCTGATGGTCTAATGATTGCTCCATTAGCCCCAATCAGGGATGATCCAATATAAGTCGTCTTCACTTTTCGCAGACGAGAGCACAGGTCCGCACGCATAACAGATATAGTAGTTCCCGTGTCGCTCAGAGCTAACAAACGCACACCCTCCACAGACACCATTAACATGTTCGAAGGACTTTCAGGAGGACTTGGAGCATTTCGCGGCGATGCAGTTTTCCCTCCAAAAACTGCACTGGTTAGTTTTCCGGTCGCTGGACATGGATTTGGGAGACAGGTCGAAGTGGCGAAACAGAACGTCGGAGCGGCGATGGGGAGCGGTATCTCAAAGCACGCGTGTTGTGTGCGGTGTTGGCGAAGCCGGCGGGAGATGGAGATCGGCGAACGGGAGGATTATCGTCATAAGTGCGGTAGACGCGAGGAGGTGGCTCATCGCTTTCAAAGGCCGCGTAACCATGACGTTCGTCTTGCTGGCAGCGTCGGCAAAACCGGGAGATATGTCCTCGAAAGCGGCAGTAATAGCAGATAGGCCTCGACGGACGCCAGGCCGATTAGTAAGGCGGGTTCGGAGCTCGGGCGACTAAAGGTGCCAGGTGATCGTGAACAGGCGCAGGTGGTGTGATTGGAGACGGCGCGGCTGACATTGCAGCAACCTGGGCGAAAGAAGCCGGTTGTGAGCAAGGAGAAGCGTTGGTAAGGTGGGCGTTCTGCAGGGAGGCCAATTCCTCTTTAATAATGCCGCGCAGGTCAGTAGAAGCAGGTTGGACGTGAGCGCTGCAGCAAGGCGATGAGCCATGCGCTTGCAATTCCCAGCGAATTATGGCTCGAATTATAGACCGGAGCTCAATATTGCTTGCCGGGGGGTTGTTGGGAGTGTCCGGTAGCAAGCGGATTGATTGCAGGGCGTCGAGGCGCTGACAGACGGAGACGACGTCCGACACCGTCGAAGGGTCTTGAGTGGCGAGTGCGTTGAAGGCAGTAGATCCTATGCCCTTAAAAAGGTGTCGCCCGCTGTCAGTTTCTGGCATGGCACTGTCGACACGGCAGCAAAGCGCGAGGATGTCCTCAATGTACGAGGTATACGAGTCGCCATAATGCTGGACGCTCTCAAACAGTCTCTTTGAGGATTTATGTAACGAATCGTTACCAGTTTGTTTCATTTAATCAGGTGACTTGCTGACTTCTCAAATACAGACTGGCGTGCCACAAGGATCCATACTTGGTCCTGCATTATTTAACCTTTATATTAGTGACCTTCCTAACATTTCTTAGTGACCTAATATCATCATGTATGCGGATGATGCTAACCTTTCATTTGCTAATGTTTTTCCTGCGATGCTTAAAAAAAAGAAACAAATGATTATTTTTTATCTAAATGGCGGTACATAAACAAACCATAACTGAATGTCAGTAAAACGATGCAAGTGTATAATATTTAAACCGGCAAATAAACCATTGCTTGCTAATATAATTGCTCCATTTCAAACAAAGAGGCTAGATTAAGTAAGAAAGCAAAAGTTTTTCGGGGTATGGTTTCAGGAGAACTCTTGCGAGAATCATGGTAACAAGCTGAGCAATGATCTTAGAAAAGCACTAGGCGGTATGTATGAAAATGGTGACCTAATACCTGTGTGGCCAAAGAAAGCAATATAATATGCGCCTTTTTACTCGAAGCTAACTTACTGTTCCTTGATTTGGGGAACAATCGCAGCAAAAACTATGGGAAGTTAATAAACCTGTAAGAACGAGTAGTCCGAATTTTTAAAAACAAGATTATTATGGGGTTTTACGTGCCAAAACCACTTTCTGATTATGAGGCACGCCGTAATGTTGGACATCAGAAATTTCAACCACCTGAGGTTCTTTAACGTGCACCTTAACCTAAGCACACGGGTGTTTTCGCCATTCGCCCCCATCGAAATGCGGCCAGTTTTTCTACTGGCCGCATTCTACACTTATATAGGGTGCCCAGAAAAACTGGCACCCCTCTATACGCAATGCCTCATGACTTCGAGAGTACCGGAATCTAGGAAGAACGCTAACGTAATCTTAATCCATAAGAAAAAGGACACCAAAGACTTTAAAAATTATAGACCGATCAGCTTACTGTCCGTTGCCTATAAAGTATTTACTAAGGTAATCGCAAATAGAATCACAAACACCTTAGACTTCTGTCAGCCAATGGACCAGGAAGGATTCCGTAAAGGCTACTCAACAATAGACCATATTCACACTATCAATCAGTTGATAGAGAAATGTGCGGAATATAACCGACCCTTATATATAGCTTTAATTGTTTACGAGAAAGCGCTAGATTCAGTCAGACCTCAGAAACATGGAGGCATTATGGAGTGAAGGTGTGGACGAGCCGTATGTGAAAATACTGAGATATCTATAGCGGCTCCACAGCCACCGTAGTCCTCCATAAGGAAATCAACAAAATCCCAATAAAGAAAGGCGTCAGGCAGGGAGATACGATCGGTCCAGGGCTATTCACAGCGTATTTACAGGAGGTATTCAGAGACCTGGATTGGGAAGAATTGGGGTTGAAAGTTAATGGAGAATGCCTTAGTAACTTGCGATTCGCTGATGATATTGCCTTGCTCAGTAACTCAAGGGACCAATTGCAATGCATGCTCACTGACCTGGAGAGGCAAAGCAGAAGGGTGAGTCTCAAAACTAATCTGCAGAAAACGAAAGTAATGTTTAACAGTCCCGGAAGAAAACAGCAGTTTACGATAGGTAGCAGCGCACTGGAAGTCCCTCGCTACCTTTTGTAGTTCTGTGTTTTATCTTGGCTTTCCTGACGAACTAACTTTGATATAGCTGTTCTCTTCTTTTAGAGCGCAGCTCTTTGGCGTCCGTTCCTGGGTTTCGCGTCGTCGTCGGCGTTGTCGTCGGCCTCGTAACCAGCTCGCCGACGAATCTGCTCCGCCGCCGCGCATGCGCGCTGTCGGCTCTGCAGGCGACGGAGGATGATGGAAGGGAGGAGGAGAGACTGCGGAGGAGGGCTGGCTACACAAATGGCTCTTTGGCGTCCGTTCCTGGGTTTCGCGTCGGCGTTGTCGTCGGCCTCGTAACCAGCTCCGCCCCCCTTTCATCCCCCCAGCGCTAGCAGCGACCGACTGATACCGCTTTCGTGAGTCCGCTACCGC
This sequence comes from Dermacentor albipictus, assembly GCF_038994185.2. NCBI lineage: Eukaryota > Metazoa > Arthropoda > Arachnida > Ixodida > Ixodidae > Dermacentor > Dermacentor albipictus. The sequence goes on along the minus strand of NC_091821.1, from coordinate 429,948,080 downwards.
ACTCACGAAAGACGTCGTGCACTTCCTGCAACTCGCATTAACCGTCCATCGATCCACACCGATGTTAGTAGCGGGGGACTTTAATGTTGACATAAAGACAAACAGCAATTTCCTAACACTTATGCGGGAGAACATCCCGTTCCTCTCGCTCGTAACGCGTCCCACGGCTGTGACAACCTCGCGAGGCACTTGTATAGATCTCGTCTTTGAGAATCAAGCATTGGTGTACCAAGTCGAACATATATCAGTGTATTTCTCCGACCACAAAGCTTCCTTCATGACTGTCAAGAACTGTTAGTGGAGTCTTTGTTAAAGGAATACGTGTGAAAAATTAAAAAAAAATTCTGTGATAGCGCATACATGTGTTGCTCGATTTCTTTGCCTCAATCTATCGAAAAGGTGCAACAGCTTATTTGCTGCGCTCAAATTTCGCATTAGGAAGTAACGTAATCGTCGGTAATTTTTTTTTCCTTGTTTCATTCTCGTTGAGAGAATGCTTGAGGAGGTTTCAGATACCTCCATGCTTGAGTCTACCATCAGCCGAATTACAGATCTCATCCCACTGTTGCTTCACGAGGGTCTTCGAGTGATCACCAATTTCTCTGTTTAATTGCGCAATTTTTTTCCTTACCCTTCTGTCAAGGTGTGGAGTCCCTGCTTGTGCACGTGCCACAACGGGTGGGTTACGCCGGATCAGTAATCAGCATAATCCCAGATTCATGGCAAGGCTCCATAGCTCCATCCCGTTTCATTTTTTTTTCTGTAGAGGATGCTAGCGGCCAATTCTCCATGTTTCTTCCAATCACGCCTCTCTCCATCGCTCACTAAAGCTTCGCTTGAGACCTATTTCAGCATTGCCTGTTGGATATGCTTAATTCTTTTCTACCTACAAGTCCTTCACAGTGGAGTTCTTTTAGAACAAGTAAAGGCCGTCCAGAAGGCCCACGATAAGGCGGTAAGATTAAAACTTACTGTCGCGATGTGGGAGCCGCCTGCGTCAACCTAAAGGTTGATGTTCGGGACCTGAATAAAGTTCATCATACCATATCATACCATACCAACTACATGCAGCTTAAACAACGCGCGTAATCTTTTTGTGCAGCTTAGCAGCGGCATCGACTTTTTCTATGAGATAAATTTGGGCTGTTTTCCTGTAATTATGCTTTCGTTATGCAAATGAACTCCAACCTGTTCAAACTAGTTCGACCTGCGTTTTTTGTGCTCCGCATAGGAACAGAAATTGAACCCCTTTCGCTTAACCGGAACGAAAACCAGAACGTAAAATGTTTCGGTTCGACACTGCGTTTATAGGACACGTTTTTGCGTCTACAACTGACACTCGCAATGCTGGCCTGCGGCAGAAAACATATTCCTTATGGCGAAGGTCATTTTGAAAGCAAAACTGAATTAAGCAGATATAAACTCTACGCGTGCACCAAATTTTAAGAAAGTTGTTTCTGTATAGTACTAAGAAGCTTTCGCGTTTTCGCCATCTCAAACATCGAGTGATGGGTCCCTACGAGAAGCATAGTGGGAAATGCTAAATAAGTGCTTCCGATGCCTGCGCCGTAAAATTCGTAACGCTTTTTCACCTTTAGGAGTGCTTCATTGCAGAACAAGAAATGCGTTGAAAATTAAAATATGTTCCACCGGTGGGAGAATATCCCTTCGTGTGGGACATTTAGCATGCAAATATTCCCCGTGAAGGGAACGACTACACCCACCACTCTTATGGCGTTCAGTAATGCACAAGCAGTTCCGTGCACTCCATAGATCATTTTTTAAGTGTATGAATGTGTGTGGGTCTGAATCGATTTATATCTTAGAGGAGTTCGAGAACTATAAAAGGCAAAAACTGCTACCGACTGGAATACCTTTGCGCGCGCGTTCGTGCGGGTGCGCGTGCGGGCATTTGAGTTGGCGTTACAAACAGTCTTAAGAGAAAAAAGGCATCTTTTCCCGTTCAAGTGCACAAGTAAGATACTTATAAAAGCTGCGAGCTCCAACTAGGTGCGTAGTTCTCCGCCACAAATAAGCTTTAAAGCATTTCTAGAGAGTAGTTTCTCACTTCCAGTGATTCCACAACACATTTTTTTCTTGCGTTTAGTATATATTTGGCATATTAAACGTGCTGGTTATCTCCAGGTCATCAAAGATAAGTAGCATGGGCTCTCTAAGGGATTCGGTGTCATGCATTCTACGTAGATGGCTCGTTCCTGCAGCGAAACAGTTCAATTTTCGTGATTGAGACAGCAATGCCGTCTGTTTTAGCAAATACCAACTCTCGTCGCTAGAAAAATATTAAAAAATATATAAAATATTCGGCACGTGTAAAATACATATCCCAGGTCGCGGCAGCTGTATTACAGAAAAGCCTTCAACTGCAGCGTGTTCAAGGTTCAAAGACTCGAAAAGACAAAAACAAGGTTGAGCGATTGGCGTATGCGCAGGAAACTGTTTTTGAAAGTGCACAAGTATACTTTGACCTTAATGAGCGCGAGCGCACCCTCAATTAAACATACTGTGACCCGCCTGTGCACCGTTAAAAATAAGCTTTAATTCGACTTTTCTTTTATTGACATAACCTTCTGTGGTTGTTCTTGCTTTTCGTTACAATATAGATTTCCTCGTCAAGAATTCCTAGACCTGAAAAAATGTGGTAAGAGATCGGATAACTGCGAAGTGCTGTGTAAAATGGCAAGCTGTCAACAATACTTCTGCGATGCAGAACGGTCATTTCTGAGGAAACGTACTCACGCGGCGTCTTAACGCAAAAAAACTCACAGAATTTCGGAAGTTGTGAGCATCAGTACGCGAGTTTACGAGGACATATATATATATATATATATATATATATATATATATATATATATATATATATATATATATATATATATATATATATGTGTATGTATATATATATATATATATATATATATATATATATATATATATATATATATATGAAGCGGTCTGCGCTGGACGCATGAAAGAAGACGAAGGAAGGTGCTAGGGGAGAAGTGAGAAGGAAGAAGTTGGAATAAAATGGCGGACGACACCCGTCTCACTTAGATTATGTCATTTCTGTTGCCGTTCTAGTTAGGAACGCTACATTTTGGCGCAGCCGACAGGATAAATATATATATACATATATATATATATATATATATATATATATATATATATATATATATATATATATATATATATATATATATATATATATATATCACCATGGCATAAACAAATATATATATATATATATATATATATATATATATATATATATATTTGTTTATGGCATATATATATATATATATATATATATATATATCACCATGGCATAAACAAATCTCTGGGAAGCGTAAATCATGACTGTGAGGATGGTGAAGAACCAATTACCGCAGTTCACGGCAACCTACTTCCACATAATCTGTCTACCGTGCATCACAAGCCCCAGAAAATGAGCTTCAGTGAGACAGTATATTTGGTGTCGTCAAGCTTATTGTACGCCCCCATTAAGGTAGATGGCATTGAAGTGAAGGCTCTCGTTGACAGTGGAGCTTCGGTATCTATTATCAACAAGACTCGAGTGGATGCCAGTCGTCTGCACGCTGGTAGAACATTGCGTGTCCAAGCCTACGATGGGTCAGTGACCATGCATAGCGAATGGGTAACCCTGGCTATTGAATTTCAAGGAAATGCTATTACCAGTGACGTATTGGCCATTCCCAATGTCACCTACGATTTTCTTTTGTCCCGTCCAGACATGAAAAAACTTAAGATGAACCTCTATTGGGATGACAAGGTAATGGCCGAAGACACGATAAGAACAGAAGACCCTGGTGAAGAACCTAGTGTTTCAAGGCTAATTTTTCACCACGAAGACATCAAGACTAAGTACCCAGAGCTTATATGCATAGGAAGCTACCCTCCAGCAATGAAATCCCATGTCGTTCCTTTCGAGCTCGCAGATAAAACAGTGGTTCGTAGAACCCCCTATAATATGTCCAGAGATAAAAAGGTGTGGCTGAAAAAGGAGTTGCAAGAAATGTTAGACGCAGGTATCATCCGGCCTTCTGTATCCCCATTTGCTTCTCCTATCACTATTGCACCTAAAGAAGACGGGACATTCCGCCTCTGCACAGACTACCGGGCTCTCAATCGTCAAACTGAATTGATACCTTATCCAATGCCGAGAATCGACGACATCATTGACGAAACCGGTGGTTGCCATTGGTTTTCACGAATAGATCTCTGCAAGGGCTTTTGGCAGATTCCACTAAGTGAAGAAACGAAGAAGTACACCGCGTTCATAACCCCATTTGACTTGTTTGAGTACAACCGCCTACCATTTGGTTGGAAAAACTCCCCTGCGTGGTTTCAGAAGATTATGACGGACATTCTGAAACCTTACCTGGGCACATTTTGCAATGTGTACATCGACGGCATCATCATCTACTCAAAGACAAAGGACGAACACCGTAGTCATCTTTCAAAAGTTCTTCATGCCCTCAGTCTTGCCCAACTCAAAGTCAACTTCAAGAAAAGTGCGTTCTTTCAAGATACCGTAGTATTTCTTGGCAGGGTGTTTGATGGACAGACTAAAAGCACCAAGCAAGAATCGGTAGAGAGAATCTCCAAGCTGGTAAAGCCTTATGATGTGCACTCCCTGCGCGTTTTTCTTGGCCTTGCAGGACACTTCCGGGCGTTTATCAAAGACTACGCACTGAGAACAAGGTGCCTCACACGTTTAACTCAGAAAGACGTGCCTTTTCATTGGGACGAGAAGTGCGAAGCTGTCTATCGTGAGCTTGTAAAACTAATATCGTCGGACCCCATCTTGCGAATACCGGATTTTTCCTTGCCTTTCGTGCTGAACACGGACGCATCACATTATGCTACCGGTGCAGTTCTATACCAGAAGCCATCCAAACAAGCTGATCAAACTAAACACTACGTCGTGGGGTACTACAGCTATACCCTGAAACCCGCCGAAATCAATTACTGTACCACAGAAAAGGAAGCTCTGGCCGTCTTAAAAGCTGTGCAGTACTTTCGTACTTACCTGGAAGGTGCCAAATTCATACTTTTCACGGACCATCAAGCATTGACTCAACTTCTGAGCATGGCCCAGCCAAGAGGCCGCATTGCTAGATGGGTGAACTATCTGCAACAATTTGATTTCGTAATTTCGCACCGTCCTGGCCCACTCCTCACTGACGCTGACGCACTATCAAGATTACTTGTACAGGAATCAAGCAATAATCCAGATACAATCAATCATATTAAGCTATGGGAAGGTACAGAAGAGCTCCAGTTTATCAATGGAAGGTATCACGTACCACCAACTATGATTCCAAGGATTCTTCATCTATACCACGACACCCCTGAATCGGGTGGACATGATGGCTTCTGGCGCACTTATAAGAAATTGCTCATGAGATTCACATGGCCGGGCATGAAAAACGACATCAGCCATTACATCCGCACATGCCACCTCTGCCAGGTGAACAAAGTTAAATTCAAGCAATCGACAGACGTTATGACAAACCCTGAATATTCAAGCATCCCGTTCGAAGTAATTCATTTGGACTTCGCGGAGCTCAAAAAGAAGGGAGAAGGAGTCAAGCGAACGCAAGCTTTCTTGCTCTCCATAGATGAGTGCACACGGACGATTGCGGCTAAAGCTGGCAAAGAAGACGCAAACAGCGTAATAGACCTCCTCAAAGCTGAGTGTTTTAAACACACAAAGACGCTCGTCTGCGACAACGGGCCGGCTTTTCGGAGTGCCAAATTATCAAAGTGGGCCCAGGAGCACGGCATCATGATAAAGTATTCTTCTCCATACCACCCGGCAGCAAACGGCCTAGCGGAACGTGCCATACGAGACATCAAACAGTATCTGAAGATGTATCCAGACTTTGCCGGTGGCTGGAAGTGCTGTCTCGAGGCCGCTGTGAAGCATCACAACAGATCATACACCACGAGTTTAGGCTGCAGCCCTCATTTTGTAACTTCAGGTACAGCGCCCATACTTCCTGCAGATCGTGAGCTAGGTCTCCTAGAGAACCTCGAACTTGCGGAAGTAAGAAAAACTGTCAAAGAACAGGAGATCTACAAGCGCCGCATGAAGCGAAACTTTGATAAAAGGCACAGTAGCGAGATACCGGACATACAGCCTGGAGACTATGTCCTTGTAAGGAAAGGAGCTGTGCCCTCAAATTCAAAATATTGCGGACCATTTCAAGTTATTAAGACTGCATGCCAGCATGGAATATTGAAGAATGTCTGGTACGCCGGAGCCTCGGGCCAAACGGAGTGCGCCGCTATTGGAAACGCATTCAAGTATTACCCCAGGAGGTGTAATTAAAAGAAATCCGGAAGAGTGAAGCGGTCTGCGCTGGACGCATGAAAGAAGACGAAGGAAGGTGCTAGGGGAGAAGTGAGAAGGAAGAAGTTGGAATAAAATGGCGGACGACACCCGTCTCACTTAGATTATGTCATTTCTGTTGCCGTTCTAGTTAGGAACGCTACATATATATATATAAATATATATATATATATATATATATATATATATATATATATATATATATATATATATATATATATATATATATATATATATATGGTGATATACCATGGTCGAGACGACGTTTTACTCCAAGAAGGAAAAGTGACGCCGATGCAAAAACGAACATGAGCCGATGATTGATGATGACTTTGTACAGATGAAGTCCGCATAAATGCTTACACTAATTTCTCCCGTGGACGGAAGCGGCCAGCCTGGCGGCACGTTAGACATTGGAAGGGAGGTGAAAGGGCTTCGGTCGGGAAACGTGCACGATCTCTGTTCCGCGGCAGCGTCGGTCAATTGGGCCATCAGCAGGTGTAACGCGATAGCTCACCGACGAGGTCTGCTTTCTGACTTTGTAGGGGCCAATATACCGCAACTCAAGCTTCTCACATAAACCAGGTGTTCGTTCACGTGTCCATAGGAGCACGTCGTCACCAGGGCGGTAGGAAACGACGCGGTGAGAGGCATCATACCGATGTTTGCGATCGTCTTGACTGGTTTCAGTGTTCATACGGGCACGACGACGACATTGGGCAAGACGAGACACAAACTGGTCGCAAATGAATGGTGAAGCGTTGACGGGGCCAGAGAGGAAAGAAACATCGAGTGATGAAGTTGGGTGGCGGCCGTATACTAAGAAAAACGGAGAGTATCCGGTGGTCCGTTGAACAGACGTGTTGTATGCAAATGTTACAAATGGGAGAATCGCATCCCAGTTGCGATGGTCAGGTTGAACATACATGGATAGCATGTCGCACAGCGTGCGATCAAATCGCTCTGTTAGGCCGTTGGTTTGAGGGTGGTAGCTAGACGCTGTCTTGTGCACAATGTTGGACGCTTGAATAACTTGATTAAGAATGCTTGAAAGAAATGCCTTGCCTCGGTCACTCAAATGAACGTGAGACGCCCCGTGACGTAAGTAGATAGCCTGCAAGAAGAAGGCCGCTACTTCTGGGGCAGCTCCTGAACGTATTGAGGTTGTTTCAGCGTACCGAGTCAAGTGGTGAACAGCAGTGACGATCCATCTGTTGCCGACTGGAGTAGGTGGGAGTGGTCCGAAAAGGTCAATGCCAACCACAGAGAAGGGTTCTGCTGGACAAGGTAGTGGTTGTAGCGTCCCGAGCGGTGCAGTAGTAGGTCGCTTACGGTGTTGGCAAAGCGTGCACGAAGCAACATATCTAGCTATGCTCGTGGAATGACCTGGCCAAAAGAATCGGCTGCGTATGCCCTCGTGTGTTTTGTGGTAGCCCAAGTGGCCTGACGTAGGGTCATCGTGTGAGGCCTGCAGCACTGCAGCGCGAACTGAGCGCGGTGGAACGGGAAACCCATAGATGGCCTTCCGAGTGAAAAATGTACCGGTAGAGCACGTCGTCTACGAACTTCAACAGTTTGAGCTGTTTCCGTAGCCTGGCACAGGGTGGAGCTGAAACACCGCTAAGGCGATTGATAATACCATGGCAATAAGAATCGGCGCGCTGGTGAGTCGAAAGCACTGAAGGGCAGTTTGATGGAGTCAAGGAAGAAATCGATGTAATAGGCGATGCGTCCTCCGTGCGGCCAATTTGACAAGGTGATGTGATGTGCTCTGATGGTGGTGGTAATAGGCATCGTGAAAGAGCATCGGCATCTTGGTGCTTCGTTTCGGACTTGTATATGACATCGAAATCATATGCTTGTAGTCTGAGTATCCAGCGACCAAGGCGTCCAGACAAATTTTTGATTGTCGACAACCAACATAGGGCATGGTGGTCGGTCACAACCGTGAAATGTCGACCGTGCAGATATGCACGAAATTTCTGAAAGGACAAGACAACATCCAAACATTCTTGTTCGGTTATCGAGCACTTCTTTACCGCGGAAGTGAGAACGCGGCTTGCATATGCAACAACTTTTTCGCGAAATTCGTGGTCGCGCTGCAATACTACGGCACCAATTCCTTGACCACTAGAGTCAGTATGCAGTAATGTGGGCGCCTTGTCATCAAAATGACAAAGAACATGTGGGGATGTTGGTGCGCGCTTGAGTTCTTGGAACGCGGCTTCACACTGATCATTCCAATCGAAAGAACTGGAACAAGCAAGGAGCTTGTGGATGGGCGAGGCAATGCTGGCGAAGTTCCGGATAAAACCTCGAAAGTATCAGGTGAGTCCAATGAAGCTGCGCAGTTCTCTTGCAAGAAGCGGGCGTGGAAAGTCGAGCACTGCGCACATTTTGCCCGGATCGGGATTGGATGCCGTCTTTGCTAACGAGATGACCCAGGATTTTAATGTTGTGCTAGCGAACGGCACTTCCTCATGTTTAGTTGAAGTCCGGCATTAGAAAGGCATGTGAGCACTTCGTCTAAGCGTTGCAGATGGTCAGTGAAAGTCGAGGAAAACACGACGATGTCGTGGAGGTAACATAGATAAGTTTTCCATTGGAGGCCGCAAAAAACGGTGTCGATTATTCTTTCAAATGTGGCGGGAGCATCGCATAGACCGAAAGGCATTACGTTAAAGTCGTAAAGACCATCCGTAGTAGAAAAGGCGGTATTTTCTTCGTCCGCTTCGTGCGTTGGAATTTGCCAATATCCAGAGCGAAGATCAAGGCTCGAAAAGTATTGCGCGCCTTGCAAAGAATCAAGGGCATCATCGATACGGGGCATCGGATATACATCCTTACCGGTGATCTTGTATAGCGCGCGGTAGTCAACACAAAATCGCACCGATCCATCCTTCTTCTGCACTAAAACGACGGGTGATGACCAAGAACTGGCGGAAGGACGTATGATGTTTCTTTTCAGCATATCGGCGATGTTCTCTTTGATGATTTTGCGTTCGGCCAGAGAGACTCGGTAGGGACGACGGCGTACAATAGTCTGGCCATCGATATCAATCGGGTGTCGATACGATGGAAGGCAGCGGAAGTCTGTCCGAGTGACGAAGTATCCATATCAAAGGAGGCCTGATGCTTCGTGAGCAATTTTAGCAACGCTTCACTCTGAGCTAAGGTCAAGACTTATCACGAAAGCAACGGCAGGTGAAGCAGATTTGCCCTGTTGAGGAAGAGCTTGCGAGGTGGCAAGAGGAATCAGGGAGACTGGTTGGGTATCCACAAAAAGGGTCCCTGCGGAGCCTTGAGGAAGGAGGATTGTCTCAGTGGTCGCGTTTAAAGCGATGATTAATGCAGAGCTTTCTTTGAACCGCGCCAGGCAGGAAGCGAAGATAATCTCACGGAAGAGACAGCGGCCGTAAGGAGGAGTGATGAACACGTCGTAATTGGTGATGTCCGTAGAAGAGAGACTTATGATTTCCTCTTTGCGCGGAGGCAGTACAGAATCGGCAGCAATGAGAAAACGCAGTCGTGGCTCATCGGCACTCCCGCTGCAATGAACTTTCTCGGTCATATGGACCACACGTTCACGGCAAGAAATTAAAGTGGAGGCTGGCGAGAGAAAGTCCCAACCTAAAATTGGTTCATGAGCGCACGGGAATAAAATCGCGAACTTAATGTGATGACGGATACCATCAATGAAGACACGTGCTGTACATTGGGCTGATGGTCGAATGATTGCTCCATTAGCAGCAATCAGGGGTCATCCAATATAAGGCGTCTTCACTTTTCGCAGACGAGAGCACAGGTCCGCACGCATAACAGGTATAGTAGTTCCCGTGTCGGTCAGAGTTAACAAACGCACACCCTCCACAGACACCAATAACATGTTCGAAGGACTTTCAGGAGGACTTGGAGCATTTCGCGGCGATGCAGTTTTCCCTCCAAAAACTGCACTGGTTAGTTTTCCGGTCGCTGGACATGGAGTTGGAAGACAGGTGGAAGTGGCGAAAGAGAACGTCGGAGCGGCGATGGGGAGCGGCGTCTCGAGGCACGTGTGTTGTGTGCGGTGTTGGCGAAGTCGGCCGGAGATGGAGATCGGCGAACGGGAGGATTATCGTCATAAGTGCGGTAGACGCGAGGAGGTGGCTCATCGCGTTCAAAGGCAGCGTAACCATGACGTTCGTCTTGGTGGCAGCGTCGGCAAAACCGGGAGATATGTCCTCGAAAACGGAAGTAATAGCAGATAGGCCTCGACGGACGCCAGGCAGAATAGTAAGGCGGGTTCGGAGCTCGGGCGGCTAAAGGTGCCAGGTGATCGTGAACAGGCGCAGGTGGTGTGATTGGAGACGGCGCGGCTGACATTGCAGCAACCTGGGCGTAAGAAGCCGGTTGTGAGCAAGGAGAAGCGTCGGTATGGTGGGCGTTCTGCAGGGAGGCCAATTCCTCCTTAATAATGCCGCGCAGGTCAGTAGAAGCTGGTTGGACGTGAGCGCTGCAGCAAGGGGATGAGCCATGCGCTTGCAATTCCCAGCGAATTATGGCTCGAATTATAGACCGGAGCTCAATACTGCTTGCCAGGGGGTTGTCGGAATAGTCCGGTTGCAAGTGGATTGATTGTAGGGCGTCGAGGCGCTGACAGACGGAGACGACGTCCGACACCGTCGAAGGGTCTTGAGCGGCGAGCGCGTTGAAGGCAGTAGATCCTATGCGCTTAAGAAGGTGTCGTCCGCTGTCAGGGTCTGGCATGGCACTGTCGTCATGGCGGCAAAGCCCGAGGATGTCCTCAATGTACGAGGTATACGAGTCGCCATAATGCTGGACGCGCTCAGACAGCCTCTTTATCGCAACTTCCGAACGAACCGTGGGTTTGCCGAAAACCCGCCGTAGCTGCTCCCTGAAAGACGGCCAATCACGGAAGTCTCTCTGTGATTCACGAACCATGTCTTGGCTACTTGAGAGACGTAAAATGGTACGTTGTTTAACCTCGATGTCTCGTTCCAGTTGTTGTATTCGCTGACACGATCGTAGTTGTCGAGCCAGTCTTCAACGTCCTCAGCAGGCAAGACAGAGAAGATTTCAGGATCGCGATGCCGGTTGTTGGCAGGGCTGGGAGTGGGGGTGGCTGGCACTTGAACCGAAATGGTGGACGCTGCGGTCTGGTCTTGCGACATGGCGGCCTCTTGGTGTTAGCAGCGTCCCGAACGTAGCTCCAGGAGAGATCGTGAAGTGGATTGAGGTCGAAGGGATCTTAAAGCTCCTCCACCACATGAAATACCACAGTCGAGACGCTTTATTCCAAGAAGGAAAAATTGCGCCGATGTAGAAACCAACACGAGCCGATGATCGATGATGACTTTGTACTGATGAACAGGAAGTCCGCATAAATGCGTACAACTTACAATATATATATGTATATATATATATATATATATATATATATATATATATAATTTCTTTTCACAGTATATACTTAGGACCGAGAGAGATTGGGCTAAAGGTGTTGCGCAACACCTGACGAAGACCCAGCCTCCCTTCGGTAGTTCAAGAACATGTGGTGGCACCATAAGATTTATAAAAAACGTTACAGAATGTACAGAATTACGTCTGTGTTTAGGTCTTCCTAAATTTGTTGCAAATTCTATTCTTTATCTAGAATCCCGTGTTCCGCCACTCTCGTGCAGGTTCCGGCTTTTGACGGTGCAGACGTTCTTAAGGATTTACGAATCAACACTGCGTCATTCCCAAATAATCTTTATTTCACAACCTGCGTTGTTTTTCGGTGTCATCTGGCCGCGCCTACATAACCCGCAAATTATATTCGTGCAAAAATTACTTGACTCTTTGGGCGTGCGCATATGCGATGTTCTTCCTATTACCGACAGAGCTGTTGCCACGGATATTCAATTTGATGACATCTTTCCTAATAATGCAAAATTACTTCCACACCGTATTCTAGACGGTATATTACAAGACCATCTGAACAACCTTCAAACAAACGTTGTAATTTCTACAGATGCTTCACAATGTGAAGAAAAGTCAGGTGTAGGAATATTTTCCCCGATTCTCGATTGGACATTTTCTCTTCGGCTGCCAGATTTCATACCGATTTTTTTAACCGAATTCATGGCCTTGGTGCTGGCATTACGCAAATTAGAACCATCAATTACGTCAGCCGTGATAGTTACTGATTCTTTATCATTGTGCTCATCCCTTACTCCTTCTAGTGATTCTCGCGTGATAAGGACATTTCAATCATTGGTACCTGGTTACTTGAGAAGCGTGCGTTTGATTTGGGTGCCCGGCCATAAAGGACTAATCATTAATGAAATTGCAGACTCTCTAGCCAAGGCATCGATAAGTGGCCAGATTCTTCCTTGCTGCCCTTTGACTGCTTATGTAACTGCAGCTAGATTTCGCAGGAGTATCACTATACAGTCAGTATCAGGCTCCGCAATTACTAACTCTGTGGATTACGGACATCTCCTGCACCCTTGGAACAGAGATTTTTGCCGAACACGGAAAATTGAAGTGTCCATCACGAAGCTGCGCTGCCGTATACCTGCATTGAACTTCTACCTCCACAGGTCTGGTCTGGTCCCCTCACCATTATGCTCATTCTGTGGCGAAGCGGAGACAATCGACCATTTCTTGTTGTCTTGCAGACGTTTTTCTATTATAAGAAAACGACTACTTGAAATCCCGCTTCGCTCTATTGGTCTGACTTTATCAGTGCCTGTGATCCTATCTTTTGGAGCCTCCATTGTTGGGTTCAGCAACAGAAATGTTTGCTTGGCGATCCAAAATTACCTCATTGAAACTAATCGATTTCCATGTTAGATTGATCGTTCTCCCTCCCAACCATAGCTTTCTTTTATTTCTTATCTTTTATTAATTATTATTGTTATTATTATTATTATCTTATACCCGGTTTTCATCTGATTATTTCCTTTTTTCTCCAAACACAAAACGTTTACTTTTAAACTCACACGCCCAAATTGTTAACTCCCTTGTTATCATTATTATTTTAGGCACCTAATTAAACCGCCCGATTCTTGGCGAATCCCCCACTGCGGGTATGTGCCACGGCCATTCAGGACAACAACAACAACAACAACAACAACAACAACAACAACTAAGCTAGTTGGTAAGGATTCATTATACAAAAAAGGTGAAGCGACGTTCGTGTTGTCCACTTCTCTACTCTTGTGTCCTGTCTGCAAGCCTCACCTTTTTTGCATAATGAAAAGTTACTATACTGGTTTACACCTCTCTTAATAGCAAACTGTATAAAAGGTAAGGATATATATATATATATATATATATATATATATATATATATATATATATCAACTGTGGCACCCTCCCTAGTTCGTGGAAAGAAGCCAGGGTAATTTTCATGCCAAAGCCAAACAACCCACTTAGCACTTCAAATCTCCGACCTACATCACTAACCCATTGTCTCTGCAAGACACTTGCAGACGTCATCCTCAACCGACTCAGTAACTTTATGGAAAACGACAATCTTCATCCAACACAAATGGTGGGTTTTCAAAAATCTATCGCATGCCAATCCATGCCATCTGGACCTGCGTAAGGCGTTTGACAGTGTAAATCTAGTTATACTTCTGTTCAAAGTTTATGACCACAGTATACGTGGTACGGCATTATATGTAACGGGGATTTACATAACGAATCGTTACCAGTTTGTTTCTTTTAATCAGGTGACTTGCTGATTTCTCAAATACAGACTGGCGTGCCACAAGGATCCATACTTGGTCCTGCATTATTTAACCTTTATATTAGTGACCTTCCTAACATTTCTTAGTGACCTAATATCATCATGTATGCGGATGATACTAACCTTTCATTTGCTAATTTTTTTCCTGCGATGCTTAGAAAAAGAAACAAGTGATTAATTTTTTATCTAAATGGCTGTACATAAACAAACCATAACTGAATGTCAATAAAACGATGCAAGTGTATAATATTTAAACCGGTAAATAAACCATTGCTTGCTAATGTAATTACACCATTTAAAACAAAGCGGCTAGAACAAGTAAGAAAGCAAAAGATTTTCGGGGTAAGGTTTCAGGAGAACTCCTGGGAGAATCATGGAAACAAGCTGAGCAATGAACTTAGAAAAGCACTAGGCGGTATGTATGAAAGTGGGGACCTAATACCAGTGTGGCTAAAGAAAGCAATATAATATGCGCCTTTTTACTCGAAGCTAACTTACTGTGCCTTGATTTGGGGAACAACCGCAGCAGAAACTATGAGAAGTTAATAAACCTGCAAGAACGAGTAGTCCGAATTTTTATAAACAAGATGATTATGGGGTTTTACGTGCCAAAACCACTCTCTGATTATGAGGCACGCGGTAATGGAGGACTTCGGAAATTTCGACCACTTGGGGTTCCTTAACGTGCACCTTAACCTAAGTAGACGGGTGTTTTCGCCTTTCGCCCCCATCGAAATGCGGCCAGTTTTTCTACTGGACGCATTCTACACTTATATAGGGTGGCCAGAAAAACTGGCCACCCTCTATACGCAATGCCTCATGATTTCGAGCGTACCGGAATCTTGGAAAAACGCTAACGTAATCCTACTCCATAAGAAAAGGGACACCAAAGACTTGAAAAATTATAGACCGATCAGCTTACTGTCCGTTGCCTACAAAGTATTTACTAAGATAATGGCAAATAGAATCACGAACACCTTAGACTTCTGTCAACCAAAGGACCAGGCAGGATACCGTAAAGGCTACTCAACAATAGACCATATTCACACTATCAATCAGGTGATAGAGAAATTTGCAGAATATAACCAACCCTATATATAGCTTTCATTGTTTACGAGAAAGCGCTCGATTCAGTCAAACCTCAGCAACATGGAGGCATTATGGAATGAGGGTGTAGACGAGCCGTATGTAAAAATACTGAAAGATATCTATAGCGGCTCCACAGCCACCGTAGTCCTCCATAAGGAAATCAACAAAATCCCACTAAAGAAAGGCGTAAGGCAGGGAGATACGATCTGTCCAATGCTATTCACAGCGTATTTACAGGAGGTATTCAGGGATTGGGAAGAATTGGGGATGAAAGTTAATGGAGTATACCTTAGTGACTTGCGATTCGCTGATGATATTGCCTTGCTCAGTAACTCAGGGGACCAATTGTAATGCATGCTCACTGACCTGGAGAGGCAAAGCAGAAGGGTGAGTCTCAAAATTGATCTGCAGAAAACCAAAGTAATGTTTAACAGTCTCGGAAGAAAACAGCAGTTTACGATAGGTAGCGAGGCACTGGAAGTGATAAGGGAATACATCTACTTAGGACACGTAGTGACCGCAGATCCGGATCATGAGACTGAAATAATCAGAAGAATAAGAATGGGCTGAGGCGCGTTTGGCAGGCATTCTCAGATCATGAACATTAGGTTGCCATTAGCCCTCCAAGAGAAAAGTCTTACTTACTTTGTAAGTAAGACTTTTCTTTTGTATTGGTATCCTTTGTCTTACCAATACTCTCGTATGGAGCAGAAACCTGGAGGCTTACGAAAAGGGTTCTGCTTAAATTTAGGACGACGCAACGAGCTATAGAAAGAAAAATTATAGGTGTAACGTTAAGGGATAAGAAAAGAGCGGATTGGGTGAGAGAAAAAAACGCCATTTAATGACATCTTAGTTGAAATCAAGAAAAAGAAATGGGCATGTGCAGGACATGTGATGAGGAGGAAGATAACTGATGGTCATTAAGGGTTACGGACTGGATTCCAAGGGAAGGGAAGCGTAGCAGGAGCCGGCATAAAGTTAGGTGGGCGGATGAGATTAAGAAGTTTGCAGGGACAACATGGCCACAATTAGTACATGACCGGGGTAGTTGGAGAAGTATGGGAGAGGCCTTTGCCCTGCAGTGGGCGAAACCAGGCTGATGATGATGATGATGATGATGATGATGATGATGAAATGCGGCCGCCGTGGCAGGGATTCGATCCCGCGACCTCGTGCTCAGCAGCCCAACACCATAGCCACTGAGCAATCACGTGGGGTCTCTTAAAAACAATCATGGTAGGCCGCGTGACTTGCCCATGCATAAACTTTCTGGAAAACATTCGTTGATCCGAGCAAATCAAGCTTCTTATTATAGATTACTCTTGCATATAGAAAACCCAGACTCCATGTTGAAAGCCTACCCACTTCTCCTCAATACCGATTACGTAACCAAATCAGAGCAATACCACTTATGCGTGCCGACTACAGACGTCGGGTTCTAAATTATCAAATACCTAGGCCACTAAACATCGTAGAAAAAAATTAATTTTATGCACCTCATTTGAAACAATGTGTAAAAACATTTATTTTACATTATCAAATTACTCATCAAGAAAATGCTATTGTGCTAACATTTTATGCACTATATACGTATTTTTTAATCTGCGCTGTAATTGGAATGTACAAGAAAACAAAAAGATTTGAAGCATAGAATGTATTTTCGTGTAGTAATTGTACAATGTACAAACTATTTTTTTCTTTGTATTTTTTACCTCGCGTGCACTCACTCATTCTTGTGCTATATTTGCTTTTTTCCTGCATTGAATATTATAAGCAAGAGCCTCTGTCAGGCCACATGGCCTTTAGCTCATGTTTCCTCTTTCTGTATCAAGGAAAGAAAAAATAAACTTCAAATTAAAAAAATTATGTCGTGCTTCGAAGGAAGCGTGACATCATTACACCCAACAGCAGCCTGGATACGCAAGCAATTATGAATCTGGACCTCCACGTAGCCTTCAATAACGTTTCACATTTTGCCATTCTCCGAGAGCTTAAACGTAATAGTTCTGCGGAAACCTGCAAGGTGTAGTGAAGTAACTATTAAGGGAAAATGAGACATCCACCCAATCGTAGCACTTGGTACAAAGGAAACCCATACGGGTTCCTCGAAAGAAAAGCTTCGCAGTTGAAAAAAAATTCGTCCTGGTCCGGGACTCAAACCCGGGACCACCGCCTATCTGAGGCAGCCGCTCTACCATCTGAGCTAACCAGGCGTCAAACTAACGTCAAACTCTTGTCTTTGCTTCGAGTTGTTGACAAATTCGACTTCGCTCTGCCATCTGCTAGCCACCTGGTTAGCTCAGATGGTAGAGCGGCTACCCCGGATAGGTGGTGCTCCCGGGTTTGTGTCCCGGACCAGGACGGGGTTTTCTTCAACTGCAAAGTTTTTTTCGAGGAACGCGTATAGGTTTCCTTTGTAGCAATCGCTACGATTGGGTGGATGTCTCATTTTCCCTTATAATGCGAGAGCTTAATCTCACAGGAGTTGGCGGAAAGACGTGAGACTACACAGGTACCTTCTCAGGCCACCGTACCGCAACCATACACATAAGCGCAGAGCAATCTCCCTTGTACGCTTTGGGCAACTAGAGCACGCCAAAGGCTCAGTGCTCTCTCCTTTCCTTTTTAATCTCTCTCTGATACCGTTGGCGCGAGCACTGATATCTATTCTTGATCTCAAGTTTTCGCTCTGCGCCGACATCACTGTTTGGACGACTGACAGATCCGATGGTGAGATTCAAGGCACTCTGCAGGCCACAGCCAACAGGGTCGTTGGTCATGCAGGGGCCATGAATCTCAGATACTCCCCTCAAAAACCCTAGCTACTTTTCCTGTCATCCCACCGGGGAGCCGAAAAACGCATATCTAGTATACAGCTCGTCCTGAACTCTATCCCTGTTACTAGAGTGCAAGGGCCCCAGGTGCTTAGTTCACGCATTCAAAGCAACCGGCTCAACACATACGCCCTACATACACTTCACACCACAGTTCGTCCCACCCTGCACCTTCTAGGGCGGGTCTCCAATGAACATGGCGGACGAAAGGAGGCGGACCTCCTCCACTTGGTCCCCGCTTTCGTATCAGCAAGATTACATTCGCAACACCCTATTTACATTGTCTTAAATCATAATCAGATGAGATCGGCACTTTTTTACGCAAGATATATAAGTTCGCTCTGTGGAGTCCCCATACTGACCTCCACTGAAAGGATCATGCTTATACTGGCCCCTTCAACACACTTACTGAACTCACAGAAGCCCATATCACACCCCAGTATAGCAGACTTTCTAACACCATGACAGGCCGCAAAACTCTTCCTATAACTACGGCACCCATCATCAACAATAAATGCACCATTCCACGCCACATACGCGAGAACCTCTACATTCTCCCACTTCCTAAACACATGCACCCTATGTAGCACAAACAGTGCAGGAGGCAGAGAGCAAAGGCTCTACAAAAAAAATCACCTCCTTAGGAGACGTGCTGTATGCTTATGACGCCGATTATGGTAACAGGAATCATTATGCGATATGAGACAACTGTCACTGCGAGGTCGCTGCGGCCGCCTCCATTCCTGGCTCTTCCTCGGAGGAGGCGGAGGAGGAGGCTCTGGACGTCACAATCCCAAATTCATTAGTTATCGTTACCGACTCCAAAACAGCCATACATAACTTCGGAGCCGGCAGGGACTCTAGACCAGCCCTTTCCCTCCTTTTGGCCCATGCTTTCCATCAAACTGTAGCATTAGACTGGACTACCACGCATGCGGGCCTTGCCGTGAACGATGCAGCTCATGTCAGTGCCCGATGTGCCCCACGCAAGCATCGGATGTGTCGAACCTCGCTACGGAGGAGGCGCAGTTTACAGTACGGAATCCACTTATTATCTACATCTGCACACACAACCGATTACATCGTTTAACCTTTCCACCGCTCATGCGTAAATCCCTGCGCAGGTGCGAAGTTCTATGGCGACTGCTGGAAACTAGCACCTTTCCTTCCCCTTAGATCCTCCACCGCATCCATCCCTCCATTTACCTTTCTGCCGCTTGTAAATTCTGCGTCTCTCGCAGAGCAGACTTAGACCACAATAAGTGGGGGTGCACATCCTCTTTCCTCAAACAATAAATGTCTAGTGAGGAGCAGTAGCAGGCTGCCTTGCGCAGCTCGAGGCCCGAGCTTCAAGAAGTCCTCTTGGATAGCGCTGAGAGGGTAGACGAGGCTTACTTCAAGTAGTTCCTCTCGCCCCCCTTTGTCCCACTGCGCCATTCCTTTTAGAGAGGGCTAAATAAAGTTTTTAATTAATTCATTCATTCCGCAACACCGTATGGTTCTCGCGGCGCCAACCTCAAACACGAGCGCCCGTGGACCCTCGCAAGGCTGTTCTCTCGCTTCAGCGCTGATCGGAGCAGGTTGTCAAGCATTTTAGTTAATCTGCACTTGCGTAACGTGCCATACTGACCAAGGATGTTCTGTAGTGACGCTTTGAGAACTGCTACAAGATTTGAAACTGCACTAATTGGTATTCCATGTTAATGCGAAGTCAGCTCTTCGGTATTTCCGGTTCTTTGTCCCGGTGTGCGCTGTAACTCACAGTGATGTCGAGAACATCTGAATTCTCTGACACCTACTGCTGTGTCATCATTAGGCATCCTCCTGCGTTTGAGCGCAGTTGCGTTCTAAGCTAACGGCCCATGATCGTCAAGAGACGATAAACACGCAAAGAAATATGGCTGAAGCTGCGCGTCCTTGCTCATCATCCTGTACAGATTTTAATAACATATCCAGGCTCACACAACATCATGGGCGTAACGTATGCGCGTGCACCACGGTTACGAACACAGTATTGACTTCAAGCGAAATCGGAAACAAAACAACGAGTCATCACTTGTAAGTTACAACCATAGGTTCAACCATGTGAAGGCAACGTCCATTGTCCGAAGTGCTCCACTTCTCCGTTTGCAGCGCCTGCCCACCAACTGCTTTGGACGTGCTTTGAACCGAACGAAGTCCATCATTGCGTGTTCAATGGTGTGAAGATGAGAAGTTACCAGCCTGAAGTACATGAACGGTGACTCACGGGCAATACATTTCATAAGTCGCTCTTGAAACATCTACATGAAACGGGACTTCATGCTTATATTTCAATTCATTTCCACATTAGTGCGCCTAGCAACCGAGGCGAATTACAAAAACAATTGTCTGCATCTTGTTCGCATTTCATTTGACTACGATAAGGGCCTAATTAGCACCGTCGAAGCAAAGTAGGCCTCCTGTACCTCCACTTTCTTCGATTCAGAGGCCTAAAGTGCTGTACGCATAATAAACCAAGACGAGTTATAGCTTCGGGAGTTGTTGGCTCTTGATATTACACTTTATGCCACGTGGAGTATCAACGTGCAAGTACGTTTTAGTCGAAACACACATTCACTTTGGAGGACAAGCGCTTATGACATTCCCCAACCCTCGCAAAGTCCTTCTTTGGAAGGCACCAATGCTTAACTGCTTAGTACACTGAAGTATGAATAAGGTATACCAATACAGCTTTAAATATTGTCTTTTATAGTAAAAGAAATCATGCAAAAAAGAAGTCCTTTAGAACTGTGTCATATATAAAGTGAGTTTTCGGGCAACCGCAGTAGGAAAGCCACATAATGCTACTGTAGTGCTTGAAAACAAAACCGATGGTAGCATTACGGTACCTCTCACATCCCCTTTAAATATCAGGCAGCGCATAGCATTCGATATTACAACAACCACAAAGCAATATACCTGTTTTCACCGCAGAAAAATTGGTAGCTTGCTGAGTTTTTCTTTGTCGACACCTGCAAACAGATGTGGCACGCAGTAGGAGGAGCGCAGCACCCATTGCAATGAAGCCGATTCAAGTTTTCCTGTTTGGCGCAGCTCACCTTCATACGTACGTGTAAGTATGTGATTCAAATATCATTATTTTCCTTTTATACTTCGCCCATAGGCATACTGATATTTGTGAGCTTGCGCACTGTTCGTTTTCGTCGGTGCTTTTGAAGGTGCTTTGATTGTAGAAAGCGGAGCGACGTTGCACAAACTTGAAACCTTCAGCGCTTTTCTTTTTTTTTTATGTGCGATCGTTGCTTTTCTGCGTTCACTGTTCCTGTTTCTCTATTATCATGCTTTAATTCATTATGCTATGCACCAGTATAGAAGCATCGCAGCGAAGGTCAAATGAGTTGTCACCACGTGATCGCAGGACTTCATATATAGGGACCTGTGGGGACGGACGTTTCAGAAACAGACGTCAGCCGCAGAGCACATTCGTATTATTTGAAAGCGCAAGAAAGATAAGAGATCAATATCATGCCTGCCAGCACCGCCGTTCACCTTACGGCAATATTCATCCATGCATTACTCGCGGCTAGCACGGACACATACGACAGCGCCTGCGATGCGAGCCCGCTAAAGACATTCGACCTGACGAAGGTAACCGCTATTCAGCGTTTATGTCTTAATTACATCTCTGTCATTGCTGATTCTCCATTACCTTCAAACTATGTAATGGTACCGGGTGAGTCGACTACAGCTTCAGTCACGCCCCTGTACAGCCGAATTTAGATATTGTGCCACTGATTGTCCACCTCAATAATCCGTTCTTACAAACGCGCGCACAAGAAAACAGACAAAGAACAATGTCATCTTAGGTGATTAAAAATAGAAACTTACAAGCGCATAATTATCATTTGTTCGAAACGGTTTTTTACATGTTTCAAACAAAGAAGTTCGTCAAGAAAGAACTAGCAACGCCTGCTTTATGTGCGATAGAGTTTGCCGCTGGCAAAACTGTTTAGGTACTCCACGTGATATAGAAGTTACATACAAAGAAATAAAGTGCCTCGGAAAGGTTGGTCAACCTTTCCGAAGCCCTTCATCCCTGTTTACATAACTTCTATGCCATAGCGTGCTACTCTATCTGTAGGCCCTCTTTATGATGGGTAGTCCACAGTAATTTAATGTCTGTCTAAATTTAGCGCATTGGCTCGAACAGTTAAAACGTTTTGCCACGTGAGTGAGTTTTTTTCTTTTCACCCAGCCGTCAGAAAGACGTAAAAGTACGACTCCCAACCGATGCGGTGACATAGCAAGAGTTCGTCTGTGCCAATCGCTTTGAATTTGCTGGCACCGATTCTCTTTTATTTTTTACGCTTTTTTCTGTTACTGCATTTACTTTTCTGTCTCTATTTCTGCGAGTGGCGAGTGTGGGGATCGCAAAGTGGTTATAAATTCAAAAGTGAAGCTAGCACATTCCCTTCCCAAACAGGGGAACCTCACCTTCACTTTCGAGGCATTACACCACTTTCGAATTCGAAGTTGGATCATTTAGTTATTGGGTGACGACAGGTCATCTTGAATCACATTTTTATGATGCAGCCATCCACTGAAAGGTCATCTCGCCGATATACCAGTGTAGCGTAACTACAGTGTCCTGCCGTACAGAGCACAAGGTCGCAGGTTTGATGCCCAGCCATGGTGACTGGGCATATAGCATAGTTTGGTAAGATGACCGTACACCCAGCTTTCAGTGCACTTTTGATGTATCCAGATGGCACAAATTAATGCGCAGTCACGCCTGCTCTCTCTGCCCCTGCGGGGCTTTGGTAGGTTAATTTCAGCAGTCCTTGAGTGTACAACGAGTAAGTTGCTCTAGATTTGCTCTGGCTGCCTCTCGCGCGTGGTAATGAGCAAAACAAAGTGCTTCCAAGCACATTCAAACGAAAAAGAAATATAGATATAAATAAGTGTATGTACGATAGGAACATAATTCGGGTTCTAAAAAACTGTTAGTCGTCCGACTACGTCTTTTGGAACATTTTTCATAGGCGAAAGCTGCTCAGCATATACTGCGGTACACGCCATCTCTGCGTGGCTTAAAGCCATTTCGTCTGTGCATTTAGTGGTATGGGCCGTACCTGCTAATGCGTTTAGTGGAAGCACTTCTGAATTTAGGAGCCTAACCCCCGTATTTAGAAATTCGGCCTAACTTGAAGCCCACGCTTAACTTGGTGAATATAGCGCCTGGCGTGAACGTGCCCATGGAGCTCATTGCCCTTCCTTGGGCGCGTTCATGGGGGGCGGGGCGGCCACTTGAACAAGTCAGGAATGGGCTTCGAGTTAAGGCCGCCTTCCTGAACTACGGGCGTAAGCCTAGTCTATTCTAAACTTTCCATCCACGAATTGCCGCTTTGTCATTTCTAGCGAAAAGGTATCGCGAGGTGGGACGGACATGTATAGTGCACCTACAGACTGCAGTACATTTAAGAAGGTAACGAATTTCTGCTGTAAGATTCAATGCATGCATGTTCTCTTAGCTTTTAAGCATGAGAAGCGAGTGGCTCCCGTTGTCAGCGACCTTCAACTGATCTTGAACCAAAATCCAGAGCAGTCATCCGGGCACTCAAACGAGAAAAGCGGGGCATATTACGAAAACGAAACGCGATCACTCGGGCAACCAGACAAGACCGCATTACTTACGCTAGTTACATTACAAGCAAGTAACAAAAAATATTGCTTCCGAATTTGTCCTAATGTTTGTTTATGATATCACTCAAGCTGTAACTTCTGGTAGCGTGAAGTTTTATTCGTCATTTGCAATAGCGACGTTCAAAAGGCAGATACAGGTCACTAACTATACACTTGTCATCTTCTGGCGTTGAGTGCTCTTTTCAACGCCAGCGGTCCGTGAGTCCCGCGGCGGCTCCGGTGCGCCGGCAGCGTCCGGCGCGCCGTGAATGGCTGTTTGACCGAGACGAGACATGCAATGAGAGAGATACTTTTAGTGAGGAAACTTTTATTGACTTAAACGATTTACGTGCAGTGGTCGGAGACCCTTTAGTCCAAGATACCTGCTGGCCTCGGCGGCCCGCTTGACCTGTTTTATAAAGGACTGTTGTCCCGCCAGGTCTGAACTGGTTAGCTGTGCCTCCCATTGCTCCATTGTGTGAGGTTCTGTCTTTGACAGGAAACTATTGCGTCCATATGAACCAGTGCACAGTATGACATGGTGCGGTGTAGTGCGGTGGGGTGTGCCGTTGCGAACACGCACTACACCCATTTAAAGATTGTGGCTAGTATCATCTCCAATCAATCTGCTTTTCCGGTAGCCATTTTCGATTACGGGAGAGCCAGGATTTTTAAAGCGAAGCTTTTATGTCTCACCGATTCGTCCGTGAGAGCCAAAAACGCACTGCTGGAAAGCCCACTTACACATCTGCGTAGAACACTACATTTTACATTCGCAGTACCGCGCAAGCGTCGACTGAGCGGCCGGTCAGTGCCTGATAACGGCGCGAAGCGACGAGCGCAGCAAGAGTAGCGCATGCGCGCAAAGTTCACTGGAAGCGCAAGTTGCGTCTAATAGGCATGACACCACCCCTGTCGCGATTAACTGAGCTTCCCTGACTATCAGAGACAGAAAGTGTGTGTGCGTGCAATCAACGGCTACATGATCTAAAATAAAGGCTATGCAACATAACGAAATCTATCTTCATTCAACTTCAACGTCGAAAAAAATAATCTGAAACAAGCAATCAAATCACATACGCATAGCATCGGGTCGCTTAGCATTTCTTGGGTTCGTTGCGCGGTCGTTGGACTTGAACTTTGATTCAGTTTGCATTGGGGGAAAGCTCCGCGTTCAACCATCTTTCTTTAGGAAAGAGCTGGTGATTTTTTTATCTGCTCTTTCGGTCGCAAAGTACAAAAATGCAGGCTCTAAAACTTTGAGGTCGCATTTAAAGTCACTTGGTCCCTTTTTTGTTCAGCAGTTTTTCTGCAATTGAGGAACTTCGCCGGAACTACAGAAGTCACTGCATTCGTGCAAATGTTTAGCTTTACTTTCCGGTACAGATTTTGTGACAATCTCGGCGTTCAACAAGCTAGGAATACAAGTGACGATGATAATGATAATGATAATGGTAATTCATCTAACTTAGAAAGTTAGACTAAGTTAGAATGTTAAAAAACACTGCGTGCACGCATGAAGGCGTACTCATTATGGAGACTTGAGCGTCAGATACAGGTAGCGCCAGTACTGGCGTTTACATGAAAGCGCCAACTGGCGCATCGCACTACATCCCGTCAACTTTCTAGCGCAGCGTATTCTCGTAAACGGAGCTAATGCACTAGGAAAGCGCGTCACATTAGTGCGCCAGACAGGGGTGGGTTGAGACGAGTAAGCCGGCTTTCTGAGTCGGGTGAACCGTAACCCGTAACGAGCTTTCCTTTCCGCGGTGATTCCACCGATGACTCTCGTGAAACTCGCTAAACTTGTTGCAGTCCGTTGTCGTGTTCTTAATTCATAATCTAACAAAGCGCAGATGATGAACTGTGGTCTGAACGCCAATGCGTACGCGATTTGGATTCCGCCAACTGGGTGCCCTTACTGTCAACGCGACAGCATCGACAAATCGCCAAAAGGCGAGTTCACGTGCTACGCAACAAACTCGAGCGCTGGCTGCAGCATGACACCGTAAGTACAGCCATCGTGAAAAACAATGACCCGTGGAAGAAACTGTGCTCCAGTTGCCCAGAAACGCATTTTTGCGAAATTGAATTTTCCTTGTTCGCGAGGTACCGATGCGAAGCATTCTTGGCCTCATTCCGGTCATCTTGCGGTCGGTATATGTACAGTCGCGATCAATTTGAAGGTGATCACTCGAGCGGCGACCGAAACTAGGAGCAGCGCCACGTTACGTCATCGCCGTCAGTCGAGAGGGAAACATCAGATAGCTCCCCTCTCTATCTTTTGCTGTTCCCTGAGCAGCTGTCACTCTCGTCACTCCGGCAGCAACTGCGCATTTCGCGACCGGGCGCAAGGGCAATTGACGACCGCGGCTTCATCTCGCGCGCCATATACGGAGGAAAGTGGGGAGGCAGCGCGGGAGGGAGAGGGGGGCGGGCGGTGGCTTTTACTCCGCCAGCAACTGCGTACTTTGCGCGGAGACGCGCGGTCACGCGTGCCGTATCTTGAAAGCGATCTGCAGACGGCTCATACTTTTTGTGCGTGTTTTCCCGCCGCTGTTTGCGTTCGAACGATAGGCAGCATGGCTGTCACTTCGCTCGCTGCTGCTGCCGCGCTTTCTCACGCCAGCGCTTTGACAGCGAGTGTCCGCGGTCATCGAGTGTGGTGTGTTCATGTTTGCCTCTGCGCGCTACACCACGCTTGTTAATTCAGTCAGTAAGCGAATGCTTCCAAGTTTATACGGCCAATAAAACTACTATCCTTACTTTATATAACTGTCTACTAATTTGCTATGGCAATCGATGCTTCGCCTTTCGGGCGAAACTGCGACTTTTTAAAGATCGCAAGCAATGACTACGCGCTCCTTGGACCTGGAGTCAATTATTTTGACCACCCATGAGAGAGCTATCTAGACGTGATTGCGAGAGGTTTGGAGACACAATTCAAGACCTGTCGTCCTCCCTCTCCTCATAGACAGGGCATAATAGAAGATTTCGAAGAGATTTCTTTGTCAGAATTGCCCTACGTTGTTTCATGTTTACCAGCTGCAACTGCAAGTTCTGATGTACTCATTACTAAGATAGTTATAATTTTGTTTGAAGGCGCTCCTAATGTTTTGTTAGGTGTCATAAATTATTGTATACAATATGCATGGATCCCTCCTGCGTGGGACACTCGCGAAGGTGATTCCACTGCTTGAAGACCAAAGCAAAGGGTACGATCTAGACAATATTCGGCCTAGTTCACTGACATTAAATTTTGTAAAACTAATAGAAATATTAATATACGCGCGTATAATTAAATTGGTGACCACAAGAGAATTATTGAGACCCTCCCTAATTGGATTTAGGCTAGGAAGGTCCACCTAGATAGCCGAATTCAGTTGGCACGTTGCCACAAACAAGGTGTGGCTCTAGTTACACTAGAAAGTTCTAAAGCATACGATAGAGTGGAATACCCTATTTTAATAGAGAGGATGTAGGATGTTGGATTACCTGTAACGTGGGCTGCCGAGTTCTTGCGGGGCAGGGATTTTTACTATGTGCGAAGTGAAATTTGATTCGGAAAATTCAGACAAACTGGTGTAGTTACGGAAGGCGAAGTTTAATGCCCGCTTTATTCAATATCTTGCTTAGCTCCATTCCTTGTCATTATAATTTTACACTGATATAGCGTAATAGCGTAATAATGACATAGCGCTGATTTTACGTTTACGCTGATATAGCGTTTTTTGCTTCGGCAAGTGATATTGACACTGTAGGAGCACTTACATGAATACTTATCCGAGCTAGAAGCAAGGCTGAACGGTATCCGCATGTCCCATAATGTAAATACGAGTGGTGTTCTGGTCTTTCCTTTACAAGACCAACTTATTATATCCCTTTAATAACGTCATTCAATTATTCCACAAGGAGAAAAAATCCGGTATCTTGGAATTATTTATGATGGAAACTAACTGGCATGAGCATACTGAACATGTAACTTCAAGAGCTTCCCGTGCAATGGGGATACTGAGAAGGGTGAGCAATAATCAATGAGGCATGCACAGATCACACACTGATAGTCATTTACCGCTGTATATCCGACCTATACTATAGGTCGGCTATGTGTTATTCTCCGGCGCCTTTGCTTATAAGCTATGTCCGCTAGTTTTGCTAGAACGGGAAGCGCTCCGCTTATGTCTGAGGCTACCAGTTTGTAGCAAACGCCGTGTTCTACAATGAATAACGCCTACTTTCCCTTGAAATGAGACTTAAAATACTCCCCGTTCAAACATTCCTAAGGCTCTGTGAATCTCCACTAAGGTCCCGGTCGATCTTCATCAATCGACCAGCTCAATTTTTTGGAGTCTCATGGCCTCGCTTTCACACATCACCAGTGATGAAAACACAATCGTTAAAGAGTCCTCTAAATTTACTTATAAATGACGTAATCACGGTAAGCAGTATCGCCAAGTCATTGGTTATTACTTATGACGACATATACCCCAACAATGCAAAGGAGCTTCCCTGGCATATTCTTAATGGCTTACTCCAGGATCACTTGGATCAGCTTCACACAAACGTAATTATAGCAACGGATGCTTCGCAGTGTAAGGAAAAAGGCCGGAGTTGGCTTTTATATTATCTTCGTTGTATTGGGCTTTTTCTGTCTCCCAGACTACACTCCAATATTCCTGGCAGAATTGCTACCTGTTGTCCTAGCATTGCGTAAGCTACAGCTTTCCACGACAACCACGGGAATAATCGCAGACTCTTTATCATTGTGCACCTCTCTTCCTGCTGCCGGCGAGTCGCACATATTCAGAACTTTACACTCAATCGCTGCAAGTCATTTGCGGAGTTTGCAATCAGTATGGGCACCTGGACACAGAGGCATATATTTTTGAACAGTTTCGTCAAGGCTTCCATTGCAGGCCCTGTGTTTACCCTCCCTCCCATGACGGGTTTCATTGCGTCCCTCAGATTCCAGAGGTGCACCCCTTTTTGAAGTCAAAATCAAATGTAACGTACTCCAAGGAACTGTACCGCTTACAATTCACTTGGGGCAGGACATTTTCCAACTCGAGACAGACAGAGGTACGTGGCATTAACGACACTGCGCTGTCGAGTCCCACCCCTAAAGCCGTACTAGCACCAATCTGGTCTGGCAATTTCCCCTTTGTGCCATTTCTGCGACACATTAGATACGATTGATTATTACTTACCGGCCTTCCCGCGTTTTTGTTCCCTGAGAAAAGGGACATTGCAAATTACAATGCGACAGCACGGTGTGCCACTGAACTCTCCAGTGTTGCTGTCTTTCAGAGCTTTTGTGCTTGGACAAAAATTTATTGTTGAAAATAACCAATTTCACTGTAATCACATTATTAATTTCATTCTTCTTTCACTGCCTCACTTATAAATACTAACAACACGTTTTATTATTAAATATATATACATATTTTCTTGCTTTCTCTGTGGTCTATTAGAATGGCTATTTACTGAATCATATTCAATTTTACTCGCTTTAAGTTATTCATCAAAATTATGGATTTCTAATTTATTCGCTCAGCGCAAGTGTAAAATCTTCCCGACTCTCGACCAGTCCCCGTAAGTGGGTATGTGGTAAAGACTTTAATGTTATCATCATAATCAAATTAAAAGAATGAAATACATGGCAATGTAAGCGTTGTGCCATTGCGTAGCATGGGCGCTCGCAAACACGTGGGCGCGCGCCATTTTCCTCGCCAAAGACGCATGAATGAAATGGCAGAATTTGTAGCGTTTCAGTAACGGCTTCACGAAAACTTCGCTTCACATAGATTCCAAAATGTAGGTTGGATCTGCTCAATTTATTTATCTCTTTTCAGCTACACCTATGCTCCTGTGAATGGTAAACACTACCTCGAGAGGGACATCGGAAGTGGAAGTAAGGCAGCTTCGTTCGATTTCACTAGGTTCAACCTGGCTTCTCTTTCTAGAATGAAAGCTCGCGAACAAGTGTGCTGCTGTATGATTTGTTGGAAAGTACGTAATAAATAAAAAAGAGGGAATAGACTACTCTAATCATCATCATTATCATCAGCCTGGTCACGTCCACTGCAGGGCAAAGGCCTCTCCAATACTTCACCAACTGCCCCGGTCATGTACTAATTGTGGCCATGTCGTCCCTGCGAACTTCTTAATCTCATACGCCCACCTAACTTTGTGCCACTCCCTGCTATGCTTCCCTTCCCTTGGAATCCAGTCCGTAACCCTTAATGACCATCGGTTATCTTCCGTCCTCACTAAATGTCCTGCCCATGCCCATTTCTTTTTCTTGAGTTCAACGGATGATTCATGGATGGATGACTCTCAAGACGATTACAAAAGAAACTCACTTAAGAAGGTCGAGAATTATTCTATTCCTTCATTAGGGTGTGCGTGACTGCGTGCGTACGTTCGTGTTACCATGGGAAACAAGTGTTATAAATGTTATCTCTCTTTTCAATCTTTTACTTCTTTGATTTTCAATGGAACGACAATGCGTTTTTAGAACATTTGAAGTACGGATACCTTGAGAGTACTGCTAGTTTTAGGCGTACTGCTAAGTAGACGTGAATTCACTCTCCTCGGCGTCGATTTCACAATCTCCGCACGTGCTTTAAAGTGAAGAGTAAAGTGAGTGAGCAGTTTTTAATTAGATGCTTGGACATTGTAAATTGTCGCGCACGAAAAGTCTGCTTCGTCAGGTAATCTACCTGTACAGGGTGAATTGTGCTATGGGGTCCATGCAATTTTTTAAGCACCTCGAACAAGAAAACTGCCGGTATAGTGCGTCTACTTCTTATATTTAGATGCTGCATAACTGATTGTGACTTCCTGGGTATGAAATTCTAATTTCATTTCCTTTACTTTCAGAGAAAACTAGGTCGGTGATCCTGGACACTGACAACTGCAAGTACCTAGTTCAGATCGAGTGTTACCCAGATGGATCAGGTATAACAATATCAATGAGATATCGCTCAGCATAATTTTGTCTTTGAGATATTTGCTTCACTTGTAACATATGTAACATTGTGCTGCTTTTTGTTCCCGTTACTTCCACCATAAACGAAAAAGCGACTACCAGCAGTTAAGAGAAAATCTGGCAGATAACTGAAATTCACAATCGAATGCTACGTTTAGCCAAATCTTTCTCGCGTGTTTTCACAATACAGACCCTTTCCACGTTCCCGTATCTACACTTTATGTAAACGCATTTATTTCCGCATGTGCATGTGTGCGTGGGCGTGCGTGCATCTGTGATCCAGCGCGTCTCAAAGAATAATGTAGCCACAGTGTAACTGCCAAAGTCCCCTTGACTGCATCGCAGAAAACTTGTCGCCGCTGCACGTTGCTGAAACACCACCTTCTCAGCTTTCTTTTACGTCGAGGAAAGTTTGGGCAGTCAGCGGTTTTATTGTTCGAGGAAATAAAAGCTGTTACATCCGTTGCATCTGTTAGCGAACAGGGTGCCGCATAGGAGAGCTAAGTTGTTTTTTCCTGGGTAATTCTTGGCAGCGGCTCCCACGTCAGAAATTGCATGTCTTTATAACGTTTTACGTCCCAACATTACCTTTTGCTCTTTCCTCTCGGTCTGTTGAGTTTACGTTTATAACTTATAAAGTTTGCGCCCAATACGTTTCCTTGTAATATTGCCCAGTTCCTGCGCAGTTTGCGTATTATAAGTGTCGCGCATTGTCTGTGAATAGCACAATTCCAATGTTTGTCAGTGAATAGCAGAACGCTATCCATGTTGTTACGATCGTCTTGTGGGTTTCTTAAACTATGCACTGTTTTTATACCACCCTATAGATTAGCTACGGTGCAGATGTTACGAGAGGGCACGTTAGAGAGAACAATGTATATAAATTTCCATCCCGGAGCACCCGTCCAAGCCAGCATGGCGCAGAAACCGACCACAGTTTGTACAGGGCACTGCGCACGTAATAATGTCGCACTGTATAAATGGTCTATATGGTGCAAAAAAGAAACAAAAGTTATACAGAACCAATCGACGATGATTGTCAATATAAGCGAATAGCCCAAACGAACGAAAGAGCGAGCAAGGCGACAGCCAGGCGGCCAGCAAGACGAACCAGTGAGCGACAGGCTCGGAATGATGGTTAGCACACGGATTCGCCTAAACTTTGTCTTTCTGGCTTCAGTGAGAGCAGAGCATCGCAAACAATGACAGAAGCTAGCCTAAAGAATAATGGCACAAAACATAGGTCAACTAAATTATACAAGAATTAGCACTAGTCTAGATAACATTGATGACAAAACCCAAGTTTTTAAAGGCTGCGCAAAATGTAAAGAGCGAGAGAGAACTATTTGTTCCGGAAATATTGATAAAAATGTTCCTGCTTCAATGGAACGCCAGCAGCTGTAAGGCATGCGAAGTGAAGAGAGAAGATCTCAAAGGCGACCTTGCCAGCAGCAGGGATAACGAGAATGTGTGAACCGTTCTTGTTTTTTAGGGAGTACTATAGCCCGCTAAAACATGCAAATATGCGGATAAACGAATAACACCTGATTTCCAATTTCATTTCTTCTCTCCTGTTGCAGTGTGGCGGTACGTTACTTACAAGGCCTCGTGGACGCAATCTGAGGTCAATGCCTTCAAGAAAAGGGTTCAGCAAACTTCATCTCTTTCGTTCTTGAGATGCTTGACGTTCAAATGCTCCGTGGGCACACCGTGAACACCTCTATAGAATCAGCTTACGATTCTTGTCTTACGAATCGCCTTACGATTCTATTAACTGGCCAGCCACTACAACAATGTAAGTGCGAGAGAGAGAAAAAGGGAGAGAATTAAAGTTTATCAGTGCTTCCAATTTTCGAGCCTTGAGTCCTCCACGTCCTCAAAAGAAAATCTTCCATAAATTGGAAGAATTGGAAAACGAAGCCTTATTAAACATATTTTTAAACAAACAGATGTTCGTTACTTTCTCTGCGGGACGATGCTCAACTACACGGCAAAACACTGAGACCAACGGAAAAACCGCGGCTGTTGTGCTCATGTACTATAGGCATAGGCAGTACAACGTTTCGGATGTTGCGCATGGCGTCAAACCTTGCTATGCGCGCCTTGCACGAGTCGCATGAGACTTACGCACCGCAGCTACCCTCCTGCGTGTAGCAGCTGTCAGGCTGCCATCTGTCTCCAGAGTGCGCACAGTCCGGCGCTGCGGTGTTCGATATGCCTAGTTCATGTCCGAGAAAGTCCTATGCGCTACGTTGAAAATACGTGTCTTTCTCAGCACCTGTTCTGCGAGAGGACTTCCACTAGCACGTGATTAATGTCATGATGTTGATAATGTTGTCCCACGGCCGTCACCGTTTTGTGAACTAAAATCGCGACTTTCGGTGATCCCGCGTGTTTAATTAAGTAGTAACCCCGTAGCCTGGTCGGCTGGTTCCCGACCTCCTGAAGGCAGATGACGTCGTGGGGGTATAGGTGATTTTGGATGAAGAGTTGGAGTGAACTTGCCTTCTTGTTGAAAGAGCGCCAGATCTCGAGGTGTTCGGGCGCGCTGCGTGTGGTGTTAGCCATTGCTGACGTTCATGCCACCACCGTCGCAGTTGTCGGCGTCCCTGACGTCACCCGTGTTATTTATGTGCCTGTGCGCCTTGATGCGTGGGTTGCTGATCTCGTCGCAATAAGCAATAATTCGATTTGTCCGTGTTCAACGTTCAACCAGGCGAGTTGGAATTTATAACAATAGAGCTCAATAAACGACTACACCGAATAAGGAGGACGGGAAGAAATTTAAGACAAATTTAAGAAGCGTCTGTGTCGTCGCTTACTATAGCGTCGTGCACATGGAAAGGTTCTCTTATGGTGAAGGACATGCAACGGCAATCGTGAATTGTGTCTGCAAAGTATTCGGGTACGGATTTAGGGTATAGCGGTAAAGCATTCCCCTACGACTTTCGCGTTGTGTGAGAACTACCTAGGACGCCATCGCTGTCCTTTTTTACAGCGAAGCTGTATACGGCTAGCAGACTCGTCCGTTCGTCGCCTGTAGGCCGAAAACTCTTTCATACGTGGGACGATCCACAAGATAGTGCAATTCCGGGCCGACCCACAATGGAGGTAAAGCAGGCGTTAAACACTCCCCATAACGTGGGCCGATACCGAGAAAGAGAGAGAGAAAAACATTTATTCGGACCATCGAGGTGGTTGCTCTTGAGGTCGAGTGGGTGGGGTCCTCATTCCAGGACTCCACTGGCCGTGGCTGCTCGACGTACTTGCTGGACGAGAGCTTCTTGTCCCGCCAGGGTATCACCGGTCAGCTGTACCTCCCACCGCTCAAATGACGTGCTAGGCGTCTTTAAGTGTTGTGGTTTGCCCTCGCACCCCCACGAGATGTGAAAGAGTGTAGGGCGTGTGTCACCACACCAGGGGCAGATGCCGCGATATGTATGTGGGAACATTTTACTGTATCTGTGTAGGTTTGGAAATGTGTTGGTCTGTATAAGTCGTAGAGCTACGGCATCTTCAGTGCTGAGCTTTTTGTGAGGCGGGGGATAAATCCTGCGGTTGAGTCGCTGGATCTCCAGTCGGTCGCAATAATTGGATGGCAGGGGCATGAAGGTAAAGGGTGGGGATTGATGAGACGATTGGTCTTGCCCCGCTCGGTTGATTAGCGCTCGCTAGGGCGCTCGCCCTTTCGTTCCCCTCCAGACCCGCGTGACCCGGCGTCCACGTGACTTGATGGTATTCTTGCAGCCTCGGGCCTAGAATCTGAGCCGCCAGCAGCGGTGTTCGTCCATTCGTAAAGTTACGGCAGGCCTGTTGCGAGTCGGTAACGACATGGACTTCCCTGCCTACCCTGTGTTCTTGCTTTATTACCAGCGCCGCGGCTATGGTCTCAGCCGCAGCTGGGGTCTCTGCTCTCACGGAGGCCGCGAGAGTCAAGGAGTTGTCTCTCCCGTTCACGGCTGCTACCGCGAAGAGGCCCCCCACAGGGTACGCCGCCACGTCCACGTACGTTACGTGCGGGTCACCCTTGAATTGTCGGCGCTGTCTGTCGACGCGAGCCTTGCGTCGTCCTTTATGGAGTTCATGACTCATGTGCTTCGGTATCGGGTTCGCCTTGATGTTGCCTCTGACCTCAGGCGGGAGTGATCGTTGCCCATCGAAGGCACGGAGCTCCGCTGCCGTTCCGGTCCGGTGGAGGATGGCTCTGCCCGCCGCCGTGTTCTGTAGTCTGACCTTTTGCGAAGCCATAACCGCGTCCGACAGCTCAGCGAAGGTGTTGTGGATCCCGAGGGCCGCAAACTTCTCGTTTGAGGTGGTGACAGGGAGACCCAGAGCCGTTTTGTACGCGCCTCTGATGATGGCATCGACTTGTTCTTGGTCGCGTTTGTTTAGCGAGTGGTAGTGATACGGCATGCTATACGTTATTCTGCTGATCACCAGAGCCTGGACGAGGCGAATCGTGTCCTCTTCTCGCATGCCCTTGCGGCTTCTTGTAATTCGTTTTATAATCCGCGAGATCTGGTTGGTGGCAGACCTTAGGGTTTGGATGGTGTGGAAGGCTTTCAGGTTCCTCTGGATCCAAAAACCCAGAATCCTAGTCTTATTGCCTTCCGTTATCATCTGGCCCTCAAGATAGAGGTCGATAGGTCCGGGGGACTTGTAGATTCCTGCCCGTGCACCCGGATCACCTCGGACTTTTCGGGCGCACAACGCATCCCGCTCGCTGCCGCAAATCTCTCCACGGCCGTCGCGGCCTCTTGAAGGGTCGCCTCTTTTTGCGCTAGGGAGCCCTTGGTGGCCCAGAGCATGATGTCGTCTGCGTACAGGGTGTAACCTAGGTCGGGGATCTTCCACAGCTTTTTGGTCAGAGCTAGGATCGCGACGTTGAATAGAATCGGGGAGATTATAGCCCCTTGCGGTGTTCCTTTGTTCGGCACGTCGATCGTATCCGGTCAAGTCTTGCCTATTCCGATGGTTGCCCTCCGGCCCGTCAGGAACGATTTAACGTAATTAAAGATGCGCTCCCCGCAGCTGATGTCGTTCAGTCCCTTGAGAATGGCCTCGTGGGAGATGTTATCGAAGGCCCCTTTTAGGTCGAGTGCGAGCAGGAGGTGTTCTCCCCCCTTCGGGATGCCCTTGAGAACTTCTTCCCTTATGATTAGGAACGCATCTTGAGCAGAAAGTCCCGGCCTGAAGCCAAGCATGGTGTGCGGGAAGAGGTCACCGTCCTCTATGTAATGTTGGAGGCGGGTTTCGATGACCCTCTCGTACAGCTTGCCGAGGCACGAAGTCAGCGAGATGGGACGCAGGGCGTCGATCGCGGGCTTCTTGCCGGGTTTGGGAATGGTCACGATTTCCGCGTGTTTCCACTCGTTTGGTACGTGGCCCTTGCTCCAGAGTTCCTCGTTTAGGTATTCGGTCAAGTCCTGGATGTGCATCGGGCTCAGGTTTCTAATCATGGCATTGGTGATTTTGTCAACTCCGGGAGCTGTATTGCGCTGTGAGGCTCGTGCCGCGGCATACACCTCTTCCTCCGTGATGGGAGCGTCCAGTTCTGGTCTTGGTTCTCCTTCATATTTTAGGAGGCAGGGTTGTATGGGGTCGCTACCCAGGTATCTGGTTTTTAGGGTGTCAATCAAATCCTGGTCGTTTCCGGGGAACTTGTGAGCGATTTCTAGGAGCGTCCGACTGGTTGTCGATTTCGCCTTGTCGGGCTCGATCAGGCAGCGTAGTATGGCCCACGTCTGCGCCGTACTCAGGGTACCTTTGAGCGAGGTGCAAAACTGTACCCAATTTTGCTGCGTCAGCTCGTTTGCGTAATTTCTGGCTTCGTCTGTTATTTTCTCGATTCGAAGACGTAGCTTCCGGTTTAACCGCTGTCGCTTCCACCGTTTGAGGAGGCCCTCACGGGCTTCCCACAGGTGTAAGAGCCGGCGGTCGACTTCGGGCGTCTCGACCGTGCGCTGGATGGTTTTAGTGGTTTGGATGTGGGCGTCCCAGAGGTGCTGCATCCATTCCGCTATGTCTGTTATACCGTTTTCGGGCTGGGGGTACTGCCTGAATGCCTCCCAGTCCCTAAGCCTAATTTCGCCAATTGTTCTCTTGAGTTTCGGCGTGGATACCGAGATGCTGAGGATATAGTGATCGCTGCCCAATGTTTCGCCCAGGTGCGCCCATGAGTATTCCCTTACGTTTTTGGCAAATGACTGGTCCGGAAACGTGTCTCGACTTACACTGTTGCCTACTCGGGTTGGTTGGAGGAGGTTGGTTATCAATTCGAGGCCCATTTGGTCAACCGCATCGAGGAGCGACCTTCGCTTTTGCGTGTCTTGTTGGTACCCCCAAGTCGGGTGTCTAGCGTTCATGTCTCCCACAACTACCAGCTGGTTGCAGCCAGCGGCTCTCACGCTGTCGTAAATGATATTGCGGAAGTCGTCTTTCTGAGCCCTCGGCGGACTGTACAAATTGAGGATGAAAGTGCTACGTCTACCCCTCTTCTGCGAGAGGACTTCCACTAGCACGTGATTAATGTCATGATGTTGATAATGTTGTCCCACGGCCGTCACCGTTTTGTGAACTAAAATCGCGACTTTCGGTGATCCCGCGTGTTTAATTAAGTAGTAACCCCGTAGCCTGGTCGGCTGGTTCCCGACCTCCTGAAGGCAGATGACGTCGTGGGGGTATAGGTGATTTTGGATGAAGAGTTGGAGTGAACTTGCCTTCTTGTTGAAAGAGCGCCAGATCTCGAGGTGTTCGGGCGCGCTGCGTGTGGTGTTAGCCATTGCTGACGTTCATGCCACCACCGTCGCAGTTGTCGGCGTCCCTGACGTCACCCGTGTTATTTATGTGCCTGTGCGCCTTGATGCGTGGGTTGCTGATCTCGTCGTCGACCCGCTTGCGCGAGCCAAACTCAACCTTGCGTATTCTTCTTTCAAGGTCTTCATGGCTTAATGTGTTCTCCTTGACTTTATTGTTTAATTCGCCCATCTGGTAAAGCATCTGTTGTATCGTAGCATAAATACCTTCGAGGGTGACTGCACTTGACTGGACTGCCGCTGCCGAGGCCGCACCGGGGAGCGATGAGGGCGTGGTGGTTCTTGAGGGGGGAGGAATGGAGATGGCGGGCTCGTGGCCTATCGTTCCGCTTTGCGACCCTGCCTGTGTGTTGTTGCTGGTTTTGCTTAGCAACGCTTCTAAGCGTTGCATGCGTTGATTTAGGTCGTTAACCTGAGCCTTGAGTTTTTTATTTTCTTCCCTGATGCGCGTACATTCTGGGGAGCATTTACTATTTTCACTGGTATTTTGAGCGGAGGAGGTACTAGACTGATTCCGGCTCACCTTGTTGTTGTTGGCTTGGTTCTTCTTGCCCGATTGGTTCTTCTGTTTAAACGTGGATGTCGAGGTAGAAGGCTGCCGCTGCCCTTACTTCTCTCCTAGCTTTGGCCACTCCGAGCGGAATCGGGACCTGGACCTAGACTGGGACCGGGATCGGGACCGGGACCGGGACATTGACCTGGACTGGGCCCGGGACCTCGAGCGGCTCGCCGAGGATTCCGAGCTGAACCACCGTAGGCGGCTTCGCCTTGGCCTTCCTCCATCATTGTCGTCGTCTTCCTTCCTCCTTCCGGGTGGAGGATGCTTTTTGGTGGTAGTGCTCTTGTTTTTTAGCTTTTGCTTGCACTCGCGAGACCCCGTGGCGTGGGCTTCGCCGCAGACGGCGCACTTGAGCGAGCACTCGTGGTCGTCCGTCGGGTCATGCGTCCCGCAAGCGAGACAGATTTTGATGTTCGGGGTAGGACAAACGTCCGATCGGTGTCCCATGCGCTGGCACACATAGCAGATTTGTTTTGTGGGCTTGTAGGTGTGGCACTCGGTCTCCCCTCCGTAGTAGTAGACGTATCGTGGAACTACGTGAGAGCTGAACGTGATCAAGGCTGTCTTGGTCTTTCCCAGCATGCGGGCCTGCACGATTTCCACGCCTTGGGTCCTAACCCTTAGGTGAGTCATAAGCTCCTCGGTCGGGGTATCCGGGTCGATTCCATGAATGACGCCCCGGGCCACTCCGTCCGGTGCCGCAACGTAAGAGTTGACTTCGTAAAGGTTGCCGCCCAGCACAATCCGCGTGATTTTGCGCGCAATATCCGCGACCTCCTGATCTGGGGTACTAACAATAATGATGTTGGAACCGGGTCTCAAGCGCACGATGAAATGCGAATCGTCAACTTTCCCTCCGCAGGCGGCCGAGACGGCTTTTGATATTTGGTGGTTGCTGAAACTCTTCACCTGAAGGCCTTTCTTGGGTCGAATGATGATTTTGAAGTCGCTACGTGGCAGTGGGGGGAGTCGTCGCCTCTTCTTAAAAGAAGGCTTCTTTGGTGCCCCAGCGCCTGCAGCTGCGTAGGATGATGATGATAACGTGGTGGCAGAGGAGGGTGATAGCGGAGAGATCAACCTGCCTGCCACGCACACTTGCTCGCCTCTGGCGAGCTTCTTCTTCGTTCTTCGCTTGAGGTGTAATGACCAGTTGGAATAAGGACATTCCGATGGCGTCCCTTGCGAAAGGTCCTCTTCCATAGTGGCAGGGTCGTCGTGGCGATCTTCCGAAATGTCTTGGAAGTCCATGGCTGTAGTTTCTGGCGACGAAGGCCCTGCGGCAGCTTGAACAATAGCACCGGGGGCGGGTGGGGCTGTAGCAACAACTCCACCTCCACTCCCTCTGGTAGAAGTAGAAGTGGCCGGCTGGGATCCAGCAATGTGCGCCATAGTGAGTGCCGAGTAATCGTAGCAAGCGAGCGGCGGCAAAGGCGGCGGTGCGTCTCGCCTACCTCCGCGCTGCTACGTACGGCGGCGTCAGGCTTAACACGGCAGCGCCACCCCGAAGAACTTCAAAGTCCAAAAGCGCAAAATAATATGCACTCACGGTCTTCAAACTTCCCAAGGGGGTTCCGGATGACTCCACGAAGGTCGTCCGACAAAGACTTCGGTTCTCCGATGTGAATTTCTTAAGAGAATAATAAAAGTCGACAGAGCCCATGCGAAGCACGTCTACGATGATGATGATGATGATAGCCTCATATTATGGCTCATACCCACACTGGGGGATTGGCCAAGAATTGCGTGCTGAAACGTTCACCTATTTTTTTTGAAGTGCCACTTATTCGATGATAAAAAAATATATATATATATAACGAAAGAGAGATAAGAAAACATACAAAAACCAATAAAATACAAGACAAAGGTTAAAAATTTATTCGTTTTGTTGACGTTATGTAACTGCAAACGGCATCAAATACGTCCCTGTGGCTGACCCCTATAACTGACGCACCGAAAGATAGTATGGTTTCTGGTGATAACATTAACCCTAATTTTGCGAACGGAAGTTCTAGATGTCTTTTTCTTAACAATTTGTATCGTCGACATGCCAAAAAATAATGATCTAGTGATTCTGTTTCTTGACAGTGTGGACACAGAGGTGATAGCGTCAGACCAGTCCTGTGTAAATATAGGTTTAATGGAGGGACACGGCAGCGTAATCTCGTGACCGCTACTTCTGATTGTCTTGATGGACACCACTGGATTTTCCATGGAAATTTGAGGTGCTGATATTCTGTCCATGTTGTTATTGATTCACTGACATCTCTATGAATTGAATATTTTCTATATCTGATTGCTGTTATGTGGGCCACCAAAGGAAGAACCTGCATTATTGGTCCACTCAGGGATGCTCGCGCTAATGCATCTGCCATTTCATTTAAATGTAAGCCACAATGTCCAGGTACCCATAATAGTTTTAGAGAATTCAACTGCGGAGGAACTAATGTTAGAAACGTCTTTATTGGTGGCGAATTGGGTGAAGCCGTAAGCGAAGTACAGACCGAAAGGGAATCTGTTATTATAACCGCACTTATTGAGTTCGACGGTAGTTTCCGAAGCGCTAATAGAATTGCTAAAAGCTCAGCTTCAAAAACAGGTGTGAAGTCTGGCAGTCTCAGGGAGAATGACCAGCCAAGCGGAAGCGAGAAGATGCCTACGCCCGCCTTTTCGTTGTGCACTGAAGCGTCCGTAGCTATTATGTTATTTGTTTGCACGTGTGCTAGGTAATCTTGCAACAGGTTATTTAAAAAAGTGGCTGATTGAAACTTAGAGTTTGGGGGGAAAATGTCATCAAAATCTATCTTAATATTCTGATGTGATTCGGTTGACGGAATTACCTCTCGAATGTTCACATTCAGGCTATCTAATTGTTTTTGAACAAATATGATCTGTGGAGTGTGAAATCGAGGCCAATGAGCAAGGAAGAAGGAATTTGGGTCATTAATGAATGCGTATTCAGATCGTCTAAGCGGCAAGCTGTAAAATTTCAGGAATGCTTGAACTGTTAAGATGCGGAATCTGCAGGGCAATGTTGGAAGGCGCGCTTCTTGGTAGATAACATTAATAGCCACAAACCTGGGGAGTCCCAGACACAGGCGTAGGGCCTCACGCTCCAAAAGAACCAGAGGCTTTATTTTATAAGCTGGGCCGCCTGAGAACAAGACACACCCAAATTCCAATATGGGGCGCACATACATTTTATAAATCATCAACAATGTATCCCTACGTAGTCCATATTTCCGGTTACTCATTCTGCGCAGAATACCTAAAGCACGTTGTGCCTTACCTGCTACACTCTCTATGTGTGGACTCCAGTTGAGTTTTCCATTATATGTGATTCCCAAATATTTTAGAGACTCAACCTGTGGAATGGGTTTTTGCTTATAAGTTATAGAAATTGAAACCGGATCTATGACCGAGAACACTAAAATGGCGCCTTTGCTTACGTTTAATGACATACAAATTGTCTGAAGCCATACTTCTAGCATGCTCATGTATCTTTGTAATTTTTGGTATAATGTGTTAATGTCTGTGTCGGCAGCAAAAAATGCAATGTCATCGGCATACACGTAAAACGTGCACGTCCTGACAAGTGGGGATAGAGCTCATTATTATATTAAATAATAGTGGGGATAGGACTGATCCTTGGGGAACTCCGCGGGTTTGTCTGAATTTAGACGAAGAGCATCCGTCCTTGAAGCAATAAAATTCTCTTGATCGCAAAAATTCTGCCACCCACGCGGTTATATAATTGGGGAAATTACGACGCTGCAGAATATCAAGTAGAATTGAATGTTGGACGCTGTCATAAGCTTTAGCTATATCTAATTTCATCAAAGCAGAATATTCTCTCCTTTTCCGGGCAAGTTGGATGCGGCTCTCTAAATCAGCATGGGCACACCATATTGAGCAATTAGCTCTAAAGCCTATTTGATTTGGACTTAATATTAAATTATCCGTC
Source organism: Dermacentor albipictus (assembly GCF_038994185.2). Lineage (NCBI taxonomy): Eukaryota > Metazoa > Arthropoda > Arachnida > Ixodida > Ixodidae > Dermacentor > Dermacentor albipictus. Next base: position 429,906,032 of record NC_091821.1, on the reverse strand, counting down.
ATCCAGATAGTAATTCGGCAGTGTAATACCCTCTCTATGACTTTGACCATATTAGAAGTAAGAGAAATGGGTCTGATGTTTTCTATGTTATACCCTAGTCCTTGTGTTTTAGGTATCGGGATTACTTTAGCTACTTTCCAATCATTAGGTATCCAGGCTTTGTGTAAGGAATAGTTTATAACGTTTAGAAGGTCTCCAGGAGATAGATCAAATAAAATTTTTATCATGTGCACGGTAATTCCATCAGGACCAGGGGCTGACAAAGGTAAGTTTCCAATCACTTGGGATAATTCAGGCAATGTAACTTCAGTATACACTAAGGATGGGGCTACTTTTTGCAACTTGTACGACATCGATGACGTGAATCTACTCTCCAAGCCTTTAGCCAGGAGTTCAAGAGATTTTCTCATTTCCTCGGGAGACAGATTGACATAATCAATATTAGCTGGCGATGGCAGAATTTTTCGATATCTCATATATCTAAACAACGATTTTTTGTTTTTAGATTTAGAAAGGAAATCATAGTGTTTCCTATCATAATCCTCTTTAGCTTTAGCAACTGTACGTTTAAAGACTGCAGCATGAAACTTGTAATCAAACCAATTTTTGGGGCACTGGTTGTACAGGAGCTGCTTCCAAGCCGCCTGTCGGCGTCGGTGGTCTCGCGTGCAGTCTGTATTCCACCAAGGGTTGTAAGATGTTTGCTTTGCAGATGTAACACTGAATTCAGCCTTTTTGTATGTTCTTTTAATTACCGCACAAAGTTTCATAGCCTTGGTGTCTTCCTGCTCTTCAGAATGAGAAGCCAAATGTACCTTAAGATCGGATTTAAATTTAACATAATCTACAAATACGCGTACCTGGGAGCACGCTGGCATAATCGGGCAAGCGATTTCAACCATTATTGGAAAGTGGTCACTGTTGGTTGCACAGTCCAAGGCTGTCCAGGATGAGTTAGTGAAGGACGAACTTACAAAACTTAAATCCAATGCTGAGCGGGACTGTTTACAAATATATGTAGGAATTCTAGAGTTCAGACAACACAGATTATTATCTATTGTCCAATCCCACAAGCGTTTGCCACATTGGTCAGTTCGAAAGCCCCAGCATGTGTGATGGGAGTTGAAATCTCCAACCAGAATTTTATCCTTACACCATGAAGTCACTGCTGAATTCAAACATCGAGTGTTCTGTACACCCGCAGGAAAGTATGCGTTTACTAAGGAGAAAGGTAGACACCCTGGTATAGTTATATCTAATGCGAGAATTTCACTTTCGGGGGACATATGTTTATATGAAATCTTTGCTTTAAGGCTAATTCTGTTATTGATAAAGAAAGCTAAACCTCCGCCCTTCGATGGACGGTCCAGTCGGAAAGATCGATAGTTCGTCAACTGAAAACTTTGATGTACTGAAAGCCATGTTTCCTGCAAAGCAATGATATCCGGGGAGAATTTCGATGATAGATACAATAAATCTGTTGCTGCTGAGTAAATTGATCGGCAATTCCAATGAATAATTTTGAGGAGACCTATGGTTGCGTAAGTATGGACTCAGTAACTGCCTTATCTAAAATGTTTTCCTTTAAAAAATCTTCCTTGGTAAGGCTGTCTTTCTGATACTTTTTTGTCTTTGCCTGAGTTAGAGTCGTAGCCTTTTTAGACAAAGGGGACCTACATCGTTTTAACGACCGAGGATCCATGCCCATTTCCTCTGCGCCCTCTGTATTATCGTTGGAGCCTGTACATTGGGTCTGGTTAACATCGACTGGTGGGATTACAATTTGGGCATCTTGCGACGAGTAATTGGCGGTTACTTCCTCGTTTGAAGTAGGTAGACACTCAGTAGTTCGCGAAGTTATACCAACTGCTGTTGTTGCTGCGAATATCTGCGCCATCTGGCTAGTGAGAATTTGTGTCAGGGACTCACAAAGGTTTCCAGCTAGGCGCTCCATAGATTTTTCCATTGCCCTTTCGATGGCATTAGCAATAGAAAATGAAAGAGCCGCATCCGTTGCTGTCACCTGGCGTGCTGTGACGCCGGCGTATCCCTGTGTCCTAGAATGAATTTCCGCTACCGCTTCTCTACGCGAACAACGTCTTCGTTCAATGATTTCCAGAATCTCAATCTCCCGTGCCTTTGCTGAGCAAGTAGAAGAATCTGCAGGGTGCGCCTCATTGCAAAGGCAGCACCTTTCTTCCTTGCTTTTGCATTCGCTTGCATTGTGTTCTTCACCACAAATTCGGCATCTGGAAGCAGATCTACATCCTTTTAACGTGTGTCCGTAGCGCCAGCATTTCACACATTGGAGGGGACGAGGGGACAGAGGTTCCACTCTGTAGATTAGAGGCCATGCCTTTATCTCTGAGGGTAGAAGTGTCCCTGCAAATGTGGCTATGATCGACTCAGTAGGGATCCTGTTTTTCTCGACCACACGTCCACACCGATAAACTGAAATTACACCCGCGGGTGAAAGCATCTCTAATACCTCTGTCGGTGTCATGTTCACGTCGACGCCGCGGACAAGCCCTTTCACACATGCCAAGTGGGGGGGAATAAATGCGCTCACCGGATTGGCGGCAAACAGCGAACACTTTAACAGGTCTTGTACACAGGACTGGTCTGCCGAAAAGCAGAGGACTCCACCTCTGCCAAACTGGCGGACCTCAGAGATGGACTGGAAATGGGCCGTCGCCGAGCGCAATTCCGCCTGAATCGCTTTCGGATTCTTCATCCGTATGACTCCGTTATTGGTTGGGACAAGAGCCACAGGAACTGATGAGATGCCGTTGCGTAGAAACAGATCCACAGGTAACTCCTGCGGAGGAATAGAAGCGGACCAGGGGGAGGCCCCTGGCCCTGGTGAAGAAAAGGACATCTGCGTGGTCTTATTAGCTAAATAATAATAGGACTAGCAAAACTGATGAGAAGCGATAAAAGAGAAAAAAAAACAGCTATGCAATTCTAGGCCAAGACCCTGCGAGGCAAGAGCAGTTCCACTCGGACGACGGAAGCAGCAGACGGAAGCAGCGTCGGAGACGCCGTGCTTGCTTCTTCTCTTGTCGGGCTTCTTCTCTTGTCGGCTCTTCTTCTTCTTCAAACATTCCCCGATATCGAAATACAATGCCGGGCCGAGCCGCGGCAGAGGTGCAGTTCGTCATTAAGGGGCCCGCATACACAGCTTCGCTGGTCATACTTCTTCACAGGCCCCCGTAACGAACTACGTTCGTTACGGGGGCATGCTCGCCAAATGCTCGTTATACAGAAAACACATAGATATCTGCTATCAGTGCGGTCGCCTGGGCCACCGCATGGATGTTTGCCCTGATCCAACAGACCGGATCTGCCGGGGATGTGGTGCTCGAAATCCCGATGAACAGCACAAGTGTACCCCCAAGTGTGACCTCTGTGGAGGAGAACATTTGACCGCAGACAAGGTGTGCAGAGCTCGCTTCAAGATCCCGTACGTGGTACGGAAACGCCGGTGGGAGCGGAAAGATACCAACTACACGCCCGCAGAATCCTCCAAACCGCCACGTCGGGAGGGAGCAGCTACGTCAGGGTACCGGAATCACTCTCTTTCCTGTGAAGGCGGACGAGGGCGGAGCAGCAGCTGCGCCTCAAAGCCGGGCTCGAGAGCGTCGTCGCCGGGTGACGTGGCCGGCAGCAGCTGCAGCGGGCGCCGCCGGGAGTCGCGCTCAAGGTCGAAGACCCGGAGCCAGACACCGTCGAGGAACGCCGCTAAACAGGTGGGCTGGGCAGTTAAATATCCTATCGCTCTTAGCAACAAAGATTTCCCTCCCCTTCCCCAGACTCCCAAGAAAGATTGTGAGGAATGTATGCAACTCAAAGCGCTTGTAGTTAAGCAAAATGAGCAAATCAGCGCGCTTCTTGCACGCATGGAGGCATTAGAAAAATCGAAAAACAGCGAGGATGTCACTAAACGCAAAATTGCCAAGAGGGACGCTCAACCAGAGCCCCCGGTAACAGCAATGGAGGCAGAGAAAATTGAATCGAGTCCGTCTGAGGAACCGGCGTGGGCCAAGCCCATTGAAGCCCTCACCGAGATGGTCACACAGCTTGCCAGCCAAATCGGCCTGATAACGTCCAAGATGGCCAAGTTCGACGCGCTAGAAGCTAATGTCAACCAGCTTATACTAACCACTCAAAAAGCTAAAAAGGGAGCCCCGTATGGGAAACCGTGCATGGCGAGTAGTCTCACGACTACCAACCTGAGCCAAGATGGCGGCCAGGCATAAAAATAGGAAGGAAGATACAACGATCTTAGCCCAATGGAACTGCCGAGGAATTAAAGACAAAATAGGCGAATTACAACAATACATAGATAATGCGGAACACAAACCGGATATCCTTGCAATTCAAGAAACGAACTCGCGACCAAAACTCGCGGGGTACGTTACATACACCGATCCCAGTGAGAAAAGCACAGCCATCCTAGTCCGAAGCAACATTGCTGCAACGCAGCACATTACCATTCAGAGAGGGTGTGAACACGTTCTCTTGGAAATTCACAGCAGAGGCATAGGAAGCAAAAACAACATCTTTATACTCAACGCATACTGTCGGCCCTCCAAGAAGAACCTCGACATAGAGGACACATTACTCGACAGCAAGAGAGAGGCGGGCAGCCGACCCCTATTGATATTAGGAGATTTCAATGCGCCTCACACAATATGGGGTTAGAAATTTTGCTCCAAGAGAGGCAGGGTGCTGGCGAACCTCATGGATCAGCACACATTAGCTCTACTCAACGAACCAGACACTCCCACCCGCATGGGCACAAGTACAACCCGGGACACTACTCCAGACCTTACCCTGCTGAGTGGAACCTTGGACGTGTCGTGGCAGAACACAGGCGCGAACCTGGGGTCGGACCACGATATCCTCAGTATTACGATCAGGGGGCCCGCCTTCAAGGCCCGAATGGGAACAACAAAGATAACTGCCTGGGACAAACTTCGAAAAAGGCAAGCAGCCGATGAAGACGAGGACACGAACAGCACCAAATCATATGGGGAATGGGCTAAGGAACAACTCGAGCTGGTAGACAAATACACCCAGAAAATTGCGACCACACTGCAGACACCCTGTGTGGACGCAAAGCTTGCCCACCTTTGGGAAGCACGACACAGCCTCACCAGACGCTGGAAGAAACAACGACACAACAAGAAACTTCGCAAACGCATCCATGATCTCAACAAGCAAGCAGCTGAATACGCGTCCAAGCTGTGCAGAGAGAACTGGCTGAGCGTGTGTGATGGACTGCAGGGCACCCTTTCTACCAGGAAGACGTGGTGCCTCCTTCGTCACCTGATCGATCCTCTCGGCAGCAAGAGCGCCACTAATCGAAGCCTCACACGCACCCTCAACAACTATACTGGGGATACCGACAAACTCATCAACGACCTGAAGGCCAAGTACCTGAAAACGGAGAAGGGTGATATCGCACCTCCCGACTACGCAGGACCTACCAATGAAGCGTTAGATAAGCCATTCACTGACACCGAGTTGATCTCAGCAATCTCCGAGAGCAACAGGGGCAGCGCGCCGGGACCCGATTCCATTACCTACAAGTTACTTAACAACCTCGAGCACAAGGCCCGCAGACAGCTGCTCGGGTATATGAACCGGGTCTGGGAGTCTGGCAATCTTCCACACGAATGGAAAGAGGCAGAAGTCCGCTTCATACCCAAGCCTGGGAAGACACCTCACATCGACAACATGCGACCGATATCCCTCACGTCCTGCGTGGGGAAGGTCATGGAACGTATGGTACTTAAGAGGTTGCAGCGACATCTTGATGCCACCGATCAGATGCCAGAGACAATGTATGGCTTTAGGCAACACCTGGGCACCCAGGACGTTCTCGTACAACTCAACGAACTGGTAATTAAGCGAGCAACGAAGCAGGCGCCGCGAGCGATACTAGCGCTAGACCTCACAGGGGCATTTGATAACGTCACACATGAAAGTGTCCTCCGCAACCTGCGCAACACGGGTTGTGGAGTGAAAACTTACAACTACATCCGAGACTTTCTTCGTGACCGAACGGCAAGGATCAGAATAGGAGAGGAGACATCCCAACCGATCTACCTGGGGGATCGAGGAACGCCGCAAGGTTCGGTCCTTTCCCCCCTGTTATTTAACATGGCTCTCTTGCCGTTGCCCAAGCTTCTCGAATCAATAGATGGTCTGGGCCACGCATTATATGCCGACGACATCACCCTCTGGACTGCGAGGGCAGGGTCGGATGGCTGGATAGAAAACACGCTCCAAAAAGCGGCTGACACTATCAACAGCTATGTGAAGACATGTGGCCTTTGCTGTTCGCCTCAAAAATCGGAGCTGACCGTTGTCAGACCACGTGCTTCAAGTACCCAAGCAGAAAATATAGAAATCACTTTGGAAGGGAACCGGATCCTCCCGGTACCACAACTCAGGATCCTGGGCCTCCTGATCCAGGCAGACGGCAAGGCAACCGCCATGATTAGAAAAATGAAGCTCACGTCACACCAAATCTTGAACATGATCAGACGAGTGGCCAACAGGCAGAGGGGTCTGAAGGAATCGGACACCTTGCGCCTCGTTGAGGCCTTTGTTATATCACGAATCGTCTACGCGGCGCCGTACCTGCAGCTCCTCAAGAAGGACGTCTTACTACTTGACGCAATAATCAGGAAAGCCACGAAGCAGGCCCTGGGTATTCCCATACATTCATCCACGACAAAATTACTTCAAATGGGAGTGCACAACACAGTAGCCGAGCTCGTAGAAGCCCACCTATCCAATCAAAGGGTACGCCTTAGCCAGACCAAGGCGGGCAGAAGCGTCCTCCGCAAGCTAGGATGGCAAGAATCGCACTACACCCGCCACGACCAATTACCCGAAAAGCTGAGTGAGAAGTTGGAATGCAAACCACTACCACGCAACATGAACCCCACAAGGCATGCCGGACGACGCGACGCCCGCGCAAGAGCCATCTCCAGGACCCTGGAGGAAGACGACACTGTTTTATATACAGACGCCTCTCTATCGAAACGCTCCACGAGGGCAACAGTCGTGGTCACCGGGCTAGAAAAGCTGGTCACCTGCGCATCAATCTACACACCGTCTTCGGAGGAAGCAGAAGAAGCAGCGATAGCTCTCGCACTCCTGCAACCAAACGTCACCAAGATCGTCACGGACTCACAGGCTGCATACAAGAACTACAGATCTGGCTGGGTGTCCCTTGGGGCACTAAAAATTCTTGGTAAAGCTACGCCTCCTAAACAAGCAATCGAATTAGTTTGGGTCCCGGCTCACTCCTTAGTTGAGGGCAATGAATATGCTCATCAACAGGCCCGAGCGCTAAACTCCCGGGCCAACGAGGAGGAGGCAAGGGGATGGCAACCCATCACAAATTACAGAGATATAGTCAGATATTACAGGGACGGCAGGAAGACTTTCCCGCACCCCCACCACTCCTTGACCAGAGCCGAACAAACAATATACAGGCAAATCCAGGCAGGATCCTTTCCCCACCCCTGCCTCCAGAACAAAATGTACCCAGAGAGATATAAGAACACATGTCCTCATTGCAATGCATTAGGCACCCTTCGGCACGTCATAGGAGAGTGCAATTTTTCCATTGACCACCCCCCACCTATACCCATAACTAACCCCCCTGCTATCCCCACTCTTTCCGAGCGATGGGAGATCATGCTGTCCAGCCCCGCCCTGGAAGACCAGCTCCGACTGATCCACAGGGGCCAGGCGGCCCTGGAAGCATATGGAGCCCGCGAAGAGGGAGCCACCCCATCAGACGCTTAACGCATTTCAGTTCACAATGGACCAGTAAAGTTGTTTCTCTCTCTCTCTCTCTTCTTCACAGAGTAAAAGGGCACTGAAGTTTTTTTAATATTTACACATATCGCAGCCCTGTTTGAAGCTACAGCAGGAGTTGAACACACGTACACAAAAGAAATGTATATAAATGAATCGCCATAGTTGTACAAGCGTGAAATGAACACGTTGAGTAACATGGACTGGAAACAATAAAATGGGTGACTGACAATGGTTAATAAAGTCTAAAAAAACTGCTTCAGCGGCAACGAACGCGTGTCACCTGGTAATGAACCTCAATCATCAATGATTCGTGGAAGAAACTTGAAGGTGTTTTTGTACTTGAAGTGCACATTGAGTATGGGCTGTGGCAGCCGTCAACGAAGGTGTCTTTTTCTTTTTTGTTTCCTTTTATTTCTTGCAGTGTGCTGAGGCCACAAAAACGTTATGGAATTTTTATACACACTTCCATTTGCAGAAGGCAGTACATCAGCACACCCGTAAGAATGAGGAATAATTTTGTCGAAAAGAATGCGCGGCGCGTAAGGCTGCCATCTATCAGCCATGCGAAATGCTAATTCGTCTATCTTAATTGCGGACCAATAGACTTATTCCCCGTTACCTTCGAGCTTTTGGCGATTTCAGTTACTTCATTCGTTTTCTTTTTTTTGCGTGCCGCACTTCATATGTATAACCGTCACATGATGTCCGGCATGAGGGCGGTCGTGACGGGCATCCCTCTCGTTTACGTTCTTTCTTCACGCCAGTATGCTACATTATGGAAGATCCTTCGACGTTTGAAAGCTGCCATCAGAGAAAAAGCGAGATTGGTCAATTAAGGAAGGCAACACACACTGAGGGCCCTTAACTTGTAACGGGACACTAAAGAAGAGTAATAGACCACTGAAGACTGCTAAAGTGGTTTTCAAAAATATTATTCTGTATTTCGCAGTGCTTCAATAGTCTATTTTCGTTGACTTCGCAGCAAGACGTTGATTATTAGCATTGAAAATGAAGGTACCGGTGCGTCAGTATGACGCGCGGATTTCAAAGTATTTGTTCGTATTTGGTCCATAATCGCAGAGCAATTTTTTTCAAGCTACGCAAGTTCTGTCTTTCGCTCCTTTAGAAGTCAAATCAGTCTATCTTTACCGATAAAGATTAACTGCAAGCAGACACCGTGAAATTTCATGACGTCACAGCTAGCTGGTGCAAGAACTCCCAGAAAGCGTCGCTGCAGACGATCCGAGTTTTTGCTATTTTCTGTCTTATTAAGCCTCCCCCCACCGTAAAATTCAGGGTTTTTTATATGTTTTGGTATTGCAAAACGGGATGATTTGCTAATACAGCTCAAATATTTCTTTTTTTTTCCCCTTTGGTATTCTTTTCGGTCGCGATTTCCACAAAGTTCTTCGCGGATGCAATATGGCGCCGTTTAATGAAAGAGCATTCAAATTCAGATATCGAAGGCTCGGAGCGGTTCATGTCGCCGGCCGCCGAGTAGCGCAGAACTGGCTGCAGGTAGACAGTGATGCGAACCGGTTCGAGCCGACCAAGCACCGGCGGGTCAGCAGATTCCCCGCCGACGCCCTGACGCAGCGGGCACTGCCTTCGGCGTGCATGTCCGCGAAGTAAGGGTACCTGCACTCGTCCAGCAAAGGTGGACTACATTGAGCATGCACATACGAACGCTGTAAGAATTCACGCACGCACGAATACGAGAGCGCTTCTCTTCCTTCGTATTACTGAAATGAAAACTTAGTAGGGAGATTTAGTCACTCTCCGTTTCACGTAATAGTAATAATGAAATATAAAATAAGAGTAAACGCCACAGACGATAAAAACCGAAAACAGGGTGAGATGAAGAGAATAAACGAGGTCTGCTTATGGTCCAACGCACACAGGAAAGTGGAGCGACAAAAGGTGAGGACAAGTCACACCACCCACCGTATATTGTGTCCCGAACAGAGGCCAAGATGTGGTCCAAGATGAAGGGGTCCACAAGCGCGGAAAACATAATACGCGGTGACACAAGCGCGGTGACATAATACGCTCAACACAGACATGTCAGGCAAACGTAGGGTGCGTCAAACAACGGTACACGCCGTCTCAGCTCGGACGCGAAATTGTCAAATAAACGTTATGCGGCACCAAGGCACATGTCAAGTGAAGTTTGTGTAAAACGGTTCAATCACGGCTACAACGGTAGCGCTCTGACGGGGGCTGAGTGCAAAAAACGCTCGCGTACCGCGCTTTGTTAGCACATTGAATTGGCCGCCGGGTAGTAAAAACAATCCGGAGCCGTCCACTCTACAGCGTCCCTGATAACCGAATGTGCAGTTTCGGTTATGAGCTCGAAGGTCTAACAAGAGAAACGTTAGCGATCAGAAAACATGCAAGGTGTATTCACCGTGTCCGTTTTCTGGTCACTAACCTTTCCCATGTTACTTACGCCTCGTGGGACTGTTGCCGCTCGCCGCAAGCTTAACTAAGAGGTGCGGCATCGCGGCTGTAGATGAAGAGGACAAAGTACGCTCAAGCAGTGGCTGAGGCCCGCAAGCTGTAAATTCGGGACCACCGCCTTCCCACAGCCTTCAAGCAGCGTGTCATAAGCATGATCTCTCACCAACTATATACAGTATCCACGACAGCATTACCGAGAATTCAATTGAACCGCTGCACTTGCTGGCGTGCACCTTAGAGCTAGCGTTGCCTCGGGTAACTTTTGTAGAAAACTCCGTGAGCTAACACGTTCTTTTTAGATCTGTCTAATGCCTGGAATCCACCCCTCTGGGCCGATCCCGCGTACCTGAGCTGCCTCGGGCTGCACGTGGCCGCGACGGGGGCCTCGCAGCGACGACTGCGCCGCCGCCGCCGCCGCCGCACGGCCGCGCTGGCGTTGCTCGGCCGCCTCGCTTCCCAGTCCGGCACGCACTCCAGCGCGCACTGCTCGTGCGTGTGGAACACGCGGCTCTGCTCCGACGGGCAGTTGCCCAGCGGGAAGTTCCAGCGGACGCAGCGGTGGCCGTCGAAGAACCACCAGGTCTCCACCACGTCCTCCCTGCGCGCCGCCAAGTGGTCGTCGGGGATCAATCCGTAGTACATCGCATTTCGCTGCAACACGCTGCAAGTGCCCCCTTACAAATGTCCCACGTGTGGAAACGAACGTTTGGCAGCGCTACTGCCGTAAGATGCAGTGAGATTTCGAGAGGCCCGCGCAGCTATATAACTATAGGTTTGTTTGAGAGTGCGGTGCGGCTGCAACCCCGGTACCGCGCGTCGCCTGGAGCTCGTGCACTGACGCGGAGCTCTCTAATTAATCGACACGGTCCAACCGTTCTGGCTGCCTCCATGAAATGTCATATGTACATGATAAATAATCAGGAAGTTTGCCGCGGGCATATTCATTTTATTTAATGACACTGTTAGCCCTGATAAAAACGTTATATATATATTAAATTAGCTGCACCAAATTTTTGCAGATGGCACAATTCTAAATCGTTCCCCACCTGCGACAAGTTGTTTTTTCATCCACTTTCATTTCCATTAATTTATCATTTCTTGAATTCGATTAGTCAGTACCAGGGATTCCCCCTATGTTTTCTTTTGCGTCACTGTTTGTCGCCTTCTTATGATATGATTAATAAAAATCAGGCCCCTCGGTTAACCCCCTTTCTTCTTGTTATATATATATATATATATATATATATATATATATATATATATACATATATGTATATATATATATATATATATATATATATATATATATATATATATATATATATATATATATATATATATATATAAGTACACGTACATACATTTGGTCAGTATAAAAACAAACACTTAATCTGTGTTCGAACTGTGATTCCATTAAATGAGTGAACCAGTCGTGCTGCTTGATAATAGTTCTCGTATTGCGGAGTCTCCCTCATAAAACTTCTTGCATATTACTCCAGCGTACACAATAAAATGATTCTTTTTAATTGAAACTCATGTTTCCTTTTATGCTGGTGCACAGTGCACAAGATGCCCCAGATAAGGAACACAAAAACGCTGCACTGCCCCGTGGTTCAGAGAACTATTAAATAAAAAGTCTGGATTTGGAATATCAAAGGCACTTTTGGTTGCCACGAGTGTCAACCTTACTGTGAGCAGAGTCTTAATATTCAGCCAGCCCGAAGAGGTATGCTTAACCTCCTTAACCCAGCCCAACCCACTTGAAGCGCACGTGTAAACACGGTCGCTGGTTTGGAGCTAGCATTGATTAACCGGGCGCGTTGTTTTTTCTCTAGCCTTGATACACGCCGTAGAAACAATCTCGACCCGTCAGGTGCGAGTTCACGTAAATGCTGTGCGATCGGGCGGCCCAAGCCCGAGTTCTGATCGCACGCGTTCCCGTCGCGTTCACGTAAACGTAGCCAATGGATTCGGTGGCCAGATGAGACCAACTGTATTGCCGCCTCTCTACTTATCTCGAAAAACGAGCTTACAGCGAAGGGATGGGCCTCAGTTACAGGAGTAAACGTGCGATTTTCTGTGCGGTGGGACCATGACCAGCAGCGGGCGCCATCCAACCGCAGCGAGCGTCGTCACCTGTCACACCCGGTGAAGAGGGACCTCTCGAAGCACTGGTCCGGCTTGCGGTCACCGTGCACGCAGCTGGCGAAGCACGACTCGAGGTTGACGAACCGGTTTGCGCCCCGGTTACACACGTGCGCGCTGTCGCTCGCGGTGGCCACGCAGCCGTGCGCCGAAGGCTTGTGGTACCACTCCTGGCGTATGCTGTCGCAGTACGTGTAGAAGTAGTGGCCACACTCGCGCTTCCACTGCACCACGCGTTGAACACGTCACGAAAAGGGGTCAACCTCGCAGTCACATACAATACAGCCAGTTCTTTCATCACTCTCCCGTGTAGAGCCTTACTTCTTTTTTTTAAATAATATCGCCCGAGCGTCTACCGCGTGGCATGTCAGAGGCCTTGCAGCGGCAAGGGCCGGCGAGATTGGCGGCAGTATATGCGCGGGCGAGCAAGGCGATTTCTAGTTCTTGTGCCATGTGCAGCCTGCGCTGTTCGTTTCAAGAGTGTGCTTTGCCACTACAAAGCCGCTGGCAGGCGGTGCGGTCGACGCTCACGTAGTGCGGTCGACGCTCACGCGATACTAACAAAAAATTGCAAGGACGCTTAAGAGGAAGGCTTTAGTTCGGGAGCTGCTACGTATAAATAGGTAAGAACACATAATTCGTTTTTTTTTTTTTTCTCAGCAACCATGCGTCGATTTAGGTGAGATTTGTCGCACGTAAAAGACGAAGTTAACATCTAATAGTAACTGTAAGAAGTAGAAGGACTTCAGTTTGGCCTAGTTGGTGTTTACTGCGTATCATATTGACCGCGAATAAAGACGGGGACAGCGGAAGAGAACACTGAAGAAATATTGCCTGCGTTGTTTTTGTGTTCCCTTCCGCTGTCCTCGTCTTTATTTGCGGTCAATATGATATGCCGTAAGAAGCAGACTTTCTGTTCATGCCATCATTTTCTTAAATATTGAAAACTTCAATATTTCGAAAAGATCGTGTCGAGTTTACAAGTTCTTAACTCAGCATTAAAAAACGATGTCAATTCTGTAAGCTACACGAATGACACGTCTAAAAGGAAAAACTCGATGTATTATACTCCGCTATAAAATATACCAGGGTCTACCAACCATACCACAGGTCTTTTGAAGAATTCTCGTAAACATTGTAAAAATGTCGCATAAGCTGTCAATTCAAATATATCACGTTTTTTCACTTTAGATTATAGTGACAGATGCTCTACTACATTTTCCAACAGATGTAACTTACTAAAGTGCGATATCTGTTTTCGGTACAAAGTTACATAAAGTTATAAACTTAGTTTTCATTCAAATCGGTGCAGCTGTAGTCTCAAAATTTCTGCGTTTTACATGTATTTGAATAAAAAAATTTGAGTTAACCCCGAGCTAACGCCTCCTCATAACTTCTCATACGTAAAATCAGGCCAGGTACACTCTTAAAAAGAACGTCGCAATTTCGCCTCAAAATTCGAAAAATCGATTGCCATAGCAAATCAGTAAATAACCGTACGAAGTAAGGATAGTAGCTTTATCGGCCGTTTTAACTTGCGAACATTCGCTGACTAACTAAATTAACAAGCATGGTGCCACGCGCGCACAAGCAAACATGAACACATCTCGCTCGAGAGAGAGAGAGAATCAACTTTTGTGCTGAGCCCTCAGTGACGGGTGGTGCGCGCTGGCACCAGATGGGGTGGAACCTTATTCTCAGGTCCCATATGTCTCGCTCGACGATCACGCACACTCGCTGTAAAATCACTGTAGTGAGGAAGCGCGGCAGCAGCAACGAGCGAATTGACTTTTGTGTTGCCTCTCGCTTGAACGCGAACGAAGTGGTGAAAACGCAGCGCACACGAAGTTATCGGCATTCGGTGCACTCTGTCCCCATCGCATAACGCTTTCAAGAAGGCACCGCGCGGTCGCGACATACGCAGCAGCCGCCGGAGTATAACGCCCCCTCCCTCCCCTCCCCCGGTGTCTTGTGCGTGACGAAAGACGACACGCTTCCTCCCTGCTTTTCTCTCTAGATCGTGCGAGATTGAACCGCCATTGGCGGCTCATCCTCGCACGCTTTCACTTGCACATACCGCATACATCGCGTGGCGAGGATGTTTCCGTCCTTTGACTTTATATGGAACATCACGGCGACGGCAGAAATGCGCGTGGAGTATCTATATATTATTGCTATCGCAATAAAAGTTTGCACCATTTGGGGCTTATCTTGTCCCACAACAATAATGGTTATCTGCTTTGCTTGCGTTTCCTTTCTCGAAAACTCCGCGCTCGCTGCTTTCTTGAGAATGCTTTGTCACGCTGATCAAGCGCACGGCGTTCACGACCTGGAAATGCCGCGCGCAGCGTTAAAGGAAAGAAATGCGGGTAAGACAAATGGCAATTACCGTTGTGGGGCAAGATAACCCCCAAAGCGTGCAAACCTTTTTAAGAGTGTATGATGTAGAGATTTCTTTCGCTTGATTTTATTTCTTTGTCATTCACCGCTGACGACAGGGTGGTGGTGGTGGTGGTGGTGGTGGTGGGTGATAACGCAGGCGGAGAGCCGCTCTGACCACTGAGGAAGCGCGAAAAGGAGAACAATCGGAGTAGAATCGTTACGTTATCTCAGCCAAAGCATTTTTCAAAGGGCGCTTTTGACCACGAAACTGCAGCGGAAAATTTCGCTAATTGCGGCTTCGAACTCGCTGCAAAGGATAGCGTATTCGTCACGTGGTCGAGTTTACTACGTCCTAGACACCCTAGCTATGAAAAGAACAAAATAGCAGAGTTGGGACCATTAATGCGATTTGCATTCTTAGGATACCTCACGCGCTTTTAGTATCTATCTATCTATCTATCTATCTATCTATCTATCTATCTATCTATCTATCTATCTATCTATCTATCTATCTATCTATCTATCTATCTATCTATCTATCTATCTATCTATCTATCTATCTATCTATCTATTTCCTCTCACGCCAGACTGTGCCACTGGATATGTCCCACTGGGTATGTGCCGCTGTTCATAATAATCATAACATAGAGAACATTGCCATCCCCAATTAACTACACACGCATCACACGATAGATTACTAAAGCTCGCCGATGATCTCCAAATTGTGGAAGCGCGGCCAGTTCGTTTCCATCGGCCATAGTTCATTGTTCTACAGATAAATGTAGATTTTTTTGCCTTCTTTTTTACGTCCCTGCATCTTCGGAACGCCACCACTGCATTTGGGAAGGGAAGCCGAGATGTCGTTCTAAGCCGCAGAGCGCCACCCGTCGGTCAAAGAGTTACCGACATCTGACGCCCGCTTACCAACATGCGCATAGGAAGATGGCTCCCGGTTGACCCAACGTCAGCTT
The DNA here is from genome assembly GCF_038994185.2 of Dermacentor albipictus. Classification (NCBI taxonomy): domain Eukaryota; kingdom Metazoa; phylum Arthropoda; class Arachnida; order Ixodida; family Ixodidae; genus Dermacentor; species Dermacentor albipictus. The sequence goes on along the minus strand of NC_091821.1, from coordinate 429,890,229 downwards.
CGTGTTCTTCCTTCACGGTTGGAATTCTCGCAGTGGACGGCGCTGAGGGAATGCCGGCCGTTGTGAAATTCCCGCTGCAAGAATTGAAAGGAAACCAAAGAAAGGCTTGCGTTTGATTGGTGCATGGCAACGTAATTTTCCTAAAGATATATTAACCATGCCAACAAATCCTTCTGAAGCTGTAGAATAGTTCGAAGTGTTCATGCTCGCCCACAGGAGAGCGCTGTCATTAAAAGCGATGCTGGAGATAACCAGATAAGAAAGTGCCAAATTATAATCGGACCTCGCTGTGGACTTGACCTTCTTAAAAGATATACGAAGTATACAACTTTTCCGTTACCCGCTGTGGTTGCTCAGTGGATATATGGTGTTGGGCCACTGAGCACGAGGTCGCGGGATCGAATCCCGGCCACGGCGGCCGCATTTCGATGGGCGGAAATGCGATAACACCCGTGTACTTAGATTTAGGCGCACGTTCAAGAACCACAAGTGGTCGAAATTTCCGGAGCCCTCCACTACGGCATGCATCATAATCAGAAAGTGTTCTTGGCACGTGAAATCCCATAATTTTTAACGTTCCCGTTATTTTACTTTTTTTTGTTGAACTGCTGTTCATAATCATGTGGCCCTTTTGCAATATTTTCGTATCTTTCCCATCATTTTTTTTTTTCATGTCTTTCCTTTCATAATTTCCTGGTCTTGTATACGTCCCGCAGTTCTCGCATTTCATGCATTCTCATTTTTCTTGTATACGTACGGAATCGATGCCTCTGTATGCCCCGCTCCGGGGCACGAACCCAGTCGAGCCTTCTCGGTATTTCTGTCCGCGTTCAAAGCACCTGACGGACGTTCAATAAAACTGAATTGGATTGAATTGAAATTTCTATCAAGGTGAGCGCTTCACAACGCTGCTGCAAACTCGCGCGACCGCCACAAAGGCTGCGATGTCGTTGCCGGCCATCGAAACGCCCGACAAGCAGCACCGGCGTTTCTCACTGAATCTGGCTTCCCGCTCCGTTCTCGTCGACAGCGTCGGGCACAACCGGCGCCTGGGGCGCGGCGGCGCTGAAACGGCGCGCGTCGACCACCTCCATCTCGTCGGAGGACGTGGTCGGCGGCCTGGCATCGCTGCTGTGCAGCTCGACCGCAGCGCCGCCAGTCCAGTCGATGAGGCCGCCCGCCGAGGCGACGACGACGAGCAGCGAGACGACCAGGACGCCGACGAGGAAGTTTCGCAGCCAGGAGAACGCGCCGTCGTCGTCGCTGGCCCGCCCATCGGTGCCCGCTCTCACCGACGTCGCCAGCGGAGCCGCGTCCGCGAATGCGGCGAAGCTTGGCTGCGCGATAAAAAAAAAAGAAGCGTGCAAAGCGAGGTTAGGAACAATGTTAAAATCCCTGTCATGCGGTTCTATTTATTTCGTATCATCCGCCGCTCCCGGCCGGCCGATCCGGGTGATAATGTGGCAGGTCGGACCACTCGACAATTAAGTGCGACAGGAATTGTAATAGAATCGTTCTATTCGAAAAACTGGGAGTTGATCTTACAGCGAAGCTGCCAAAGCGACTATGGGATCGCTCAAAAAATATTATCTGCCAGTTTTCACGGTTTAAGGAAAAATCTGTACATCACTAACAAAATTTATATTTTCGGGTAATGTGGGGAACGTTAGGGGCAATGTGCAGGCAAATTTTGAATCTCTATTAAGGTTTAAATGCAACTTGCTTGAAACTTGTTTAAATGTAAAAAGCCGTTCGTTTTATGTTGCACACGTAAGACCAGAACGAACGCGGGAAGGGAGATGATGTAGGTTTCAAAGAGGTCCAAATGAATGCCAGGAACCTATTGAGCAAGATGCTCGATTACCTCCAAACGTGTACGAATGATATCTGACACTTCTTTTCGAGACTGCTTACCCGAGCACACGAGGGTTGGACCCTCCCGCGTGTAACCGTGCGCGGCTTAGCCGTGTCCGGGGAAAAGAGGATCCTGGGGGCAGAGCCAATGCCGGGTGTTTGGACCTTTACGGCCCCTCAGTAGCGGCAACACACCTCTTTGGCTAACGTTTCACGTAGACGGCACCTCCAGATTGACCCGCCTGGAGGAAATTGGCGGTCGCCTTTTCCTGTCCTTCTCTTCGATCTTCGTCTTTCTCTCTCACGTTAATCTTTACTGTCCTATCTTCACTTCTCCTCACTTCAAACTTTCTGGACGGCAAGGGTTAACCTTGTGTGGGTAGCCAACCTTGGGTATACCATGTTTGGTCATAGCGATAGCGTACAGCTGGCGTTTGTAGGACCTGTGTCTCCAGGTGTTGCAGCGTCCTCTTGTTGGGCTCCAAGGGGGTGGCTGGTGTTGCTACCTAGCAACATGCCTTTACATGTAGAAAACTCATACGCTCCACTCCCTCATCACCGTCAGAAACGCGGGCGCACCGGAGACTTTTTCGAGTTTTTTGGCCGAAACATTGGCAATTTTCCACGATTTCATGTAATACATTCAGAGAAAAAAGAAAAGGCAGCGAGAATGATCTCACCTTTTGTGGTTACTTAGGAAGCTTTTGTCCCACGTAATAAAGTCTCCAAGATGACAAGTGGCGATCTCCTTTTATAACTCCACGAAAAGAAACAACACGAAAGCCCTCTAAATTGGTATCTTTCGAGAGTCTTCCAGTGATGATCACACAGCACTGCCCAACGAACACCACCCGCAGAGTCGCTTCCGATGCTCATTTCATAGAGCTGACTGAAGCTGAAGCTGAACTACTGGAGGGCTGGAGCGATCAAAATGTGATCAATGTCAAGAGAATAAAGATGAGGCGCGATGACAAGGAGATTGAAACAAAGCACTTAATTCTAACTTTCGCATCAAGTATGCTACGTGATACCACTGAGGCTGGGTACATAAAGATTCGAGTCAGACCGTACATCGCCAATCCTCTCCGATGCTTTAACTGTCAAAGATTCGGCCACAGTTCACAGAACTGCCGACGCCTCCAGACTTGCGCTAAATGTAGTGCCCAAAAACACCCATCTGACAATTGCGAGAATGCCCCACACTGCGTGAACTGTGATGGGGAGCACGCCACGTACTCGCGGTCCTGTCCACCATGGAAGAAAGAAAAAGAAATAGACACAATCAAATTTAAGGAAAACATATGGTTCAAAGAGGTACGCAGGCGGGTAGCATACCTGCCAAAGAACAGCTTTGCCTAAGTGGCGCGTCAGGGGGCAGCGCCGCAACGCCGCGTTGTGGCGTTGTGGCGGCTGTCCGACCCGAACCCAGCAAGGCAGCCGTGATGCCATCCACCCCCCGGTGGCTGCAGCTAGCGCTGCTCCGCTACCCCGGCAGAAGAGGCCATCTAACTCTGGGATGGTGGCTTCAAAGGTTTCGTCTACGGAGACGAGGCCTCCACATCAAACGCAGCGCTCGCAAGAGCGCCTGTCCAGCGCGTCGGAAGAGGCGATGGACACAACCAGCCAGACGGCGCCACCAGCGCCTATAGAAGCGACGATGTTCTCGCAGTGGCACCAAAAAATAAAAACGCCGCATCATGGCGCCTGGAAAGCGCTCTGTGAGCTAACTCCTATTTCTTAAACACACAGCACCAAAACCACATCCAATATGGTTACACAAATAGTACACTGGGGTATCAGAGGCCTCTTCCACAATCTCGATGACAGTAATGAATTCCTATATGAATATAGTCCAAAAGTGCTGTGTGTTCAAGAAACACACCTCAAACATACGCAAGCTAATTTTCTCCGGCAGTACGCCATTTTTCGTAAAGACCGCGATGACACTGTCGTGTCGTCCAGGTGTGTGGCTATCATAGTTGACAAAGGCGTTGCCTGCCGGGAATTAAAACTCCGTACGCCCCTAGAGGCAGCTGCTGTCCCAGGGGTGTTGTTTAACAAGCTAGGCACGATTAGCTCTATGTACATTCCTTTGAATTACCAAGTTCACAAAATATAATTTCAAAACTATGTAGATGAGCTTCCGGCGCCTTACATAGTTGTCGGCGACTTAAACGCACATAACACGTTGTGGGGAGAATCTCGTTACGATGCGGGAGGTCGCCTAATTGAAAATTTTATCTTTTCCTCAGAAGCATGTGTAATTAATAGGAAAGAGCCAACGTACTACAGTGCATCACATAACACGTACTCATCCACAGAGTTAAGTATAGTATCGAGTGCACTAATTCCATATCTTGGGTGGTCCGTTCTGAAGAACCCCTTTGGGAGCGGCCACTTTCCAAATATTTTAAACCTAACGAAAGAGGATGGATACTTGGCACATTTTTGGCGATGGAACATGAACTCAGCCAACTGGAACTGTTCCGAGAGCTGACGTATTCAGGCGGAGATAAGATTGCTGGTTTTAATGTAAACGATGCTGTGGCATATCTAACAGGTTTTATTATTGACGCTGCAAACTAACGGACCGGCAAGTAAACGTCGCATCTCACGGTGGAACGGCGAGTGTCAGAAAGCACGACAAAATCAAAATAAAGCCTGCAGATTGCCTCGAAATTGTCCAACCGCCGAAAACCTAATTAATTTCAAACAAACCAAGTTACAAGACCAGAGAATACGTCGACGTGCAAAGAGAGAAAGTAGGGATAGGTACATCTTTAGTATAAATTCGCACACTGATGAAACAAGAGTATAGAATAGGGCAAATAAGTTATTAGGTCGGGAGTCACATCCCCTTCCTTTAGTAAGCAGCCAAGGTGTTAGCCTGGAAAATCAGGCGGATTGCCTAGGCGAACATATCTCACATATATCGAGTGCATCGCACTATATAGAAACATTTTTAAGACTAAAAGAACGCGAGGAGAGGCATCCACTAAACCGCAATGGGTCATCGAGTGATGCTTACAATTGCCAATTTACTTTGGCGGAACTTAAGGCGTCTCTCACTTCTTGCAACAACTCGGCACCAGGTGGCGATCGTATCGTACACGACATGATTAGGCACCTACACCCTGAAACAATGGAAACACTCCTATCTCTTTCCAACACTATGTGGGCGGCGGGGTATATTCCATCATCCTGGAAAGAAGCTATAGTCATCCCCGTACTTAAACAAGGGAAAGACCCGGCCTTGGCCAGCAGCTACAGTCCAGTAGCGCTAACAGGCTGCCTGTGCAAAGTTTTTGAAAAAATGGTAAACCGGTGCTTAATCAGCTTCCTAGAGTGTAACAACAAACTAGACCCCTTCAGTGTGGTTTCCGAGAGGGAAGGTCCACAATAGACCACCTTGTCGGCATTGAGGCAAGCATTAGAGATGCATTCATTCATAAGCAGTTCTTACTTTCAGTATTTCTAGACGTAGAGAAAGCGTACGACACGACATGGCGATTCGGGATCCTTCACGATCTTTCCGCGATGGGCGCCCGTGGGAACATGTTAAACACAATTGAAAGCTATCTGTCTAACCACACTTCTCGCGTAAAAGTAGGTGATGCTTTATCTAAATCAATCACCCAAGAAATTGGTGTACCGCAAGGGGGCGTACTTAGTTGCACACTGTTTATTGTAAAAATGAACAGCCTGCATACAGCCGTTCCACGCGCAATGTTTTATGCCGTTTATATTGACGATGTTCAAGTAAGTTTCAAATCATGCAATATTGCTATCTGCGAACGACAAGTGCAGCTTGGGATAAACAAATTGTCTAAGTGGGCGGATGAGAGCGGCTTCAAAATAAACACCCAAAAAGTACCTGTGTACTCTTCTCAAACAAGAGAAGCGTAGCACCCCTGCCTAGTATTACGATCAAGGGAGACCAACTCTTTGTGAACAGCACACATAAATTCCTGGGGATCCCGTTAGACTCAAAGCTCACGTTTATTCCCCATATTCAAAATCTGAAAATAATATGTCTGAAAACAATGAACCTTCTCAAGCTTCTGTCCCGCACTACATGGGGTAGTGATCGAAAGTGCCTTCTGAACTTATATAACAACCTTGTCCGCTCCCGCCTTGATTACGGCGCAATAATTTATAATACTGCAACACCAACTGCATTAAAAATCTTTGACCCCGTCCACCATCTGAGTATCCGTATCGCGACCGGTGCTTTCAGGATAAGTCCAATCCAGAGCCTCTACACACAGTCAAATCAGTGGTCAAATCATAAGCAGTCAAATCAGCTGCAGCGGTCATATAGCAGTTTTACATATTTTCTGAGAGTACAAGCGAACACTGAACATCCTTGTTATTCAACCATAAACGATATTGCCGCTGCTACGCTCTTCCATAACCGACCTGCAGTGAGCAAGCCGTTTGCTTTGCGTGTGAGGAACCTCAGTGAGTAAACGGATGTTCCACTTCTTGAACATTGTCCTATAACTCAAGCGCAACTGTTACCGCCATGGTAGTGGCAGCTCATAGACTCTGATATGTCGTTCGTAGAGGTCACGAAACATGCGCCAGAGGCACATATTAAAACGTATTTACTCCAGTATAAGTACCCTTGCACTGAGTTTTACATGGACGCTTCCAAGTCAGATTCAGGAGTTTCTTACGCAGCCATCGGCCCATTTTTCTCGGGATCTGGCGTACTGCACCCAGAAACTATATTTACGGCAGAAGCCTATGCTGTATTGTCGGCAGTGAAGCATATAATGAAATCCGAACTTCGAAAAACAGTCATATTTACAGACTCTCTAAGCGTCGTAAAAGCCCTGAAGTCACTCTGTAAACACAATAACCTTGTACCTATTGAGCTCTACTGCGTTCTGTGTAGAGCGTCCATATCTAACCAGCATATTGACATGTGTGCATGTTAATCTTTATCGGGTGACCACGTTTCACCACCTAACAAATGCTATCGCTCAGCGCAGGACGCGCCTACATGTATCCGAAATTTCTAGAATGTTATCAATGCTTCTATCCGCTGTCTCTTGTCGCCGAACCTTGTTTACTCTGATTGCATGTATGCGCGACGTGAATTGTGTAGAACTTTGTGGAGGGCACACGGGTCCCAGCGATTACTGTAGAACATTCGACGACTGGTGTATAAAAGCCGACACGCTTGACCCGCTGATCAGATTTTGACGATCGCCGACTGTGTTCGCCGCTGTCGCCGTTCTTTAGGTGTAGCCTGTTTTTGTGGGCACAGGTTCACCCAATAAATGTTAGTTTCGTCTTCCACGGTATTTCTACTGTGTTCTTTATACGTCACTACCACGTGACAATATCATTATATGCCGGGTAACTGGCCCATAGAGGCATCGAGGGTAATGTTCTAGCAGACCGAATGGCCAGATCAATTACATCGCAAACTACTCTTACAGCGGCGGTCCCTGCTACTGATCTGAAGCCTCTCTTACGAAGGAAACTGCGGAACCACTGGCAACGCTTGTGGGATGCGGAAACAAATAATAAGCTCCACGTACTCGAGACAGAGTTAGGTTTTTGGTCCTCCGCAACAAAATCCCGGCGAACAGATGTCCTATTCTGTAGTCTCAGAATAGGACACACATTTGGGACCCGTAATTTTCTACTTTCTCGAAATGAACCTCCAACCTGTGGTAGATGTGGTGCGAGGCTGACCGTCCTCCACGTCCTTCTGGAGTGTTGGGAAGCCGAAGCTGAGAGAAAGAAACATTTTCCTCTTGCATACCGTTATTGCAAGCCTCTTCACCCGTCTACGTTTCTTGGTAAGGAACCGCTTTTCAACACCAAAGCAGTCCTTGATTTCTTGAATGATGTTGTCCTGTATGTTATAAGCTCATTAAAGTAGTAGCGCATCCTCTTTCCAGGGGATACTGCTCTGATAATGTTTTGTATAGCACATGCCTCCAGGCACTTGTGCTTCAAGGGCTCTAATGAGGCAGTAATGCTCTAGCTAATTTTAGCATCAGACATATTGTATATATCGTATCATTCTCTGGCAATGCATATTAAAGCTCATAGTTCCCGTCGTTTGTCATCACCATAATATTATTATACATAGATTTTACGCACTTTATAGCGACTATTTTAAGGCCCCTTTATAGCCAGGTCACATCAACTTCATAGAAATCATAACTTCACTGCAAACTCATTAACATTAGCATGTCGCTCTTTGGCCATACCTGGCCCTTGCGCCACTAAACATTACACATTCATTCATCTGACATCTCTTTTGTATGAATCCTAGCTGTTACCACTTGCGTATGAACGCTAGCTTGACACATTTTTTTAAAGCATTTTCACAGCTTCCACCACTCCCTCAGCCCCGCCTAACCTAGCTTGCTAATTACTCTGCCCGGTGGGTTGTTCGCTGTGGCGCTGCTCTCGGCGCATTAATGCCTTCGCCATTGAACTGAAAAAAAAAATGGCGGGAAGTAATGCTGGTATTTTTCTTAATCCAAGATGGCCCGACACGAACAATTCAGTGCGTGTAATTGAAGTCTGATAAGATTTCAGCGACGTGCGATAGTCGTTGTGCGTCCCATGCCATTGTTCCAGTAGCCCAGGAGTAGCAAAAGCGGGATGCATGTTCGTAGGTTCCCAGGATGCAGCGGTTGAAGGACCAACTATCATTCATTGCGCGCTGCAGCGTAAATCAAGCAAAATCATGCGTTCATATGAAGAGATGGATGGGAGAGTTTTGCCGTGCCGTGTATTATATGGAAACTTCCAACAGATTCGCACGACCTCGCGCCTGGAGATTCAGTCAGTCTCGCTGGTGGACTGTACTCATATACGAAACGAACATAAACTGATGGTCGTGAAAGATCGCGATGCAACGTACCTGGCTGCGCCGGCCCAAGAAAGGATTGGGTGGCACCGTGGGCTCCTCGGCTAAGAACTCCGCGAGGCCCGGAGAGTCAGCAGCCCGAGCATTGAGTGGGGCCATGGACGAAACGACTAGGGACGAACCGGTAGGCGACGAACCGGTCTCCCAGAAGCCGCAACCGGTGGCATTACTGGACGCTTCGCAGGTAGCCCCCGTTCTCGCCGTCGAAGTACCATCGGTTCCCCCTTTCGAGCTGACGTTGAGAAAGTAGACGTGACGCTCCCTCCCGTCCTCGGTGTGGTACGACTGGGTCTCCATTTCCGTCGGGCGTTTCTCTTTTCTTCTTCTGCTTCTCTCTGTTGCTCCCGGAAGATCACCTGCGCCACGAATGAGCGACGGTGCTGCCTCGTGCGCAGGAGCGCTCCTAATGACGATGATGATGACTTCATACCATGACCCGTACTCACGAAGGGTTGCTAGCCAATAATCAGCTGGCAGATGCAAAATATATTATAGAAAGTACTTTTTACGTTCAATAAACGAAAAGAAAACGAGCTAAAAATAAGGGGTGGGATTGGACAGTGAGACGTAGATGACATAATTTCTGTGCTTTAAATAAAATAAACAAAACCCAAGCCACTGTGGCAATACACATACGCGAATAGAAAGGAAACAAACTAACGAGAAAATTCTGCAGAAACCATCTCACAATGAATGACGACGTTAATGCGATTAATAATAACTAAAGCAATGCAGCGACACACCATATTGGTCACCGCCGAGAGGCGTCATGCATAAGGCTTGTACTCAGCCTAATAATAACATTTGGAGTTTTACGTGCCAAAACCACTTTCTGATTATGAAGCACGCCGTAGTGGAGGACTCCGGAAATTTTGACCACCTGGGGTTCTTTAACGTGCACCTGAATCTAAGTACACGTGTGTTTTCGCATTTCGCCCCCATCGAAATGCGGCCGCCGTGGCCGGGATTCGATCCCGCGACCTCGTGCTCAGCAGCCCAACTCCATAGCCACTGAGCAACCACGGCGGGTTGTACTCAGCCTGGCACCTCTCTCTGGACAAACTCCGCACAGAGTTTACGTGTGGCCCCCAAGATGCGTGGTGCGCCAACGCTTGCGAACGCTGAGAATTATTCCCTCACTGGTCGCGGTCTTTCGTGGCGCAACGCACTAAAGCGTCGGGTCGTTGTGCTTGCGGAGCCAGTGTGACATGGTTACATTGAGTAGCGGCATACACCATGGCACATATCCAGCGACCCAAGTTGGCGTGATAGAGGGTAAATGAAGAGTGGCGCATGCGCATTCCATACATGGCGCTGCTCGCGACGGCGTCTGGCTGCTGCGCATTGAAAACAGCGTTACCGGTGTGACATCAGTCAATTCCACTCCGTATCGGAGAAAGTAAAGGCTTCCTTTTAATGCGATTAGCATTGTTTAGGCTGTCCAGTTTCTGGTATGTGTGTCTGTCCGCATCTAACCTCTTTCACGCCAACTTAGATCACTGGATATACACCATGACATGTGCCAGTTTTGGTCACTGGGCATTTGACACTAGCAGGGGCGTAGCCAGGGGGGGGGGCTTATGGGGCTTCAGCCCCCCCCCCCCCCGAAATTTTTTCGTGCTGTCCATGCACCGCCGACCGAAGCGACCCCCGGTGCCGGAAATCACTCTGGATTTTGTCTAGAATGTCTTTTTGACGCTCGAAAAGACATTTAACCACGAAGATTGCAAACTCGGGCTGGATTTCGTGGCAACGCCCATACACCGGGAGTCACATAACGCCAAGCAGTCCCATCCGAGCACGAAGTTTCAAGGGCGCTTTGATGGTGAGCGGACTCGCCGCGGCATCTCACTGAGGCCACGGAATCTATGGAGCGCATGGATGTCAATTGCGAAACTTTATGGGTATAAATCTCATAAGCTCTTGATGTGAAAGGTGCATTGACATTTCCAAAGTTGTGCTTTAGATTTTCAATTGCAGAACTTTGTGGGTTTAATGTTGTTATAAACATTTGACGCCAAAGGTCTATTGACTTTTCTAAAGTCTTACATCGGAACATACAACGAGACAAGCCAAATCAGCACACTAGCAGACGAGTTGACAAAGCAGGCAGCGAGGTCCAATGAGAGGAAGCGTCGGGGTGATTCATTTGTGCCGTCATGTCACATAAAAAAATATCAACATTTTTTTAACCTACGCCAGAACATCCACGTCAAGACACTAAAGCCAGCCAAAGTAACTACGTTCTTATTTATTTTTTCTACTTTGACTTTTATTCGCGAGGACACATTGAGCCTCTTCAATTTTTTTTTTTCTTCTCGCTACCCTACCCGTGGGCTGCCAGAGCCAGCCAGAGCGCATACGTTTTTCTCGTACGGCCCCGACCACCATGCGGTGCACTTCGGTGCACGTTCGGTTTGCTCTGGCCGAGTGGATTTTCACCGGACAGAGTTTTGGACGCTTTCTGGCTTGCAGACGAGAAAAAAAAACAATGGTCGCTCGCCGCCATCACTGTGGGGACTCGAAGGATTGCACCGCATTCCTTGAGCGGAACCCTTCCGGAAAGTCTTGTTTCGCCGCTGTAGGATACTGAGCAGTAAGCGTATAGTTCTCAGTGGACCAAGCGTCTCATGTTTTCTTCGGTATTCCTTGCGTAGCCCCATTAGGTGCCCGAAGTAGTCATTAGATTCTGGCCAACATACTTTCCTATGCGTTTCTTTTTTTTCATTTCGGTGCCTCCGCCTCACAGAAAAAAAAAATACATTGCTGCGGCGCAGCGAATTGTTGCATGGTGAAAGTTCGATTTTGATACTTCTTTTGCGTAAAGTAATGGACGACGGGACGCTTCAGAAGCCGGATACGTTTATTATATTATTGCGAAAGCAATTATATGGACAGTCCAGGCGCATTCCTGCCATCGCCCTCATGTTTCGTATAAAGTCCAAGGGTGATAACATCGTGACCACGCGCTGCATGCTGTATGTGCGAGTGAAAGCGTAGGAGTGGAGGTGGAATGGGTGAGCCGACGATGGTGGCTCAGTCTTGTGTGCGCAAAAGAGAAAAGCGGGGAGCAAGCGCGCCGCCTTCCGTCGCGCGGAATACATCGGGGGGAGTGGATGGAATGGGGGCGGAATCTAGGATTCTGTGAATCTATGATTGTGCAACATGTTTATTTGCCTTGTTTGACGCATTATATACAGTTACTTCTTCTTACATACATAGACTCATTGGAGACTTATACGTATACTTAAATATCTTGTTGCGAGGTTTTGTGTATACATGCAGTGAACTTTGTTTCCAGTGACACTTTTTTGTCCTTTATCAAGCCGTATTTTCGCATTCGCATATCCCATTGTATCTTTGCATTTCTAATGTACGAGGGCGAGTCAAATGAAAGTGAGCCCACCCTAACCGCGCAATAATGGTTTGGTTCATTATCTGCGAGGCATGCGCGTAGGAGAACGGCATGTCTCATTTACAAAAGTGACACGCAGGTGTGAAGATAAATGTTCTTTAATGCTCTCATACACTGGGTTGAATACGGTTGCGTCACATAATGGACACTTCAAAAGTTGAACAGCTCGGTGTCGCGAAGTTTTTGACAGCTGAAGGTGTTTCCAAAACAGAAATTAATCACCATATGACTGCTGTGTACGTTGAACACTGCATTTCATTGACCACTGTGAAGCGTTGGAGCAAACGGTTCAAAGGACGTTGCAAAGACATTCCAAGACCGGGCCAAAACCATCGTGCAATCACCCCCCACACAATTTCAAAGGTTCATGAGCTGCTGAAACAAGAACGGAGGATAAGCATCGATGAACTGGCAGACCGTCTGAACATCAGTCACGGTTCGGTTCACGCCATAATTCATGAGCTTCTCGGTTATCGGCTCTTTGGTGCGCAATGGATCCCCAAGATTTTTATCCATCGCGAGAAGAGAGAGAAGTTTCGCGCTGCCTTGACTAATCTCATCGGGTATCACAATGAGCATGACGACTTCTTGTTTGCAACTGTGATCGGGGACGAACCTTGGTGCCACTACTACGAGCCTGAAACACGACGGCAAAGCTTACAGTGGAAACATTCGAATTTACCACGCCCAAAGAACGTAAAGGCCATCATTTCCGCTGGAAAGGTGTTGTTGACTTTTTTTTTCGATCGACAGGGTCCATTACTGATAGAATTTGCTAAATCTTGAGAGGCTATCAATTGTTTCCGATATTGTGAAACGCCAGAACGGCAGCGTGTCGCAATCAAGAACGAACAACGTGGAAAATTGACGAATGGGGTCATCTTGTTCCACGACAATGCCTGTCCCCACGTCGCTTATGTGGTTAATACAAAACTGGCAAAGTTCAAGTGGGAAACGCTGCAACATCCGCCATACAGCTCAGACCTGTCACCTTGCGACTTCTACATTTTGGGGTAACCGAAAAAACAGCTCAAGGGAACCAGATACAGACTTTTTGAAGCAGCAACCCAAGGGGTTTTATAAGACAGGAATCACGCAACTCGTTAGTCAATAGGACAAATGTCTAAATTCTCATGAAGACTACTTTTAAATAAAGTACCCCGTTGTTGGCTCATTCATTTGACTTGCCCTCATATATCCTGCAGAACTCCTGCTTTTTATACGTGCTCTCTGTCGTGACTCTATCTTCGGTGCAATTACTCACGATACACGACAAGGGACAGCTACTCCTGCGTAATACATTGGAACAAACGACAGCGTCATTTAGATTTTTCACTGGCCATTGCATATATACAAGAATGCAAGCACGGTTCTTGAATGACAAAGTTTCATTAACATATTTGTCCTCAACTTGTTCAGTTCATTGCCTTTTAATTTTTCATATCAGCGGCATGCACTGCTTTCCTGGTTTCGAACTGATATAGCTCTAAAGTTCGTGTGATATTTTCTTTACTTAAATAGACAAAAAAACATGGAAGCATTGACGTCAGTTATGTTGGGCACAATTTTTGGCACATACGAGTATAATATTTTATGAAAAAATACATATTTTACTTGTATTTATAGAGCGTAGCTTTCAAGAATTCATTTGCAGCATCTTTGGCAATGACAATGACAATGACAATGCAGTTATTATTCATGTATTTGATCCCTCGATAAATTGTTTAAGAGGAAGCTTTAGCTCGGGCCCAATCCGACGCGGCCTATTGAAATACTTGTAAAACGCAGAAACGCTTTTCTGAGGTAATCCTGCTAATCGCTTTTATTGAAATTGGTTGCATTTGAGAGAGAAAGTCAAATCCTAGTGTCTGTTGGAAACGGAACTTCGATTTAGGGCCTGAATTTTGTTTAAAATATTTTGGAAAATTCGAAAGTTTGAAAAAATAGAAGCACGACGTTTACAATCTAATAGCTATGCATGAAGAACATATATTGTGGTTCTGTAAACGGCATTTATTATAACAGTCAAAGCGGACAAGTTTACTCTGTCAATTTGTATCTTACGTGAATTGGTTACGTTGTGTACAAGGGTTCTGCAAAAGCCGTATTTCCACAATACTAAATTTTTTTGAGATTCATGTGTAACATATCTATTTTGTCTGCTGTAGATGTACTATTAGATGCAATTCACAGAATTGCGATATCATTTTTCATTGTTGAGTCACGGAGTCTTAAACTTGGTAGTTTTGTTTTCTGAAAATTTTCAATTTTGGCCAGTTTTTAATAAATAATTGACCACCTAAATGAAAAATTCGAAGCCAGTAGTTACTAGAATTGAACTTTTTCTTTTAAATGCAACAAACCTGCTCAAATTTGGTGAAGTGGTTGAAGGGAAAAACGAATTCCCCTTCTACATGTGCTTAAATAGGAGCAACCCGAGCTAAAGCTTCCCCTTAAGGAGGAGGCTGAGCTGCAACGTGCTGCTACATGTATATATATATATATATATTGGGCCAGTGGCGTAGCCCCCCCCCCCGAACAAAATTTCTGGCTACGCCACTGGACACTAGGTATGTTTCGCTCTTCAATGAACCTTGTCCACGCCAAGTTGAGTCACTGGGTATGTTCCGCTATTCAGTCAAACCTTTTTCACACAAACTTGGGTCACTTGGTGTGTGCCGTTTTTCAATGAACTTTTTTGGCACCAACTTGGGTCACTGATTATGTGCCACTGGGTATATGACGCTCTTTTGTGAACCTCTTCCACGCCCACTGCGAGGTACAGGGCTGGGGAGCGAATGGTCCACCGTGTGGGTCGTCGTGGTTCAGAAAATGCGCAACGTATTGGGCTTGCGAACATTGTTTAACTGCGCGAGCAAACGAACCACAGAGACAGCGAGGGACAGGGACGGGCGCAGTCCTTGGGTTAAACAATGTTCGCTAATATCTACCAACTCGCCCAACAACAAGTTCTACTAAAGTATTGGGCTTCATGCCAAGTGCTTTATAGTTAGCATTCTTTGCTAACACTAGCGTTTTGAGTCTGTCTATCTATCTATCTATCTATCTATCTATCTATCTATCTATCTATCTATCTATCTATCTATCTATCTATCTATCTATCTATCTATCTATCTATCTATCTGTCTGTCTGTCTGTCTGTCTGTCTGTCTGTCTGTCTGTCTGTCTGTCTGTCTGTCTGTCTGTCTGTCTGTCTGTCTGTCTGTCTGTCTGTCCGTCTATCTATCTATCTATCTATCTATCTATCTATCTATCTATCTATCTATCTATCTATCTATCTATCTATCTGTCTACCTATCTATCTATCTATCTATCTATCTATCTATCTATCTATCTATCTATCTGTACCTATCCTTTTTACGCCGACTGAGCGGTCCTGGTTGTTTACCAGCTGGTGCCACTACGTATGCGCTCGTGGTCGTTCGTTTGTTCTCGTTACAACTTCGTGGTCTAGTCATGATGTCGTTCGCACGCCCTCTACGCTAACCCAGAGGCTCAAGTTGCCTAATAGCTTGATTCACTAGGTGATGCCATCGTGGCCGTTGCATCGTCAGTATTCCAGATGTGTCCTTCAACTCTCGTCATGCCGTCGCCGTGCCGTCGATTCTTTGTCGAGACCATGAGCGTCGTGACGACGCTGCGGTCACACCATCGTCGTCCCTCCAGCTTCGTCACCCGACTGCCGCCATGACATCGTCGTCACACCATCGGCATCGTGCAGTCTTCGCGATACATTCGTCGCCACACTATTGTCGCATTACAGTCATCTTCATCCCATTGTATTCATACCGTTGTCACGTCATCGTCTTCCTCGCGTCATCGTCCGACAACCGCTATCATGCATCCGTAATCGTACCGCCGTTATCACGCCGTAGCGGAAGTCCCGTCGTCGCCACGCAGTTGTCGTCATACACTATGCGTTATGACATATTGTTATCATACTGTTGTCGCGATATTTCTGTCATTGTGTCGTCGCCATACAGTCCTAGTCATGCAGTCGCTCTCGCACCATCGTCGTGATACCATTGCGGTCGTCCCATCGTCGTCATTCTAACTTCTTCATCCGGCTCTCGTCGTGCCGTCGTGGACACGCCATCGTTTTCACACAGTCATCGTCATACCTTTGCCGTCATACCGTCGCCGTCACGCTGTCATTTTACTGTCGTCATCGTTTAAGTAACGCTATCCTATTGTCTTCGTGGCCGTCGTCTTGCCACCTTCGTTTATCAATCGACGTCAACCCTTCTATGTCACTTTTCGGCAGACAGTATCTACAATGCGTCCGTTGTACTACCGTCATTCTCATGCCGTTGTGGTTGTGTCATGTCATCATTTCAACTTAATCACCCTGTTTTCATCATACCATCGTCGTCATACACTCTTGGTTAAATTTCTCCCCATTTATTTTCTGCTAGCTTAAACACGAGTGGAGGAGGGAAGCTATTTAAGGTCCGATGTCGGCGCCCCTCGATGACCCCAGTGAAAGGTGGCAGCACGAAGGGAGAGCCGTTGTCCGGTAATGAGATGCCTAGGCGTCTGTCCGGGTCCAAGCCCGAACCTCCGCTCTCTCTCTCACACACACAACCCAAACATGACTCTCTAAACCCTCAGTCGCACAAAAGAGTCACAAACCAGCCAACCACACATTCGGGTTCACACCACAGCAATCAATAGCACAAAAACTTTCGTGACGGAGACGGCACTGGTAGAAACAGGGACACAATCTACAATACGCAAGATGATATATGTTTGCTGAAAGAGACGTGTCCCTTCCCTATCCCCTACGTTAGGCTCCTAGCATTGACCTTGATGTCCTCCGGCACTGGAGACCAGGCTTAAGCTCGCACTTGTAACCATAAATTGCCCGTATCGTTCCCCTTCGTCTACGCATCAGCTCACGGACTATACATCTCCTGCAAGAAGCCGCCACGCAAGCTGCGAGAATGTTCCCACGAAGTCATGGCCTATTGACGACATGTGTGCCTGACAGTGGGTTGCTCTGCCAGCACTCGGCTACACGTGCAACTGTGGGCCGGTTCGCTTGAACGCTCCAAACACCGTAACTGTGACCCGATGGCGATCGCAAATAAAAGCATCCATCGGTCGCGGCCGGCTAAGTGATCGTAAATATACCGCCGTTTTCTCAAGGCATTCTCAAAAGGCGCATGCGAATGCCAAACAGTGACACCGAAACCGGATGGCCATGTGTCGCGCCGGCCTAAAAGCACACCCCTTCCTCTTATCTTCGCGCCCGGTTCCCCGAACGCTTCATCATTCAGCTCGGACCGTCTTCCCTTTCGTTCCTAGTGAGCGTGCGCATGCACTTGGCGGGTCTTCTACGGCGCAACCACTAAGCCGCATTTCTTTCCATGCGTGGGTATCTCACCCGTCCTCTCTCCGCGGAGCCGACCCGCGTCCTTCGTTTACGGCAATTGGCCGATACAGCAGCGTGTGAAACCTCCCTGCGCCTTGCTGCACTTGCATGAACTGTGCCACACAAGAACAGCAACACCAACTCCGTACACCTCACACCTACTCTCGTCATCATCACATCGTCCTGGTGTCGTCATTACAGCGCCTTTGTTGTTCCATCGAAGGCACCCCTTCGTCATTCAATCGTCGTCACTGCGTCGGCGTCATGTAAGTGTAGTCATGCTGCCATGTTCACGAGAGGCCTTTGCAAGCAAGTGTCATAGCAAAGTGAGACGATACCGGAGTATGTCGCATACAGCCGAAGCAACGGGAGTCTCACAATGACCTCTACAGATGTTAAATAAACGTGAATTCAGAAATGCGGTGTGTCCTTACATCATCTTGGATTGTAGCGCGAAGTGACACGGATACAGATTAGAAGTAGACAGGACGTACGAGCGCTAACTCTTAACTAAATTTTTATTGAAACGAATAATATATATATATATATATATATATATATATATATATATATATATATATATATATATATATATATATATACATATATATATAATGAGAAGCCAACAAACACTGACACCAAGGACAACATAGGGGAAATTGCATGTGCTTAATAAATGAAATAAAGTAACGATAAATTAATGGAAATTAAAGTGGATGAAAAACAACTTGCCACTGGTGGGAACCGGACCCACAACCTTCGCATGTCGCGTGCGATGCTCTACCAATTGAGCTACCGCGGCGGCGTTTCCCCATCCACTTTCTTGGGTAATTTATGTGTACTAGTAGAACCCTGGGAGTGTTAGCCAGCGCCACCACTCATAGACCTTGGCGGCGGACGTGGAACGTCTCTTTTGCCGCAGGCGTCACGAGAACGTGATCTTTTCGGGTGAAGGCAACTGGTCAATAAACCCACGTATGCTACATGAAGGCATCAATGTTGCCGGATTCGAGGTTAGCGATTCCAGGTCTGGACTGCTCCGGGTCCCTCAGCATTATGCTCAATCTGTGGCGAAGGGGAGACAATAGACCGTTTCTAGTTGTCAATTGTAGGCGTTTTTCTGCAATAAGAAAAAATTCGACGGTACCCATCTCACAATGACTGTCGAAGGTAATGCGTTAGCATTGAATCAAAATATATCCCAAGTAGCACACGGTCTTAAAAACATCGATTTGAGGGAGACATCGAATAAAACTGATTTCATACTTTTTTCACGTCTTAAAGACGCCTCGGACTAGTCAGAATATATCTAATCGTTAAAATTTCTTATTAAACGTTTTCAAAAAGGCTATTTGTATGATCGCCTTCTCGAAACCCTATTAAAACCATGTTTATGGCAGGAAAGCTTGTTGTCCTTTTTCTTTTTTTCGCAGCGGAGCCTTGCTTGCTCTCCGCAGCCGTTAGAGGGTCGACAAGGCAGTTGCGCCGCAGGAAGTTGAGCGGCAAGGTACCTGAGTGCTATCCGCCATACTGCGAATTGCGTCACGCGGACAAAGGAACGTGGAATAAAGTGTCGATTCTCTGCCTTTTCTGAACCTTTTGTCCGGTACGTGCTGAATTCGTTGTTGCTGCTTATCGTTACCAGAGAGCTTATTTGGGAGCAGTGGCCAGCGATGCTGTTGCTGGTGGGTATAGCGAACCGTAAATGATGAAAAGGGGCGGGAACAGTCGCGTTCATGTCCTACCGGTGCCACTCCAGTATGTGCAGCATTGATGTTTGTATTTGTCAAGCGTCTATTCAGCTATTGTACCGTGAATACTCGAAGCAGAAATAAGTCTTGAAAGCTCTTAATGTTGATAATTCTAAGTTGTGATCAAGTTTTTGAAGTGGCGTCCGCGAGCACGCTGCTATACGAACGCTGACAGGCGCTGAGTTGCTCCGAAGCCTCCTCAAATCTGTGGATAACAGAACGCGTCCTTGCCAAGCCTATAATGAGGGGCAAAAAGCACAAAAGAGCTTGTGTGAGGAGCTTCCTAAAGGAATTAGCTTGTAACTGCCTAAAAGCATGCTTTTAGAGCGCAGCTCTTTGGCGTCCGTTCCTGGGTTTCGCGTCGTCGTCGTCGTCGACGGCGTCGGCCTCGTAACCAGCTCGCCTCCGCCGCCGCGCTCCGCCGCCGCGCATGCGCCGCTGCTCCGCCGCCGCGCATGCGCGCTGTCGGCTCTCCGGGCGAGGGAGGATGATGGAAGGAAGGAGGAGAGACTGTGGAGGAGGGCTGGCTACACAAATGGCTCTTTGGCGTCCGTTCCTGGGTTTCGCGTTGTCGTCGGCCTCATAACCAGCTCCGCCCCCCTTTCATCCCCCCAGCGCTAGCAGCGACCGACTGATACCGCTTTCGTGAGTCCGCTACCGCACTCACGAAAGACGTCGTGCACTTCCTGCAACTCGCATTAACCGTCCATCGATCCACACCGATGTTAGTAGTGGGGGACTTTAATGTTGACATAAAGACAAACAGCAATTTCCTAACACTTATGCGGGAGAACATCCCGTTCCTCTCGCTCGTAACGCGTCCCACGGCTGTGACAACCTCGCGAGGCACTTGTATAGATCTCGTCTTTGAGAATCAAGCATTGGTGTACCAAGTCGAACATATATCAGTCTATTTCTCCGACCACAAAGCTTCCTTCATGACTGTCAAGAACTGTTAATGGAGTCTTTGTTAAAGGAATACGTGTGAAAAATAAAAAAAAAATTCTGTGATAGCGCATACATGTGTTGCTCGATTTCTTTGCCTCAATCTATCGAAAAGGTGAAACAGCTTATTTGCTGCGCTCAAATTTCGCATTAGGAAGTAACGTAATCGTCGGTAATTTTTTTTTGTTTCGGAGTTGCGAATTAATTGTGATAAATGCGCCTTATATGAATTTCTTCACATACGCGAGGTAAATAACTCGCGTTAAAGAACAGGCTGATTCCCATTTACTTTGTGTAAATGGTCGCACGGTCGAAGTACAAGTTGGCCGAAGTGACTCAAGTTGACGAGGCGTTCATTGAATAGCGGCACATACACAGTGTTCCAATTCAGCATCAAAGAGTTTATTCGAATAGCGGTGTCTATTAATCCCGCATCTACAGTGAGCCATGTCAGCGTGAAAGAGCTCCATTCAAAAGAGACATGTCGTCAAACACTCAGTGACCGAAGTTGGTCCGAGAGTTGGTCAGCACAGTAGCCCTATGCGCTACCCATTTGATCACGGGCTACTCAGTAACCTAGATAGGCGGGAAGCGGTTTAGATGCAAAATAGATAGATGGATAACCCGCCGGTAAGTGTGCAATGCTATCGCATTAAAAGATTACTGGAAACTCCGCTTAGCAATATAGGCCCAAATTATACTGTGCCTGTGATACTATCATTCGGAGCCTCCATTATAGGACTCAGCCACAGAAATATTTGCTTGGCAATCGAAAATTGCACCATTGAATCTAATCAATCACTATTTTAGACTGACCGTGCACCTCCCGTTTCTTTTATTTATATATAATATTTCTTATTCAAGTATTCATAAATGCTTTTTTTTTCTCTCACAAAGAATTTTTCCAAGTTCCAACATGCAAATTTTAATTTCCCTATTTTCTTTATTGAAATGAAAATAAATGATAGAGACGTTTTCACCTTATAATGGTGGCGGCTACTCGTTTTCTCATAGCGGAAACAACAATAATAATAATATTTGGGGTTTTACGTGCCAAAACCACTTTCTGATTATGAGGCACGCCGTAGTGGAGGACTCCGGAAATTTTGACCACCTGGGGTTCTTTAACGTGCACCTAAATCTAAGCACACGGGTGTTTTCGCATTTCGCCCCCATCGAAATGCGGCCGCCGTGGCCGGGATTCGATCCCGCGACCTCGTTCTCAGCAGCCCAACACCATAGCCACTGAGCAACCACGGCGGGTGGGAAACAACAATATGTAGGAAATGTAAAATATGTAGGAAAATGAAAAGAAATCACTTCATACGGTCCGAAATCCACAGCACAGTCATATACGCCCATAAACATAACAGTATAAAAGTCAAATGCAAGTTGCAACATAATGAGTTCGTAAACAAAGCCCCAAACACACACAAACGGCCATGATGTAGACTTCGATGAGCATATAAACAGATGAGGAATTGCACAGTGTTAAAATCATTTGCGCACAGAAAAAAATGTATAACACGTAATATACAAGCACTAACAATTACAAATAATAGAAGAACGTTATAGTAACATCGCGTGATTATTCAGTGCAATATCTAGCACTTCAATAAAACTTGGTGCCGGGCTAGTTGGTGACGCATTCTTTAAAACTGATGGTAGCGCTAAAGGGGGACGAACACACGGTGGAAAGACGACACGACGACGAGGGAACGCTACTGACCACTGGTTTATTTTTGAAAAAGGTTTCAAATTTAAGACAAGCGCAACACATGCGCACAACCGAACTGCGCCAGCCTTCTTTTACAAATAATTATGTCGCAATATCGCAAGCAGTCACGAGAAATGCAATGATAAAAAATCAAGCAGCGAGAAGTGAAACAAATGACCAATAAAAGACAGCGACGGACGAAAAACCATATGTTACGGTTTTACACATCTCTCCAGAAGTGTGGGCTCAGCCAAGTACAAGTTTATCGAAACATCGCTGATGCACAGACCCGCCTTTTTTTTGTATGTGGAATGCTTCCAGCAAAACTCTAGCTTTAGCTTTTGCACTTTTGCCCAGAATCTTTGCTTCTTTGAACCGTGGCACGCACTTGAAAACCATCACATGCGAAACTAAATACGCAAGCTTGTCTTGGTTTGTTAAATTTTGAGAATGTTCCCTTAAGCGGTCATTGAAGCAACGCCCCGTCTGCCCGATATAGCACTTGCCGCAGGACAGGGGAATAGCGTATACCACTCCTATGGCACACCTGACGACCGGGCATCTTCATGCTGCTTTTTGCAACCGCTCTGACCTGCACCGCAGATGCGGGGGCACAGCTTCGCCAACTTGTTTGGCGCAGAAAAAACAAGCGGCACGTTGTGCTTGCTGGCCACTTTTTTGAGGTTGTGTGAAACCTTATGAAGTTAAGGCATCACCTCAGGTTTGGTCTTCACGCGTTCAGGTGCCGCCTTCATTCGTCGGGGACCAAATTTCTTGAGGAGGGTTTCAGCGATTGCTAAAAGGACCGAGCAAGGGCAGCCTGCGGCCAAAAGCCTGCGAACCTGATTGTCAAAGCCAAAAAGCTTGTCGTGCGGGCACGACTTTTGAAGCGCCGATTCCATGCAGGGCGATGCAATTGCTCTTTTTACGGTCTTTGAATGAGACGATTCATAGGGCAAAAGTTCTTTCTTTGCACGTGGGAAATACGTCCCTTAGTTATTCTCAACCTGAGGTCTAAAAAGCGAACCTCGCCATCTTGCGGTAGTTCATGGGTAAAAGCCAGGTCTTTACCATGGTCGTTAAAAGTACTTAAGACCTGTCGACCAGAATCTTCAAAAGAGGTGTCATTACAAGCTTTTAAAAAAATAAAAAAATCATCAACATATCTAAAAACCTTTAAAACCGGACCCCCAATAAAATCTCGATTCTAAAGGCGATCAACATGAGCTAAAAAGATGTCGCACAAGATAGGTGCAACACAGGACCCTATACAAATGTCACTGCGTTGCAGAAAAGGCTGCCTGTCAAAAAGGATAAAAGTGACACTCAGATAGAATTCTAAAAGCTTTAAAAAATTATCAAGAGACACTCCTGCTGTGGACTGAAAAGACTCTTTCACAGCAACTAACAGTTCAGGTTAAGGGACGGAATAAAATAAATCCTCAACATCCACAGAGAAAGCGTGGCCGACACGGCGGTTATTCTGGAGAAATTTTGAAACTTCTTGGGATTCTTTTGTCAGGAAGGGATCCTTCACTTTTATCGACTTCAGCTTACATAGTAAAAACCGGCTAAAACATTGCTGCCAGGATCCGTTCTCACTAATAATGGTCCTAAAAGGAATGTCAGCTTTGTGAGCTTTAGCTGTGAAAAAAGCATTCAAGGAGTTACCTCTGCTATTGGAGATACCATTGCCTAATTTCGTCGGGTTCAACTCTACAGATGTTCATGAACCTAGTTTTTACACGCACATCGCTTTTTCTCACTTGCACAAAGTTCTTCTCAACTGCTTGCATATTGCGATATTGCGATATCATTATTTGTAAAAGAAGGCTGGCGCATGCAGTTCGGCTGTGCGCATGTGTTGTGCATGTCTTAAATTTTAAAACTTTTTCAAAAATAAACCAGTTGTCAGTATAGCGTTCCCTTGTCGTCGTGTCTTCTTTCCACCGTGTGTTCATCCCTTTTAACGCTACCATCAGTTTTAAAGAGCCTAGTACTTGTTTAGGGTGCCTGTTTCTTCATTAAAATGCTCAAGTGCGTTCAATGCATTTAGCTGTGCTATTTTCGATGGCCGTGGGCGCAGCAATTTCGTGAGTGAGAAAGGCCGGCGAGGATCAATGGAGTGTAGCTCTTGTTGCAGCTGCCGTCTTTGCACCTGGTATATGGGGCATTCGAGGAGTAGATGGCGCGCATCCTCATCGTCGTGGCCACGGGAGCAAGCCGGGAAAGGAGCCCGTTTGATGCGATAGAGGAAATGTTTGGTGTATGCTGTCCCAAGGCGCAGTCGATGAATTAGTGTCTCGATACATTTAGAAAGTTGTACATCCAGCTGGTATTTGAGTTGAGGGTCCACTTCGTAAAGAAGTGATTTCTGAGTGTTCTCATTAAACCATGTTGACATACACAAGTCTTTCTTTAGTGCTCTCAATATCCGTTTTGTGTCCATGGGTGATAAAGGGATGAGTTGAATTTCTGCATCTTTATGGGCCGATTTTGCCAATGAGTCCGCTAGTTCGTTGGTTGTTATATCAGCATGGCCCGGGACCCACTGTAATATCACTTTATGTTTCCTTTCATTAGCCTGAGTTAAACTGTTCAGTACTGCGTATGTTATTCGTGCGTGTGGTTGGCTGTCATCAATATTTTCAAGACATGCTAAAACGATAAGGCGTCCATGCAAATTGCCCACTTTGTTGGTGTCTCATGTCTTTTGATAAAATGAGTGGCTTAAAGAATTACCACTAATTCCACAATTATTGTTGACGACATGGGTCCTAGTCGACAAGCGTATACTCTACCTCTAAGGATGGTATAACATAAGCTGCAGTCGCACTTCCTTTGATTACAGAACCGTCCGTGTAGACGTGGATAGATTCCTGGTAATTGTCAAATAGGTGATGTAACGCTAATTGTTTTTCTGTTAATGTGGAAACGTCGCTTTTGTCTTTAAGCCCTTCGATTGACGTTTCTATTTTCGGCGCTTGCAGAAGCTATGGTGGGTAGCAGAGGTCTTAGTGCCAAAAAAAAAGTGATCATGGGAGTCGTGATTTATGCTCTTGAAACATGGCATGTATCTGTGCACCCGGACGGTTCTCTATTAGAGAGAGAAGGGGGTGTGCAGAATGCTGAGTAGAAATTCTGAAAAGATGGCATGTTTCCAGGCTGCGAATCACCATGAAATGCGCTTCCTGCGCTTCTGCAATAGTGAGGTGACTGGACATAGCTTGCGGAACTGCAAGGCACACTCGTAAATTCCGAGCCTGCAAGAGGTATAGCCGATGGAGGGACGTCGCAGATAATTTGTGCAATATATGGGCGCAGTAAGCAATTCTCTGACGCACAAGTCACGTGAAGGACGTGAAGAAGGGATGCAGTTGTTGCACCCCACTTCGTGCCTGCGATTCCGCGGAGAACATTTATAACACAACTAATCTGGTCCTCCAGGGCGGTCAAATTATGAGTCCATCGAAGCTTGTGGTCTAAGATCACACCTAAAAAATGATTTTTCCAAGCTAGCTCTATCTCATGGCCGTCTGTCGAAAGACCAAAATTTGTAACCTTTTTTCTTGTGAAAAGCAGAACCGCTGATTTGGCATAAGATATATTCATGCCCAATTCTCTTAAATAATCACCTATTACGTTCAAAGCTTCCTGCAGCCGATGCTTGACAACTTCTAGAGATTTGATCGATGTCCATATGCAAATGTCATCAGCCCACATAGATATGTTTATGTCTGCTGGAAGCACTGCAGGTAAACCTGCTATTGCTGCATTGAGGTGGACTTAATACACTTCCTTGAAGAACTCCTTTGTTTATGGTGTGTGCGTCGCTTTGTCCTTCACTTGTATTCATATATATATATATATATATATATATATATATATATATATATATATCTGTCTTTCAAGAAGTTGGCGACCCATTTGAGAACTCGGCCATGCACTCCGAAAGTTGGGAGTCCAAGCAGAACACGAAGGTGACTGACCGAGTCAAATGCCTTCTTAATATCAATAAACACAGCAACAGCAATGTTCCCACAGCTAGTCTCGGAGTCAACAAACGTTACCAAGTCAAAGATGCAGTCCATTGTACATCTACGTTTTCTGAAGCCAGCCATTTGATCTGGTAGACAACTGCTGGATTCTATCCACCATTGCAGTGTAATATCCATACTTTTTTGAATCACCTCTGAAACACAGCTCGTTAAACTAACAGGACGGAGGGAGTCAAGAGACGGTGGCTTTTGCCAGGTTTTAGCAATGGGACTACGTTAGCGATCCTCCAACTCACAGGAACATGTGCTTCCTCCCTCGTCTTGTTGAAGACGTGTAGGACAGTGGACGTGCCTGTTGGGCCAATGTTTTTCAAGGTCAAATAAGAGATGTTGTCAGGACCAGTCACTGTTCTTTGGCGTGTCTTCAAAAGAGCGCGCTGCAGTTCTTTTACAGAGAACAGAATATCCAACTGGGTATGAGGTACATTGCAAGCATTTTCAGTGTGTTGCTGCACCGAAAAGATAGGTTGATCTTGAATTCATACAGGATTTGCGAAATTTACTAGTGTTGCGCAGAACGTGTTTGCAATTTCGCGTTCAGATAAGCCAAGAGCTGTGGCAAGGCTTTTGAAGGACTACATTGTGATACCGGATGGCCAAGGGCGTTTATTATTCTCCAGATTTTTGGCAAGGGAGTGAAGGGAGTAACGCACAGAACTCACGCCACCATTGCTGTCCCAGTTTTTGCATGTCCCGGTTAGATTTTCTGTGTGCAGCTTGACTTTCTTGATAATCTTCAAGCCGTCCGGAACGACGAAACCGACGCTCTGCTCTCCGTCTAACTGTCGACGTTCATAGACCGCGTCGATACTGTATTGTTCTTCCTGAACAGTTGTGTACCGCGTAGCCCTGGAGCAATTACTTAGTACCGATGACATGAACGTGTCCAGGTCATTTACTTGGTTCAGTATCACATAATTATATTTTCGAAATAGCTGCCAATCAGTAAGTTTAGTTACTTTGGGAGATCTTGCCGGATGCATAAGGGGATGCTCTATGATAATTGAGTAGTGTTCACTATACCCCGTGTCTCATAATCTGTGCAACATCTAATACTGCGCGTAAGGTCAGGGGAGGCTATGGTACGATCAAGACAACTAGCGTAATTGTAGCCTCTTAAAAAGGTAATCGATCCGTCATTCAGCACAACAAGGCCGCATGAGTCTATAGCATTTTCTAAAGACCTGCCTCTAGAATCACTGTGGCTACTGCCCCAGGTAACGTTATGAGCATTGAAGTCCCCGCAGAATATGACTGGTCCTTGAATCCTTTGAAAGAAATGCATGAAAGTTGGCTCAGTAATGCGCGATGCTGGTTGCATGTAAACGCAAACAATGGTCACTAGCAGCTTTTTAAATTGAACTTTACAGGCAACAACCTCAGGCACATCAGAGTCCGAGGAGAAAGGAAGACAGGAAGGTAGATCGCGTCTGACGCATAACATAGTTCGACTGGGGTTCGGAGTTCGTGAAGCTGAGCCTATTACGCAGTTCGAAAGACGGAAATTACGGTCTACACCGGCGTCGTTAAGACACACAACGGGGAACCTGTTTTGCCAAACAAGCTTCCTGAAGTCTACACTCCTAGATCGAACGCCATTCGCATTCCATTGAAATACGGTTGTCTTTCGAAAACAGCAACGAAGAGCATAGACATCACCATACGCTGCTGAGATGATTCCGCTTCACGTGAGACATGCGCAGGTGCTTGTGTTCTCAAAGGGCTGTATGCCTGCTGAGACTCATGTTGGCGGTCAACAACACTTGGCGACGTCTTTCCTTGGCTGCCTTTCCTGCTTGGTTTGCCTTTCATCTCCTGTAAACCATTAGCCCCCATCGCATACGTTTTCTTGCGCTCTGCTGATTGTAACGGAGGAGCTGCTTTCACTGGGATGACAGCATCTAAGTTTGGAGGAGGCGAGCCTTGCTTCGGGGTCCTACCATGTAATATTTCTTGTCGCCGGAGTAATGAAGCCGCTTGATGCTTGGGACATCTAGCCAGGGGCGTAGCCGGGAGGGGGCGCTTAAGGGGCTTCTCCCCGAAATTTTTTCGTGCTGTCAAGCACCGTCGACCAACACAACCCCGACGCCGGAAATCATTCTGGATTTTGTATAGAATGTCTTTCTTTTATGTTCGAAAAGACATTTCGGCACGAATATTGAGAACTCGGGCTGATTTTCACGGCAAATCCCATGCACCTGGAGTCGATCTGCGGAGGCCGTATCCCTTGAAACTTTGTGCTCGGATGGGACTTCTTGTGTTATGCGACTCCAGGTGCATAAAAACCTACTTAAATACGATGTATCTCTTATCGGTTTCACTGTGAACAAGGCTCCCGTATCATGAACCGCGGGAAACGTTATTAAAGTTTCAGTTATCTTGCTCAGTGCATCTTTTCGCGCTTATTGATAAAACTTCAAGGCCGATAACATCGTCACCGCGCGCCGCAAGCTGTACGTGCGAGTGAAAGTGTAGGGGGGAGGGGAGGTAGGTGAGCCGACGATGGTGGATCAGTCTTGTGTGCACAAGGGAGAAAAGCGGGGAGGAAGGGCGCCGCCTTTCGTCGCGTGCGATGCATCGGGAAGAACGGAGAAGGGGGGGGGGGGGCGCCTTATGTTTATGTGATTGCGCAGTATGCTTATTTGCCTTGTTTGATGCACTATGAACAGTGACTTTTGTTTAGATACGTAGATTTATAGGAGACTTATACGTATATATAAATATCTTATTGCGAGCTTTTTTGTATGCACGCAATAAACTTTGTTTCCAGTGTCACTTTTTTGCCCCTTATAAGCTGTATCTTCGCATTTCTAATCTATATTGTGCTGAACACCTGTCTTTTATATGTGCTCTCTGCTGCGTCGATAATTTTGGTGCAATTACAATACACGACCGGTGACAGCTGCTCCTGCGCAACAATACATTGGAACGAAGGATAGCATCATTGAGATTTCTCCCTGGCCGTTGCATATATACGAAGATGCAAAGAAGGTTCTCGAATTTAAAAAAAAATGTATTAAAGTATTTATCCTCAACTTGTTCATTTCATGGCCTTCACGTTTTTCATATGAGCGGTATGCACTCCTTTGCTGGTTTCGAACTAATATAGTTCTAAAGTTCGTGTGATATTTTCCTTTAAATAGACAAAAAAGGTGGGTGCATTTACATCAGTTATTTCTGGCACAATTTTTTGGGACATACGTATATATTATTTTATAAAAAAATACCTGTTTTACATGTCTTTAGAGTGCATAGCGCTCAAGAATTCGTTTGCAGCATCTTTGGCAATAATAATGCAGTTATCATTGGTGTATTTTATCCCTCGATAAATTCTATAAGGAGCCGGCTGAGCTGGAACGCTTCTCTGGACAGATTGATCTTTCGCCAGCTCTTCCTGCAGCGACTACTGCAGCAAAGGCGCATGATCTTGAGTGTGTCCTCCTCGAAATCCATCGACTGTATAGCACAAATGGCCGACATGATCATGGACGTCGGTGCAGCGGTGGCGCAGAGGTAGAGCATCCGCCTCGCGTGCAAGAGGACAGTGGTTCGAATCCCGGTGCCACGCAATTTTCCCTCGGATTAAAAAAAAAATCCGCGTGCAGATAAAATTGCATAAACAGGCCTGGAGTGCGACCTGATCACGGTCAGAACCGGTAACGCTCTCCCTCACCAGAGCAAGATTGGCCACCCTGGTGCAGTACTTGGCCACAACCTCCTATATGAATGCAACAATCAAACCCCGGCCCCTCAGTCCCCAGCAGCTGCATAGCAACTGACCACGGCGGCGGTCACATCTGTGACGCCACAGAGGGTTCCAAGAATCCCTGGGTCCGGACATGCCGCAATTGGAATCTGAACCTGGCAACGTTTCACGCTAGAACGTTATCTAGTGACGCGAGTCTAGCTGTGCTATTGGAGGAATTAGAGGGCAGTAAATGGGATATAATAGGGCTCAGTGAAGTTAAAAGCACAAAAGAACCACATGCAGTGCTGAAAAGCAGGCACGTCCTGTGCTACCGGGGCTTAGCGGAGAGACGAGAACTAGGAGTCGGATTCCTGATTAACAAGGACATAGCTGGTAACATACAGGAATTCTATAGCATTAATGAGAGGGTGGCAGGTTTTGTGCAACTTCATAAGCGTTACAAATTGACGGTCGTACATTTCTACGCTCCTACATCCAGTCATGGTAACCAGGAAGTCGAAAGATTCTATGAAGACGTCGATGGGTAAAGTCAATGGGTAATCGGCGATGGGTAAAGTCAAAACGAAATACACTATACTGATGGGCGACTTCAATGCTAGGGTAGGCAAGAAGCAGGCTGGAGACAAGTCAGTGGGGGAACATAAGTTCTAAAAATATCAGGGGAGTTATTAGTAGAGTTTGCAGAACAGAATAATATGCGGATGATGAATACCTTCTTCCGAAAGCGGGATAGCCGAAAGAGGACGTGGAGGAGCCCGAATGGCGAGACTAAACATGAAATAGACCTCATACTCAGCACTAACCCTGGCATCATACAAGATGTGGACGTGCTCGGCAAGGTGCGCTGCAGTGACCATAGGATGGTAGGAACTCAGATTAGCCTAGACTTGAGGAGGGAACAGAAGAAACTGGTCGTCCTACTGCGGGTCACACTAGACAGTTTAAGTTCGGCGTACGCAGCAAACCGCGGAGGCGTCACTACGCAGGAGCACGTGTGGTATGTTGCGTGCTTCCGCTGCGGGCTCAACGGGCTTTGCGGGACGTTCTCGCGTGTCCACACGGCCATCGACACGGCCTGAAACCGGGCAATCTTTTGTCGCTGATTTAAACTAAAAAAAAATATTTTTTTTCTCAAATTTGCTTTTTCCGACGGCCCGATACATCGGCAAATTTTGCGGCACCTGCCACGTAAGAAAAATTCATCGGCGATTGTGCCCAGTCGCGTAAAATGTCTAATTTCAATATAAAAACTTCGATATAACGAAGCAAATCGCAGATTTTACCGACTTCGTTATATCGAGGTTTGGCCACGGCGGTCGCATTTCGATGGGGACGAAATGGGAAAACACCCGTGTACTTAGATTTAGGTGCACGTTAAAGATCCCCTGGTGGTCGAAATTTCCGGAGTCCTCCACTACGGCGTGCCTCATAATCAGAAAGTGGTTATAAACCACGTAAAACACCATTTTATATCGAGGTTTAACTGCACTTGTTAATTTTAATGTCCTCCTGTTAATAGTTTTGGGAAAAGGCACACTGAAATCTTACTCTATATCTAAAATTTGATAAGTAACTATAAAAGAATACAAGTTCTATGGTGAGAAAGCTGCTGAATGTTAAGCTAAAGGGCATCCCCATTCAGCATGCGAAATTTCAGATTAACATGTGCAGTAGTTTTCACAACAGACAGCTAAAACCAAGGTGGCCCTTTTAATCTACCACCCCTCCTTAAAAGGGCCCCTCACCAGTGGCGGCTTGCACAAACAGTTAATAACGAAAATAATAATGAATTTAGGAACGCGTTCTTGTGAGTACTAGGCGTTGTCTACGAAACATTTAAGAACGCATTTTTAAATTCTTTATTATTCTCGTTATTAAGTGTTCGTGCAAGCCGTCCCAGGTCTGGCCATGTTGAGCTGACAAGCGCAGAGCATACATTGCGCGATAACGATCGTGTCTTCAAAGTTTTACACTGCAGAAAGATCTGAAATTTTCAAAACCGAACGCCGTTTTCCTTTCTCCTCGCGGCCGTTGCACTCCAAGCCGGAGGACGACGTACACATGCTAGTGCGCCTACGTACACGTTTGCACATACTGTGACATCGCTCATGGTGACACGTGACTTCGAGAATTATTCAAGACATTTGTTAATTGTGTAATATGCTGTTTGAATAGACGAATTAAAGCTTAGCGAAATAATAAAACACACAAACCGAATCTCTGCGCAGCAAGAGAGATGTACTTTTGTTTCGTCTGCTTGTTCCCACGTCGTACAGTTGCGCGCGCAGACACCGAAACTATGTCATTCTCTACCATGTTCCAGCGCGGGATCCCGCTCTGTGATCCGCCTGTGTCTGCCTCAGCATTCGTGTAGCACAGACTTATACCGCTAGTCAGGTGTCCTCGTGTACAGCGCGCGAAATCGTGTGCTGCGCGAAACGAGACAATCGCGACAGCTGGCACGCGACACCGTCAGTGGAAGTGCACCGCGTTGCAAAAAAGCGAGGTGAAAAATAAAAATAAAGGCAGGGCTCGTGACGTATGCGTCAAGCGATCCTCGAGGTCCGGTACGGGAGAACGCAGGGAAGGAATTTCGCTTGTAGAGGCCAGACGGGGCAAGTGGAGAGAGCGTCTAAGTCTGTGGTGAAGCTTGCCTCCTGAAATCATGGGTTCACAACACTGAAATATTTATATCCCGGCTATTAATGAGCCATTTGAAAATTTTTTGCGGCAGAATGCTCCCTAGGGGACACGTAAGAACTGTCAGCGCATAACCAAAATTTGCTATGAGGTCTGGTAATGGGCCCTTTAAGGAAGACAAACAACAAAAGGCGTGGTGCCTGGTTGCAATGCTGATAAGTCAACAATATATATAAGGATGAAACCTTTCAAATGCCCAAATGACAACCAGGAATTCTTTTGCTGCAGAACCAGTTTATGCCTAGGTCGAATATAGGTAACCCACAGACTTCCACTACCAGAAATAGAAGCTGCATCAATCGTCATGGCCACGCGAAACTTGCCTGCTTCAGGCCAACTTGGTAGCCATTTCTGATCCACTTACCCCTCTGACAGGAAGTTAATGGTGTTGCAGACTTTTGCTACCCCTCATCTCACTTTTCGGTGGCAAAGTTCAGTGGCTTTCTTGAGACTGGCTCTTGATCTCATGAAAACGAAAGATTAAATAAAAGCAAAAATACAACCAATCAAAATCAATACAGAGGAAAGAAATGAAAACCTTAAGGCCTGATTTTTACTGATTTGATTGATAGCC
Organism: Dermacentor albipictus; assembly: GCF_038994185.2. Taxonomy (NCBI): domain Eukaryota; kingdom Metazoa; phylum Arthropoda; class Arachnida; order Ixodida; family Ixodidae; genus Dermacentor; species Dermacentor albipictus. The sequence continues at coordinate 429,857,210 of NC_091821.1, read as the reverse complement.
TAAGCTTCGTATTCTAGAACGTTTCTCTTCTCAAGACTCCAGCATGACTCAAGTAAGTACGTAGACGATAGAAGCACCTCTCGACAGAAGTGATGACTACACTTCATTGACATTCCACAGCAATTCTTGAGAAGCATAGCGTCTTCTTCAGTCGAGGGGTAATCGATTCGGTGAAGTGGAGGAAAAGATTCAAGTCAAGGATTGTTTGTGAATGCAGCGGTAAATCTCATTAACCAACAAGAAAATGCTGAATGGCATCGCAAACTTTCCTGACCCTGTGCCCAAGAGTGGAGGCCCCTAAGAGTAGTAAACTAGGAACATTCAAATCTAATCAAACAAAACTAAAAGGTGTTTCTAACGTTTTTCTTTTTTTTTTTGTTAGAATTGAAATATGCTTCACAAGCAATGAAAAAAAAAAATTGTCTGTTGTCACCTCTTCCCCACAAAACGAACAGTTGTGAGGATGCCAGACCAGCTCTCTGTAATTGGCATGGCTTCAGGGAGCATACGCTCTTCTTCATTAGTAGTAGTGCGTGGCTACTGCTAGCTCACTCCCTGAAACAATTGAAACACTCATTAACATACACAAATGCAGTGATGTATCAAACACTTAATTTTGCAGATGCATAGTGCAATATAATTGGATACAAAGACATGTGTCTCTCAATTTACATGCTATACACAGGTGCATTTTTGGCCCTTTCGTACATATATGCTTACGGAAACTCACATCTTGAAACGACTGAAATGCTCAATTACCATCATAAATGTGTGTCAGAATGCTTCTACACATCTTTCTCCACTCCTAAACTTGGGAGTCGCCCTTCGCTTGTCCATTGACCCAGATGGTGCGGGAGCTAGAGAAACCTTACAGCTCACGATTCGATTTCCACTCCGCAGGGAGGCATCTGGCTTAGCTGTGTTTCACAACACATAGATCCGTCTTGAGAAACCACTGCATCAACGAAAGCGTTAATTGGACCAAATTGGGCAACAGTGCAAGAGAAAGCTTTAAGCAGACAGCCTTTGGAACGAGCAAGAAACTTAGCGATCCTGCTAGCCGTGCAGAATGGGTCTACACATCGCCAAACACATGCTAGTTGCATACCTCTGTGTGGTTGCTTCTGATGTTTCTGCAGCGTTCAAGCATGAGGCTCAGCTTCTGCTGCGGTAACCTACTTTAGTGAAAAAATAAATTAGCCCTAAATTTATTTTTCTGCAAGACTATAGTTGTTGCACTCTGCTATGTAGCCATGTTTGCGCTTTGCAAGGACAGTGCCAAGAATGGTTGCTGGCTCTTGTATGATTCTGGTGGCAGAGTCATAGTGCTGTAGTACAGGTGGAGGCATAATGAATGTACCTTGAATGCAGCGTCACATGCAAGAGATCACAAAGACGGATCATTGGCATCATTTAACAGTCCTGCCAGAGGCTACATAATTGAGGCAAAATTGTAAACAAAGCATCTGAATTAAGAACAGAGGCTGATGAAGCGCAGATTTCTCTGGGTGGCTTTGGCTTGGGGAACTTGGGGACAGCGTGAAGTTTCGATGCGTCAGGAAGGAGTCCGTCTTTAGATAAGACTTTGCCAAGAATCACGAGCTTCTGCGTCATGAAGTGGTATTTTTTCAGGTTTGGTTGTAGGCCAGTAAGCACAAGTGAACCAAGCATATGGACAGTCTGCCCAGCACAACCTCATCTGAGAGGTCATGTGCTGGGCCAACTTTCGCAGGCACGGGGGAGAGAAAAAAGCAAAGAGGATGGTTTCACAGAGTGTTGACTTGAGAAAGCTGGCAGCGCGCTGTCCTGCTCCCTTCTAGTGGTTCCTTTCTTTGTGCAACGCATTGACGTTTCTTTTGCTACCCTACAGCAGCTAGACAGTGACTCAAATAGTGCTAAGGACAGTTTACATAATGCAGGAAGGGGCTTTTGAAAAAATATGAGAGTAAATCAATATCAACACATTTTTTTCTTTTTTTTTTTTATACGTGTACTGTGAATCCTGTTTGTTTTTCTCAATGCCATCCTGCAGGTCTTACAACATAGTCATTGTGACAGGCCTGCCGGTAACAGTATTAGAGCTTTATTAAAATGTTGTTGAGGGCTAGTTGTTTCATCTTTTGAACTGTGCTCAAACTACGGGGCTGCAACAAGGACACATAGAGACAAATATGACAGAACAGGGGCTTGTTCTGTGGTACTACGTATGTTTCTCTGCGTGTCCTTGTTTCAGTCGCGCTGTTTGAACATAGTTTTAAAGCATTAGTGCCTCTCGGTTTTTACTTTTTTTTTTCCTAACATCAACAGCTTATTTAACCAGTGTAATCTTAAGTCATAAAGTAAGATGAAAGCTACAAGAGATTCTACAGTGAAGGGGTCTTGATTAACCAAGAGCACCCCTCAGCTGAAACTGAATTGAAATCTTGCAGCATGAGCATTATTACGCTTCGCATTTACTGGAACGCAGTTGTTTCGATTGGGAATTGAACCTATAACGTTGTGCTTGGTGACAGAATGCCACAGATGCTGTGAGCATTGTATTCAACATCAAACTACCAGGACAGCTTTCACTGTATGGAGACAGAGACGTGTGATCTCAACTCTCTTCTTTTAATGCAAACAAGCAGCAATTTTTTTCTTTGCAACTTCCTATACTAGTATTATACTGTATTCTTTCAGCCTGGCTGCAGTGCTACTTAACAGCTGCATCTCGCAGAAAAAAAAAAAAGGAAGAAGAAAATCCTATGCGCCATTCCCCGCAGCAGCGGCAGAACTTCGCCTGTACATATTTATAGTGCGGTGAGGAAAAAGGCAGATAGAAGTGACGGCTGCAGCGCCCGCAGCGTCCAGGCATCTGTAAAACAAGCCTAGGGGAACAACGGCACCACAGAGTTGTGGCCAACAGCGTCCTGGAGCGCGGCCAGACGCAGGTGTGGTGGGTGAGGCCGAGGGGAAGGAGGGCCAGGGGTGCATCACAGGTTGTCCTTATGCCACACCCAGCGTCTCGAGGTGTGGTCAAAGGCATGTGTTGTCCATTGCTGCTGCAACAGCTGGTACCGCTCCACGCTCAAGTAGAGTGGCTTCCCTCGCCTGCGTGCATGTACGCCACACCGAAAACATTTTGAATCAACATTTGGATTCAAATCCCGCCCTTTTAAATGGGAGCGAAAAGATAAGAGACATGACAAGGGCAGCATGGTCCAAACAGCTGAATTTGGAGCCTTCAAGTACGCTTGAACTTAAACACAACACAAGTGGGCTACGTGAGACACCCGGTGGGTGCTTATGTGCGCCGACCACTGCAATGTCACAAGTGCCTAAAGCTAGGCCACGTGAGCGCTGTCTGCACAGGCCAGATGGCATGCCTCCACTGTGCCAGCAGCCATGACATATCTTCGTGCACAGTAAAGGAAATGAAATACTCGAATTGTGATCGACCAAGGGTTGTCCAAGGATTGTCCTAAACAGAAAAATGAGATAAACATACTGAAGCAAATGAGCAAGACAAGTATGTCCCACAAAGAGGCGGCAGTGTCAGTGCAACACCAGAGAAGACGATCTCGTTGTCAACGTAGACAAGCTGTAGGTCTAAACGAGAGCTTCCTGGCTCCAATTCGCAGGTTCAGCAGAAGGTAGTTGATCGACATCGATGGATCTCTCCGAACCATTGCTTCAAGTGAGCCCTGAAAGCCCGGAATCTAATGTACGGCTACACTTGCTGCCGTGCACATGAGCCTTAGACTGTCAGCGCGAGCAAGGACAGTGCACTGAAAAATCACCATGGTATTCTGCCATCAAAGCCATGCTGCGACAAATAATCGACGCTCTACAGCTGCTACTGTCTGGTTTAAATACGCCAGTTGCGCTAACAGCGGCAAAAATTCTGAGAGCTATAGACAGTCTTCTAGCTACGCTGCAGCAACTTCTACCTTTGCCCGTAAAGATGATGGGTGTGCTGTAAAGTGCACACGTATGCATTATACAGAAACAGTATGCTGTGGAGCCCTCATCAACATCATATTCACCATACCACCACCCTCCTTCCTCTTCACATTCTCTGTCATTCCACCGAACCCCTTTCCCAGCATGGAGTAGCAGGCTGGAAGCACTTCACTCAGGCTGACCTCTCCCCCTTACTGCAATTAAAAATTATCTCTCTAGACATAACCAAGCCATCAAGCCATATATGCAGTAAAAAGTTTGTTAAATCACACACTTGTGAGGTCGACATTTCTATATCTCAACAGCAAAAATTCCTTCACAGGATCCTGAAGCATTACCAGCACCTAATGCTAGGGGGCCACCACCATATGGCACCATGCATGCATGTAACGGTAGCGAAGAACGCCGCAAGTGGAAGAAGAGGCAGAGAAGGGCAAGCAAAAGGATAGAGTAGTAGTGGGTCAGGGAAATAGTTCAATTTTGGAACGGCTGAGATTTGGGTTTGTCGTGTGCTGCTTGGAGCCCATTCAAGGCGCTGGACTCCCGTTACAATATGTGTATATAATGTATGTGTATCAAATGTACAATGCGATTTGTACATGTGTGATGACGTATGCTATTGTGCCAGGCTCTGATGTTAATATGTTTGTTTACAACGGTGCATTGGGTCACAATTGCGAGATAACGGTAATTTCGCATGTGATATTCATCCGCTTTAATGACGCCACTGATGCAACACACATTCCTTTCATCACCGCCACATTATTTTCATGGTAAGCTCATCGTTACTGTTCCAAAAGGCCACTTGAACCTTTTTGGAGCATATCTGTGAGATCATGGGAATGAATGGGGAGCACCAGATGTGGTTTCCACATAGGCAGAACAAATGGCAATGCAGCGCATGCCATTATCTGCTAGGCAGCTGTCATTTTTTGCTGCTTACTTGCAACATTCACATGCAAAAGGATGCGTGAAAATGATAAGGTCATAGTAGGGCAATGTTCTTATTTCTGCTTGTCACAGAGGCTCCAGGTACATGCATGTGCCAGGCGTAGAATTGGTTAACTCAAAATTGTGGAACAAGACGGTTTCACTAAACCTTCAAAAAAGGATCTGGCATTAGATGGGAGCAAGATAAGGAAACTAAGAAAGTTTGTTATAGCGTGGATTTTGCTAAATCACATATGTTGTATTGAGGTTTAGCTGCAGTGGCATATTAACGCGATAGCGTTAAGGAGCTCGTGTCGCAGAAAAGCCGGTGTCGTCGGCGTCGGTGTCGGCGTCGGTGTCGGCGTCGGCGTTTTTGCGGCGTTGACCGTGAGCGATAAATCACGGCAGGCACTCCATAAATAAAAAGCAACTTCCAAGATGGTCTGGATGGGAATCGAACCAGGGTCTCCGGAGTGTGAGACGGAGACGCTACCACTCAGCCACGATTTCGATGCTTCCAAAAGGTACAAACGCGCCTCTAGTGAATGCGGTGTTGCCTTCGAAACGAGCCGTGGAAAGTTATACTGTGGTGTATATAGGTAATTATGAACATGTAACTTACAGAAGTCGCAATTACACGAGTAGCGAAGTGCGTTTCGCTGCATTTCTTCTGCGCTTTCCGCACACGGAGAGCCATCTTGCGGCAAACACAGGAGAGCCCCTCCTCTCCATGTACGGCGCTGGCCCGACAGATGGCGCGCCACGCGCACATTGGAGCTGTCGCGGTTCGGACTCTCTCCCCTGACAACGCTTCGCCTCGCTCCCTCCGCAGAATCAAGCGTCCTTCCTTTCTTTAGATCACTATCTCTCTATCTCTCTGCCCGTGCCGATCACGGCGTTGGGCTGGCGTGCATCATTTCCCCCTCCGGGATACCGAGTTCTTTGGTTCGCTCCGCTTGCTCAGGCGCACGTTTCATTGCTGCGCCGAACGCCGCGTTGCTCGACCATATGGCTCGACGCTCACCGCGTCTGATGCGGGGCGCCTCGTAAGTGATGGCTGCCCTGTAGCCCATTGTCTTACACCCATTGGCGGGTCGACGGGAACGCTATCGCATTCCACTCTTGAAGGCGAAGCTTAAGCGTCCTCCAATTTTTTGTACACCTAGCTATGACCAACAACAAAACAATATATTTACAAAATTTGTAACTCATTCTACACTACACGTATAAACTACATGTATACACACATACAGCTGCGAGTGCTGGCTAAATTTATGTCAAAGCACTACACAAGGGCACGGCAAGGCGCCATTAGCACTGACCACAAGTCACCTGCTGCAAAGCCGGGTGAATGTGCACCCATGGTCTACATTCCTGTGTTTTCTTCAACAGTGGACAGCACTGTACACTGCTCTTCTTTTTACAAGCAATTTGAACTGCAAAACAAAAAATGCAACCTCCTGTAGCTGCAATGTTCTCCACAATGAAGTCATTTTTCCTGTCACAAAGACTGACATTGTGGAGTTTCTAGAAGGATAACTTCACTGTCTAGGTTGTTTCGTACTCACTTGAGGTCTCTGTCCTCTTCACCAAAGCTGTCGAGGTAGACGGAGCCCCAGAGGCAGGCCCGCTTGCCTCGTATCACAATCACTGTCGACGAGTTCACCGCCAAGTAGATGGCCGTGCCCGCGCCGCAGTTAATGGAGTGCTGCACGGCGCAGAAAACAGAATACGCAGACAAATAAGCTGTTTAACTTGCACTCAAGGCCACACAGAGAACAAGAAAAACACAAGAAACCATGCTGTAGCACAAAGTGCCCGTGGTAATGCCAAATCGCCACAATGAACATAGTGACGTTGCTTCTAGGGCCTTGACGTGCAATCTGCGTACGGTTAAACTTTAAGAACAAACTAAATGTTTTAGGTACTGTATGTAGAGCCCTGTTAATAGGTGACCGGCAAAATACATGCCCATACATTTTTACTGATCACAATGTTGCCTAACTCCAGTACCAGTAATGCGAACAGCACAATACATCTTACAACCTTCCATTATGATCCCATGGAACACCTAGTAGTATAAGAAGCACATCGGCCTGCCCAGGCAAAGTGTGAGTTTGAAATATTTGAAGGCCATTTTTTTCTTTTTTTTTAAATGATTATATATTCAGGACACTAAAATAACCGACTATAGTACTGGCTTGGGCCAAATAATGGTAATAGCAGCTGTCTTTGTGAGCTTCGAGCATCCATTCGTTTGATGCTGTGATCTCAGAGCAGTAAACATACTCAAGACCGATGTTTCTTCTCTCTCAGTGTTTCATGTACTTGAGAAAACCTGGCTCCTATATATGTCACTGACAACATTATTACTGCAGTGTAATGCAGACTTTCTTCCTTTTGTAAAATGTTCCTAATTACAAAGAAAAATCAAAACAACAATTTTACAATAAGCAGTAAATATACATTAAAAATTTTTTTTACTGCCATACAAAATATATTTCAAGTTTTGAGAGCCAGAACTGCTGCCCACTAGTACGTCTGCTGGTGGTGGGCAAATAGTCATGACATTGAATACTTCTAATAGCTTATTTGATTCCATTTACATTTTGCTACTACAGTTAAACCTGGATGTAACAAGCCTATATGTAACGAATTCCTGGATTTAACGAAGTTTTTGAATTCCCCAATGCTGCCCCCATTGAAGCCCATGTATTTTCGACCTTGATGTAACGAACGCGTTGTGGCGGTTAGCCTTGATGTACCGAACTCCCAAAGCTGATCAGTCATTACGTTTTGCACTTTTAAGGAAAATTCGGCCGAAGAAATGCTCTAGATTATTGAATATTAATATTGTAAGGAGCCAGCAGCTACGCAAACGCCAGGGATTGCCGCGACCGAGCAAAGTTAGCGATGATGATGATGATGGCGGCAACTAGCGCCGCTCCGTGCCTAACGTAGCAGTCTTTTCAGGCTTTGCTTGTCTAGCGTGACGCGAGGTGGCATTGGTATCGGCAGCTGATTTCTCTTTCAGATTTATTTTGTTTCGTACGGATTTGAGGACAAGCATTCTTATTTAGTGATTTTTATTTGTTTCAACGGCTTAGACGCACTTATGTGTAAGATTTCACTTGAAAAGCAACGCTGATAGCCGGTTCTTTCATTGCCAGAGCGCGGGAAGGGAGAGGGACGATGACGAACGACACTCCATGACGAACGACATGCGTCACTTTTTTTTCTTTCTCTGTGGATGCGTTGCATTCGCCATTTTGAGTGTTGTCCTGCGTTCTGCACGTGTGCGTGTGTCAACTGTGCCCTGGTACTGGTTTGTCCGACTTGTTTTGGAGGCGCTAGGCCTGCCTGTCGGCGTGTAGTCGTGCGTCTCCGCTTCTAACTACGTCGTCGGTTGGTCGTGATGAGTTCTGCTGCCAGAAAACGAAAAGTTCTATCTTTTGAAGACAAACTCGCAATTTTAAATGCTGTCTCCGCGGGCGAGAAGAAGAAGGACGTTGCCGCCCGTTTCAGCATTCCAGCGAGCACACTATCAACGATTTTGAGTGCGGAACACAGCATCAGAAACGCAGTGGAGTCGGGAACAAGCTCGAAGAAAAAAAGACTGAAGCTGTCCACATACACTGATGTGGACAAGGCAGTGTTCACGTGGTTTTTGGACACGAGAGCCAGAAATGTACCCATAAGTGGTGCGATCTTGCAACAGAAGGCAAAGGATTTTGCCTGTATCTTGGGCCATGATGATTTCAAGGCAAGCAACGGGTGGCTGCAGGGATTTAAGAGCCGGCATGGTGTCGTCGGAAGAGTAATCAGCGGCGAATCTGCCTCCGCAGACAGCGATGCTGCTGCTTCGTGGGTGGCTGACGAGCTGCCTGGAATCCTGAGTCGCTTCGAGGCGGCTGATGTCTACAATGCCGATGAGACGGCTCTATTTTATCAGATGCTTCCGGGCCGCACGCTAGCGTTAAAAGGCGATGACTGCCGCGGTGGAAAGCAGAGCAAGCTCCGCATAACGATTCTGCTGTGTGCCAACCTCGACGGCACAGACAAGCGAGTCCCGCTAGTTGTCGGCAAAAGTGCCCGTCCCAGGTGTTTTAAGGGGACGAAGCGTATGCCCGTGAAGTATGTGGCGAATTCCAAAGCTTGGATGACTCGGCCAATATTTTCTGAGTGGTTGAAGGAATTTAACCAGGACGTCAAGCGGCAAGGCCGTAAAGTTTGCCTACTGCTGGACAATTGCTCGGCGCACCACGTCGAGGGCCTGCAGCTGTCGAACATCGAACTGCATTACTTCCCGGCCAACTGCACATCTCTAATACAGCCCCTGGACAAAGGGGTCATTAACAGTTTTAAATGCTGTTACCGGCGCCGACTAATCCAGAAGATACTTCTCGACATCCGTCTGGAACGGGAGATGAAGATCGACATTTATCAAGCAGTCGAGATGCTTGCTGCCTCCTGGCAAGAGGTCAGGGCAGAATTTATCGCGAATTACTTTTTAAAGGCCGGAATAGCCAAAAACGCACGGGCTGGTGCCGACGAGGAGGAGGAGGAAGACCTTTCTACTCCGTCCGATGTGGCCGAAGCGTGGAACGAGCTATGCACTAACGGTGGTGTGCCCGACGACGTTGAACTGACTGACTTTTTGTTTGCCGACAACGCCGCCGTGGCTACAGAAGAAATGTCTGATGCAGCAGTAGCTGAAAGCGTGCAAAATCCCGATGGCGGTTATGATGGTGCCTGTGAGGCAGATCCGTGTGACGTGCCTTCTGCAAAGGAGGTGATGAACGCAATGGACGTTATGCGCTGTTTCGTCGGCTCGCTCGACGATGAAGGAGCTCTACACGATTTAGCTTCTTTGGAGTGGCGTGTTGTGCCGTCACTTGTGCCAAAGAAGCAAACGGAAATTACGCAGTTTTTTGGTGTAAAATAAATGCTTGAAGGGTGAGTTCACCTTCGCGGATATATTGAGCTGTTTGGTTTCGTTTCTGCATCATTCGTACGATCCTTCACGCGAAACCTGCATGTAACGAAAACCTGTATGTAACGAAAAATTGCGAGCTTTTGTCAACTTCGTTATATCCAGGTTTAACTGTACTACTTGATGTACTCAGGCCTAATGAGCATTCCAAATTTACAAACAATGTTGTCAGAAGCTTCTGGACAACATAAAATCACTGACATGCACTTTTTGATGACAGAACAATAAATGCATGACACATGTATGACACATTGTCTGCATTCGTCTGCCTATAATTTGCAAATGCATATGTAGAGCACCATGGCACATTTTAGGTTTAATTATCCATTTCTTCAAACAACAAATCTGCAAGGAACGAAATATATGTAGGCAGAAAAAAGGTAACCGGTTTTGAACAAGCAAAATTTCACAGCTAGTTACTACACAAGCCTTAGTGGAAGGCAACCACGTTCAATGGCAGTGCAAGTGGAGGACACGCAAAACAAAAAGAATTGCGACAGAAACAACAGTGCTGACCAGGGCTCTCCCAGAAGTGGTCTGCCTACAATACTTGATAAGGCGACCTTACATTATCATCATCATAATCATCACCACCACCATCATCATCATCATCACCATACCGTTTTATGTCCACTGCAGGACAAAGGCCTCTCCCTGCGATCTCCAATTACTCCTGTCATGGGTCAACCGATTCCCACTAGCACCCGCAAATTTCCTAATTTCGTCACACCACCTAGTCTTCTGTTCTCCTCGACTGCGCTTCCCCTTCTCTTGATACCCATTCTGTCACCCTAATGGTCCAACGGTTATCTACTCTATGCACTACATGACCTGCTCAGTGCCATTTTTTTCTCTTCATGTCAATTAGAATGTCGTCTATACCCATTTGCTCTCTGATCCAAACCACTCTCTTTCGGTCTCTTAAAGTTATGCCTCGCATTCTTCGTTCCATCGCTCTTTGCGCAGTCCTTAACTTGTTCTCAAGCTTCTTTGTCAGTCACCGAGTCTCTGCCCATATGTCAGCACCGGTAAAATGCACTGATTGTATACCTTCCTTGTCAATGATAACGGTAGGCATCCAGTCAGGAGCTCACGATATCTGCCGTATGCGATCCAACCCATTTTTATCTTTTGTGAATTTCCTTCTCATGGTCATGGTTCCCTGTGATTAGTTGACCTAGGTAAACGTACTCCTTCACAGACTATAGAGGCTGGTATCAAACATCGCTTACAGCGCATACATAGACGAGGGACAAAAAAAGGACGACGAAGACAAGTGCTGACTTCCAACTCATCTTTATTTTTGGGAAAGAAACATATAAGTATACTGAGACACCAAGACAAAAGCACCCCCTACAAAGCATCCACCCAACGTGATTATGCATTCAAAATTCATGACCTAAGGTGAACGAGAGTGCATGTGCGACCTCAGAAAAACCAGTTCTTTGTCTGTTAATGCAATTGATGGTTTGCTAACTGAATCAGCATCGGCAATCGCTGCTGCTTCAATGATAAGTCAGGTGAATTCATTAGAGTGCCTGGCTAAGATAGTGGTTTCTTCAAAAAGCAAGCCATCAATTGCATTAACAGACAAAAAACTGGTTTTTCTGAGGTCGCACATGAGCTCTCGTTCCCCTTAGGTCATGAATTTTGAATGCATAATCACGTCGGGTTGATGCTTTGTAGGGGGCGCTTTTGTCTTGGTGTCTCAGTATACTTATATGTTTCTTTCCCAAAAATAAAAATCAGCTGGAAGTCAGCGCTTGTCTTCGTCATCCTTTTTTTGTCCCTCATCTATGTATGCGCTGTAAGCGATGTTTGATACCATGGAATACCAACTAGCCTGTACCAAGACAAAAGGAGTCAAACCTTGCTTCAGTATATTTCTAGAGGCTGACTGGCGATCCTGAATTCTTGTTCCCTTGCCCAGTTACTCATTATCTTTGTCTTCTGCATATCAATCTTCAGCCCCGCTCATACACTCTCTCTGTTAAGGTCCTCAACCATTTGTTGTAACTCGTCTGCAGTGTTGCTGAATAGAACAATGTCATCGGCAAACCGAATGCTGTTGAGGTATTCGCCGCCGATGCTTACTCCTAAACCTTCCCAGTTTAATAGTTTGAATATTTCTTCCAAGCACGCAGTGTATAGCATTGCAGAGATTGTGTTTCCTTGTCTGACTCCTTTCTTTATAGGTATCACCCCACTTTTCTTGTGTAAAATTAAGGTGGCTGTGGAATCACTGTAGATATTTTCCAAGGTATTTACGTAAGCAGTCTGTACTCCTTGATTATACAATGCCTCTATGAGTGCTGGTATCTCTACTGAATCAAATGCTCTTTTGTAATCTATGAAAGCCATATAGAGAGGCTTACTGTACTCTGCGGATTTCTCAATAGCCTGATTAATGAGAAGGATGTGATCCATTGTAGAGAATCCCTTCCTGAAGCCCGCCTGTTCCCTTGGTTGACTTAAGTCCAGTGTTGCCCTTATCCTATTGGAGATTATTTTGGTAAATATTTGATATAATACTGGGAGTAAGCTAATAGGCCCATAATTTTTCAATGGACCTTACAGAGGGCCCGCTAACCAAACATGTCTTGAACAGTTTGCACAGCGCGCGTTTGTTGTTGCATGCAATCTAAATACTTCTTCAGATTATGAAGGAACTTTTTTTGCACTTTCCAGGATTTGCCAGGAGTTATCCTAATGTTTTTCAGATTATGAGGGATTCCACGAAAACTATCTCAGCGCAACAGCTGTAGCCATTATATCCCATTCACGCCCAAGCGTCGGGAGCTTCACAATTTGTTTCTTTCTTGAGAAACAATAAAACAAGGCTGACAAGCCTGATGCAGACACACCTCGCTGCCAGAGAACACACAAGGGCAACAGAGGGCAGCACGAGTCAACTCACGTGCACAGCCTCGAAGTGCGCCTGCTGGCGACAGCAGCTCTCACGCAGACAGACCAGTGTGCCGCACACGAGGCACACAGACGGGTCCTTGGGGACGCTGTGGCAGTTGCTGCACGCCCGGCTGTGGTAGTACTGGAAGAGCTCGTCATAGCGGCCCGGCAGAGACAGGAGCCGTGGCTGGGCCCAGTTCCACCTCACTGACATCAGGCCCTGTTGCAAGACGAGGACTGCCTTGGAGCATTCTAGCAGACTTAACAGCTAGGGATACTGAAATTGCTGGCTGCTTTCACACTTTTATAGGGCAGGTTCGGCCAGCATACTCAACCAAGAACGGAAACGATAACAAACATCCTCAAGAACAAACAAGGAATCTGGCGCGGTTTAGGGGGTTGCATTGCCGAGTTCAACATTACAGGTTTCATCCCAGCTCCACCGGCGGCATTCTGAACTGGGCGGAATACAAGAACGCTCATGTGCAAAGCACTGGGTGCACATTAAAAAACCATAGGTAGCAAAATTTAATTTCTAGCCCCCCCACTCAGGTCGTGGTTTTCAGGTCATGGTTTTGGCATGTAAAACACAAGAATTCGTTTTAATTTTAACAAATGATAGGGAAACAGTCTTGTTTCTTCTCTGTCGACTCCATCTAACGTTATACTTGCCAAGCATGTCAACATGCACCAACTATCCCAGCAAAATACTCTGTTAATGTTCCACCTAGATCCCCTGCAAAAACAGGACCGCCTTTGCCTGTTGCCTAACCACCCACATTTGAACAACCCCATAAGTTGTACTGCTACAATGACTACATGACCATGATGCTTTGTTTTCATCACGATACGTGCTGACCAGCGATCAGTGTGGACAACGAATTTCCACCTATTATCTCCGATGGGGATTTTCCCAGCAACCGTGTCATCTCTCGATGCAGAATGAATACAAGAGATATGACGGTCAGTGATATATACATTGCAACGATAACAAAGAACGCCACAAGTGAAAGAAGAAAAAGAGAAGGGCAAGCAGAAGGATAGAGTAGCAGTGGGTTAGGGGAACAGTTGGTTCTTGGGACGGCTGAGATTTGGGTGCCTAACTGCCTTCACAATATTATGACTCTCGCTAGACTTGACATCTGCTCCTTTAAAGTGTGCTGTAGTTTCAGGGTAATGCTGGCATTAAACTTAATATTCAGCATGATTAACTGCCAGAAAATATTCTTCCCACTTACCCTAGCAGCAACTGGGACCCCACCAGCAAACTGGTTGAACTCACGGCACCAGGAGCGCAAGAGAACCTGGGGGCTCTCGGTGACCCACGAGACGCCTGCCGCAGCCAACTGGGGAGGCTGGCCCTCGCGGCCTAGTCCCAGAAACAGGCACAGCATGCCCAGCTCGTCCGCGGGGTCCTGTCGAGAGCAGGAGTACACCAAAAAATGAAGAGCTGCTGCAAAGCGTGCGAATATCCTAGACAACGGGCTCTCCAGATTAGGAGAAAATGTGAAAGGATATACAGAGGCACACAATTAAGACTGAAAAAGAAAGTGTTTCTCAGAAAGGCATGTTCCATTCTGATAGGGTGCCTCAATTTGAAAAGGTAGCCTTATCACCCTCGGTGCTTTTAGTGAAGTACAGACACATCAAAGTGGTATAAACTCTACCCCACACTTCTTTCACATGAAAGGATGACATTTACACTGTATGATGGTTTGGAAATGCATTGGGATATTTTAACTTAAAGCAATGTTGGCCTCAAAATGTTAGGGCTGGTGTCATTTACATCATTGTCATTCTAGACACCAAGCAAAGTATGCCAACATCATGCAGCAATAAGACTAACTATGTTGCTCATAAACAAGCAAACTGGAGCGTTACACCTGTTTCTTCTGGCTGAGCTCACATGTGGCAGCCACAGCCAATGCAGAAATGGAGTTAACCAGTGCATCATGATGTCATTACACAATTCTCTCCTGGGTACCAAAACTGAAACTGGTTTATAGGAAAAAAGTATTGTACAGTCGACTCCCGTCATTTTGACCTCGGTTAATTCGACTTGTTGCTTAATTCGAATGCACTGAAAAAGCCTTTTGGCGAGAAATCATACCGTGCTACGGAAGGAAAACTTGCTTACTTCAAACTCAAAAACGTACCACTTTGATTAATTCTATCCCTACCAACACGCATTGGCACCCTCTCACGCATGCAGTGGTTACTACAAGCTAGAAAACACAAGAAATTCAGCAGATGATGCCAGTGCTTCCCAAGGAATGAAGCTCTGTTACATAAATTTATTTTTATATTTAGTGGCAAGCGCTCCTTCTGCTTGTGAAGCAATAAGTTGTTGCTTGTTGTGCGTCATGTCAGGCTGAGCCAGTGTCATGTCAGCACTCGTCCCCTCATGCTAGCTGAATCATGCTTGAAGAGCAAGAAACAAAGACATTACCGACTACTTCAAGCAATAAAAAAAGAGATCTGAATTTGTTCACTTTGTTGTCGTTTGATAACTCTACCTTTCGGGTAATTCAACCAAATCTTGCGGTCCGACAAGGGTAGAACTAACGGTAGTCGACTATGGCACATTATCTAGGCCACTTAGATGCTTGCAAACGATTTTTCCCGGATCTAGAGGGCCTAGGCCTTCATTTATACTGCAAGAAAATAATAAGCCCAAAATGCAATATCAGTACTCCTTTAGATGTTCGCATATGGATGACAAAGCAACCTTGAATAAGGTTGCTCCACCAAATGAAACCTTGGCTAACCTTTCTGAGGCACTCTAGCTCGCCTCAACCTTGCTCCTATAGTCTGATTTCCATCATTTTGGCCTTGTCTCTTAACTTTCTATCATGACATAACTTCTAATAGTTCATTTAGGTATAAAGGCAAAAACAGAACTCGCCTGCATGTGATGCAACCTTTGCTTACACGCACGTCACCTTAGAGGAAAAATTGATAATTTGGTAGTTAGTCGTGTGGCCAGTTCTTACTGATGCAAAACGTGTGTGAAATGACAAGTGCAATGCAGCACACCGATAATAGTATATTGCTGCTAGCTACTGGCCACTTTATCAGGACCAACAACTAGAATGATTGAAGTCAGTTGCATGTGAAAACACCTGTCAAATGGCGGCTGCGCGACCACGACAGACTGCCCTAGCAGAGTAGCATCATCAGGTGCAATAAGATCCTATCCTGCCCAGCATGCTGTATGCTTTGGGTGCGAATGAAAGCATGCGAGGGTGAGCCGAGAAATACGGTGACTTGATGAGCGCTGTCTTCCCGCACGAGCAAAGGGAAAGGGGGAGGGGAACGAGCTCGTGGTAATGCAATCAAGTGTGCACAAGGGGGCGGGGGGGTTAGGTTGGCGTGTCTCCTTTTTTAGCCCACCTGTTGTGGTCAAGCGCATACGCAGCCTGCACATGAGGTAATCTACCATGTGTGCAAAGACTGGGCAAACCAAGAGGGGATTGCATTATGTGTGCTGTCTTCCCGCGTGTTTAGTGCTGGATGGTGCATGATCTTGAGCATTGGAGACACATTGAAGTGAGAGGCAGATGAAGCATTCACTCCGCTCTGCTGGTGCTTTTCATAATAGCATAATTCTACTGCAGGCGACACTATCAGCCACAGGGGCTGAGTGGACGTGAAAGCGTGGCTTGCTTCGCTTCGTACCGCTGATGCGAAGATGTCATTGACACGTCGTGAAACCGTATCTTTCGTTGCCGACTTTCAAATTAAACAAAGGAATTTTTTTTCTTGTCTAAATTTGTTCTTTCTCGAATGCCTGATAATTGGGAAAATCTTGCAGCCCCTTTCACGTAAGAAAAATACATCGGTGACTGTACCTATTTGCATAAAAGTATGAGTTTCTATATAATGAAGCAAACTGGCAATTTTACTGACTTTGTTATATCAAGGTTTAACTGTACTAGTAATTGATAATGTGATTTCACAAAAATGGCCACCGAAGATTGTGGAAGCTCTGAACTAACAGCAGATTTGACTGGTTTCTACGATGCTCTGACTCAGTGTGTAGCGATTCGGAGCCCTCTCGAGATTGGAGTCGGAGATGGACTGTCCTCTGAACACTCTGAACTATACTCAGACCTGCCATGGCAATGAACAGAAACCTACGGAGGCAGAGTTTGTGCAAGAGCACTCCTGAAGAAAGTCCCACATTCTCATCCACGCTAGTTTAAGCTAGGGAAGAGAAGAC
Organism: Dermacentor albipictus; assembly: GCF_038994185.2. Taxonomy (NCBI): domain Eukaryota; kingdom Metazoa; phylum Arthropoda; class Arachnida; order Ixodida; family Ixodidae; genus Dermacentor; species Dermacentor albipictus. The sequence goes on along the minus strand of NC_091821.1, from coordinate 429,840,216 downwards.
ATAAACATCTTGTTTTTACTACAGCAAAATAAGACTATATTCAGTGTTGAGTGTTCAAATTGACTTCTGCCTTATCTCTCATGCATATGGGCAAATTCGAAACTGTCGCAGCTGGAAGCTACGTTGATTCAGTATCCGTTACAAGAACCCAAAAGTGCCATGAAATGTTGCCAGACTACTTGGAACAGTAAGATAGTGGTGATGCTCCGCCACTGTAGTTTCTCCTTCATTTCAACAGAAAGTAGTTCCCGAGTATAGAGTGTGGCACTGAATAAACCAGGCAAATGCGTGTTCCAAGCACTCGATTTCAACCAGCCAAACGTAAAGTGCACCGCCAGAGCACTCCAGGGCTCTTCAATGCAACCAGTCAAATGCAGCAAAGGCATACTAGGCAAACTGGCATCGTCATAGTAAAAAGTGATGAAAGTGGAACCAAAAACATCTCATAGTTCAGTATTACTCACGACTGATTAATGGGGTTTTTCGGCAGCAAATAATGGCATGTTGTAGTTGATGGTATCTTTGATTAGATATGGCAACCAAACTTGTACCAACATCCTATGAAGTGGTAAAAGTGGTACCGAAAACATATCCTAGTTGGCTATCGCTCAAGTAAATTTCATTTATCTCTGGTAGTATGCAGATAAACAAAGATGGAATTTATTTTTTACTCACTGCGGCTATGGGCAGCTTCTCCTCGAAAAGGTGCGATTGCAGCAGGGCAGCTATGCGCAGGAAGGGTCCACACATGGCCATCACTTGCTTCTCCAGCTGGTGTCCTGTCAACTCCTGGTCTCTCTGCCGCTGGTCAACACAAATTGCATGCAGAGGAAGCAAACAGAGCCAAATTAGTACTTACCAAACCAGAAGGCACAGTGCAGTCTCTCAAGATTTTCCTACTTGCCGAACTGGTAACTTGGAGTACACTCTCGAAATGTTTTAACCAAAACATGCAAGCATGGACAGCATGGCATGTCATCATCTTACAGTGGCTAGAAGAGACAAGATAGGCAATGGTATGCACAAGCAATCTCCAGTCCTTCGAATGCTATCTGCTATACTGTCTGCTTCAGGAAGGCACACACGCTTGCTTTTGCTACCTATGGGGCCCCATTGCGTATTACCACAAATAACCAGGCCACAAAGCTACAAATATTCACAATCATTGCTTTTACTTCCTTCTTATGACAAAACTTCCAATGTGCCCATAAAGTTTCTTCCTTTTATATATTTATCTTTATTTCCTGGCAGACAAATGGGTACCAGTAATAAGAAATAATGGAAAGTGCATTGCTAATAAAACATCTTAATGTACGCCTATTCTCACACTGGCTTTTTGCAAGCAGAACTGTGCAGGCAACCCCTTCATGGCCTTACTGATGAAAACAGCGTAGCAGACAATGCTCACACTGGATAATGCTATGTGCACTTGTGCACACTGTCATCTATCTCAGCAATTCTCACCGTTTCAGGTGCTGACGTGTCACTCAGTTGAAGTTTGCACATTCTGGTGAAAAAATTGCGAGGGTGTACATTCGAACTGCTACTTAGCAACATTAGCAACTCAACAGACTTTCGCTGTTTTTGTGATCTCACCCAAGGATTGTGCGTTGCTAGAACTGTTTGCTAAAATACAGTTAAACCTCAATATAATGAACTTCAACAAAATAAAATTCTCGATATAACGAAGTATTTGACTTTTCATGACCTCTTGTCCATAGAACACCATGTATTTAGGACCTCAATGTATGCAATTTCAACATAACAAAATTTCCCAGCCGCCACAGAGGACTGCAGAGACAACATGCGAATGCAGATGGTCAAATGATTGAATTGCAATCGGCTGCAAGAAAACAGAACTCTCAAATCACGCACCGCGTGACAAGAGTGACCGCCAAGGTGGAGCCACATCATGTTCAAAGTGCGATAAGATCCTATCGCACCCCATGCATTGTGTGCTTTAGGTATGACTGAAAGTGTGCGAACGTGGGACAAGAAAGATGGTGGCTTCACGAGTGCCGCCTTCCCGCACAAGCAATGGGAAAGAGGGGAGGGGAGCAAGTGACAGTAACGTAATCGAGTGCGTGCGAGGGGGCGGGGCGGAGTGGGGGGTAAGTTGGTGCATGTCTCGATTTCTGGCGCACATCTTGGCCGTGGCTGCACATGGCTGTAAGCACAACTGAGCACATATGCACCCGCGCAGCCTGCTTTAGATGTACTCTGCCGCGTGTGCAAAGAGTGGCTGGGCCAAGACAATATAACTCTATGTAAGCTGTCTTACCGCACGTTTAGTATTGCACGTTGCTTAATCTCAAGATTCGGCGACCCATTGGAGCGAGAGGCAGCCAAAGCATTCACTCCCCACTGCCAGCACTTTTCCTGCTAATGTCATCCCAGTGCGGGCGACACTATCAGCTGCGGTCGCCAAGTACACGTGAAAGCATGCCTGGTTTCGCTTAATTCGTACCGCCGAGAATACATCATCAATGTATGTGGCATGAAACCATACCATTCGTCGCCGACGGCCAAATTTATGAAAATGAATTGTTTTCTCATTCAAATGTGCTTTCTTGAATTGCCCGATAATTTGGAAAATCCTGTGGCCTCTTTCTAAGAGAAATCGAACATTGACTGTACTTATTTGCATAAAGGGTTGAATTTCAATAGAATGAAATTTCTATATAATAAAGCAAAGTGCCGATTTCACTAACTTCGTTATATCAAGGTTTAACTGTATTCAAATAAAGAATCACATTTATGAAGTTATGGAGTCTATTGTCACATAGCAACAAATGGGCTGAAAGGGTCACCACAGAGGAAAGGGAACACTCCAGATTAATTTTAATGTCTGGGGGTTCTTTAACATTCCCCAAAATCTAAGCACACAAGTGTCTTTTGCATTTCATCCCTACTGTAAATGCGGCCATGGCAGTTAGCAATCGAACCCGCAACCTCGAGCTCAGTAGTAGAATACCAGGTTGTAGCCACCGAGCGACCGTGATGGACGTTCACATATATGTACCCCTTTTCCTGTGCACCATCAATGATCAAACTGGCCTACCCTGTAATCATGAAGACTCCACAGGAAGCCCAGCACTGTTTTACTTTTCCTTTACCTAGGCTTCTGGAACAGGTGGAAAGCTTAATAAAAAATTCAACAGAATGTTATGCTGTTCAGCATTCACTTCACTAACAGTTTCAGTATGCGAGAAGTCCAATGCTTTAACACAAATGAATACCAAAACTATGATCACAAAATACTAGGAGTGTGTAAACACCAAACAGTAGATTGTTAATTGAATATTGAATAGAATCAAGAAAAAAAAAGACAAATATCGAATATCAGAAAATTTTTCACAAAATTTAATGCTTACAAATTTTGGCCAAAAGATATGGTGCTGCACATGCTCGGAAAAGTCTTATAGCATTGCATTACATAACATTACATAAGAAGAATCTAGCAAGCTATCAGTAACATACATACAGAAATCAAGCCATACAGTACGGTCTATTCTTATTAAAGGGAACACCAAATCAGTATGCCAGCACTGATTGCAGCTCACTTCTAGTGTATAAAGGTCTGGAAAATTTTATTTATCAATATAATTTCTGCTGAATAGAATCAAGTGCTTTTTTCCTCTGAAGCTAATGAATTAGTGACACTCTGTTGTACTGAATACCAATGAAGTTCTCAGCGTAATGGTAGACCTGTTTTCTGCAGCAATCTTTTATTTATTGCACAGAAAGGCTTGCTTTCTAGTTTTTCTCCAAAATGCAGAAGAGCTATCCCAACTTTATGGCATGTGGGTTATCGTTAGTTTTTCTCCAAAATGCAGAAGAGCTATCCCAACTTTATGGCACGTGGGTTATCGTAAGGCCAATCTGCATGACAAATGAAAGGGCCGTGCATCACGTGACTCGTGTTGCCCACGCCGACAGTAAAGAGCAGACATCATCCGTTCCGTTTCTTTGTGAGGTTATGCCACCTGTCAAAGATTCTACAACTGACAGCGTCACAGCAAGTTCGTGTGACATCCCCCCCCTCTCTTTCCCCTTCTTCACCCGCCGTCTGCGCCAATGCTGCGCCAATGCTATCAGTGCCATTGCATCTCATGACATATGATGGTTGCGGTTTGGTACGACCCACTGGTGGTACACAGTCCTGTTGGGTGGTTTCCTTCAGTGCATCTCTAACCTAACAATTTTACCAAGTAACATCTGCAAACTAGAACTGTTAAATTCCTCAATGCTTCCCTTGGCTTCAATCACTCTTGACTTTTTTATGAAGTTAACTTTAAGCCTGCATGAATTTTTGCAATGTTGGAAATGTTCATGTCTTAGCATTGTTCATAAGATTTCGAGTGTCCCTCTCTCAGACTTCTTCATAAGATTTATTATTACAATACTGCTATAAATTGCACTTTTTTTTTCTGTCCCTTTGCTAGTCTATAAGCCATCATTTTGAAATGGCCAGCATTATGAATCGCCGTATAATCTCGAGGAAGGGGCTCCAGCTGTGTGTATGGGCTGCACTCTCAACTTGGCAGCCCAAGATTCAGCAAAAAATCCATTCCAACCCAATCGCAATCGTGTTCGGTGCACTGACGTCGCACGCAGGCATCGGCGAGTTTTCACGTGCTACTACTAGCTGACAGGAGCTGCACTTTGATTTCCCCATGTCCATGGTGCGGCCATGACAGGTTCCTGTGTGTTCCTCTATGGTAGTGCGCAAATCACAGGCGCCATGTTTTCATAGTGTGGTTAGTTTATGAGCCAGCTCCTTCAGCTCATCTGTCAACTGCCGGGAGTCCACAGAAGAGGAAGCGTTTGATGGCGTACGATGCTGCATTTAAGCTCAAGGTTGCCGTGTACGATGAGGAGAAAAGCAAGTTAGCAGCCGGCCACAACTTCGGCGTGCAAATGGCCCAGTCCCTTGTAAGGCCACACCTCTTCAAGGTTGCGGGGGAAATAATAATGGTCCTTACATGAGTATGTACAATAAGTATAGAAACTAGCTGCCTATGTATTGACTCCTTTGTGTCAACAAACACTGCCAAATGGAACCATCTTCTCACTCCTATTGCCACCATGTCACATGCTTCAAGACTGCCTCAGGGCTTGTAGGTAGCAAGCACGGGTTTTGCTACCCCCTTTGGGATGGTGCAGTTGGCGTTCGCACTAACCAAGGCCTGCCAATGGTTGGAGGCCCAAGAGTGGCCGGCCAATGCCGACTTTGCAACCGCCTGTTCTCAGCTTGGCCCATGACTAGGTGGCTTCTAGGAGCACAAGGTGCGTGCCATTGTGCACACAGACAATGATGACCTTGCCCGCTACTTCGCTTCCGGAGCTGTGAGCGGTACCGCATAACTGGTCTCGCAAACATTTATGTAACAGATACAATTGACAGTCCAAAGAAAGGGCAACACTGCCTTGCAAGATGCGATGTGATGTTTTCTTTTGGTTGTTATTGTTTATTGCATGTGTTTTTTATGCATTATATTACCCCAGTCCTTTATGCAGTGCCTTCCCTCCTTGAAAGTATCTTTAATAAATACATAAATAATATAAATATGCGAAGAATCCATTTGACTGACTCACCACATGGGTGTCCATGTCCTCGTCATCAATGTACAGATTGCCTTGCTCAAGTTGCTCAACCAGCAAGCCAAGCACAGAATCTGCAGATTCCAGGGAATTCTGCACATAAATGAAAGAGTGTACAGGGATCAGTTTACAGCAACCAATGAAAATGAACATAATTCTTTTGCGCATTTTGCCCTGTCCTCTTGTCCACTTATTTAGAGGAGGTTGACTGCTTGTCAAGCTATACAGAAGGCAGATTTATCCTCAACTTCATCTTTTCTCATAAAATAGTATAACATGTAAAGATTAAAATAGTGATGTTTGTAGGCTTCACAGCAAGTCACAGGCCATGATAGACACAATAGTGGAGGCTCCGGATCAACTTCGGCCCCATTAGGTTCTTTTAAGAGCGTACCTACCAACCTGTAAACTGTAATCCTGCAGACACGACACCATGCATGAAAGGGGGACGGGGTGGGGGGGGGGGTGACCTAAATCTGAGAATGTGGGCATTTCTGTGTTCCATTCACCAGCCCCTACTAACGTTTGTACTAGCATCCACTCACACTTGTCGAAAGTCACTTACGTTCGTACTTGCGTCAACTTACTCACTGGCACTCACTGCCATTCTTAATACCCACGTCTAATCGCACATTTTGTCACTCCCTCACACGTCTGCGAAATCAGAATGCAGAGTTGAGTGGGTGAACTGGTGAGTGAGTATGCTGAGCTTACGGCAATCCAAGCTGGTACTGATGTGGCTGCTGCACGCTCATTGAGAAATCAATTGAATAAATAAATTTAATGAATTAAATAAGTACATCAGGGAGGGATGAGGGAAAACAGAACACATAATAATTCGGGAATTTAAAGGTACCATATTCTAAATGACAATGTTTTTTGGGGGAGGCTAAAGACTGAAGAGGGAATTATTCAAGTTCTAAGGGCATTCTACATACTCAAGCTCCTATCACAGAGTCGAACAAGACACCCACTGGTGAGCCGAGGCTTTTCTGCTTGAACTGAGTCCGTGCCACGTGACCAAGATTACAGCTGATCTGCACCAAGGACTGGACGTAGTTGAGTGCATACAGTGACCGAACCAGACACGTGTAGTATGCTGCAAGAAAAAAGAAACAGAGGTTGGGGGGAGAAGACAAAGCAGCAGTTTGTCCCTCATTCTCAAACAGCGCAATGCAGTAAAAACACAAGAGGCAATGATGACAGGAAAAACAAGTTTAAAAATGTTGTCTGGCTCATTACCAGCATTTTATTTATTTACTCAATATAGCTGACAGGCCCGAAGAATCGGAAATTGGGTAAGAGAAGCTTCAAAATATTGCGTGGTATAGACAGCATTCATTTATACAAATCATAAAAACACTTTGTCAATAATAGTACAATAAAGAATAAAGTGTATGCAAAGTTTAATATACTCAAGCAAACAAACTAAAAAATGAAGACATGAAACAATTCAGACAACACGTTAGTTAAAGTAAAAAATGGAGCAATAAAGCTCCATTAAAGCCTTGTTATATTTTATTTTATGAGACTAGAATAAACGTACAAATTAGCATTTTCAATCATATCTAACCATATGTCAAATTATCAAACATCATTGGCAGTGGTGGAAGAGCTATTTCACCTTTCGGCACAGGTCCTGGCACAGGCAAAACACAGATTTGGCACAGCAGCAAGCACTTTTGGCACAAGACCCAACGCACGTGTGCTTACCATATACCATACAAATTTTAACTCGTATAGTTGATATGTTGTGGGAATGGGTTTGCATAATGCCGCACTGATTCTTGTTGAGTGGGCACGTCAAAATCTCCTGCTGAAATGCCCTGCCCAAAGAAGCTGTTGACCAAGGCTGAATTCGAGAAGTGTGAACGTAAGCTTGATGAAGTCGCAAGAATGACAATGCATGTTCTCAGGCCACACAAGCCCCACCAGCTCGGCGTACATTGGCACCTTGTGCTGCAACGACTCACTCAACGCTTTGCATTACGTTGATGCCAACTATGGTTGAAACTGCCAAACTTCTTTGGTGACGCTGAATATGTTTTCCCAGCTAGTCCATTTTTTCTTGCATATTTTTTCCAAGACATACGAACAAGGTTATACTGTGTATAATCATTACCAGTTTTTTTATGTTCACTGCAGCCTATATTTATTTCCACGTGATTTTTTGCCCTCCTCGACTGCACTACCCGCTACTGTATGTACACCTACCTAATTTAAATATTCGTTGACGATTACGATACTCTCAATGTGAAATTTGAGCCCAGCTGTATGCGTGTTTCATTTCGCTTGTCAATATGTTGTATTATGATTGTATAGGTACACCATTTATATTAAGAAGAGAATGCTGTGAGTAGTATGCTTCGTTTCTATATTGGCAATGCATGCTAGTCCGGCATCACATCGTAGTCATTGTCGCCATACAGCCTGTCTTGTACGGCACTACACTTTTCTTCTCACGCTTTCCTTCCACCAACGAGAGCAGACCTTCGTCGCGTGGAAATCATGCCGCCAGTGTCAGCAGCAACAACACCCATGGGAGCATCACATCGAACACCTTACTCGTAGTGTCAGGATTGGGGGCTCAATCCCATCGTCCGTGGTCCTTTGCCAAGATTGGAGTACGGCATGAATTCGGAGGTAGCTGGCCCATGCCGTCGTCCAACTTATTTACGCTGAGATCGTTGATGAAGTGAAGAACTGCTTCTCATCGAGAACGAGGAAAAGGAGTTTATTTACAGAAATTAAATCAGTCTAACATGACTGCTTGAGAAAATGAGTAACAGTCCAACATGACTGCATGAGAGAAGTGACTCAGTCTAACATGACTGCTCAAGAGAAGTGCCCTCAGCATTCGCACAACCACAGTTTTTATACACTCGATCCGCCGGTCCTACGACGCGGCGACTGTTCGTTTACTCATCACCAACGCGCCGCTGCTCTGCAGAACAGTTTACGTACACAAAGGCAACCGCGCTCTGATGCCCGACGACGGCGTTGGCGGGTGCCATTCCGGGAACTATCGTTGCCGCTCGAGGGTCGCTCGTTGTTCCGTGCCACTCCGAACCGTGAGAAGCACAAAAATACGTCGTTCCCGCGGCAGCTTGTCCATGCGTGTCAAATCAGCTCCGCGTTGGGGAACTCCGGAATCATTGTTCACGCACCGAACTAGTTCCGTCACAATGTCGAAGGGGCTGGAGGAAGGCGGCGGATTCCAACGCAAAGGCCGCTTCTTTGAACGCCTCCCAGCTGCAGCGACGGAGAGGGAGAGGTGCGCGTCTTGCACCCCTTGTCGTAATCGGGTGGCAAGGTGGCAATCTTGCTTAGCGGCTCGCCATTCTTAACAGCGCCTCCATGGCCCGAAAAATCTCGACTGTCTAGCGCTGACAACCGCTAGGCAGGAAGAGAACGGCTGCTGGTCAGGGGGGGATTGATGTCTTGGCTCGCAGCGACCACTTGTGCATTGATGTCACCGCCCCAAAACATCCAACAAGGACAGGCAACTGCAAAATGAACCCCACAACACGGCTCTGCGCCGAGATGGCGTGCATTGGCTATCACTTTAGACTCGCTAGGCTTCAAAAAAAAAAACAACAACATAAGTGCAGAAGCAAACAAAAAATGCTGCATTTCGCTATGCCAATTTCTGAAGCAAATTCCTGCTGACACATTCAGCAATCATGGAGGGAATCCTGCCAAATGAGAGGGGATCTTCTTCGCTTAATAAAATTAACACTAGTAACCCTAAAATTTAGGCGGGACCCCCAAACGCAGAATTCAAATTAGCCTGCTCAAACCTTCCGCATTGCTATGCAACTTTCCCTTCTTATATCTAACGGAGAAGTTGTACTCTTGGAGAGTGAGGCTCCATCGGAGCAAGCGGCCGTTTTTGTGTGACATTTGATTGAGCCACGTCAGAGGACAGTGGTCGGTCTCGAAGATGAACTTCGCTCCGTACAAGTAACACGACAACTTCTGGGCGGCCCAAACCAAACAAGCGCATTCCTTCTCTGAAGCGCTGTAGGCTTCCTCTCTTACATTTAGTTTACGGCTGGCGTAGAGGATAGGATGCTCCTCGTTATCGTCGCCGACCTGACTAAGTACCACGCCCATACCTCTGTCGCTTGCGTCGCATTGAACTATGAATTCCTTTGTGTAGTCTGGCGCGCGAAGCACAGGGCGAGAAACCAATAGCGTTTTCAAACTTTGGAAAGCGTTCTCTTTGTCCTTATCCCAGTGTACGTTACTCGGTGCTCCCTTTCGGAGGGCGTCTGTTAATGGACTTGCCAATTGCGAGTAATTCGGAATGTACCGTTGATAGTACCCCACAAGTCCCAAAAATGAACGAAGGTCCGTTTTCGTGCGCGGCTGAGAAAATTCTCCAATTGTAGCTATTTTCAGCTCAGCCGGCCGTCTCATGCCCTGACCGACAACATGGCCCAGATAAGTAACCTGCGAACAACCAAACCTACACTTTTCCGCTTTCATCGTTAAGCCGGCTTCCCTCAACCGTGAGAACACCTGTTTGAGGTGCGATACGTGTTGTTCCAAGCTGTCCGAAAAAATGGCCACATCATCAAGATAAGGTAAGGCGAACTGCAAGTCCTTTAGGACAATATCCATTAACTTAGAGAAGCTAAACGGCGCATTCTTCAGCCCGAAGCTGAGTGCGAGAGGGCGAAAAGTGCCTACAGGCGAGATGAATGCGGCATAGCGGCTGGCACTTTCTGAAAGGGGAACTTGCCAGTACCCCCGCACGAGATCTATAGTTGAAATGTATTTAGCAGCGCTAACTCTTTCAATTCGTTCCTCAATGTTGGGTATCGGGTACAGCTGATCCCTAGTGATGGCATTTAACTTCCTGTAGTCAACACACGGACGAGGGTCCTTGTTAGGGGTTTCTACGAGTATTAGCGGTGACGTGTAGTCACTCTCAGCGGGCTCAATAACTCCCAACTCTAGCATGCGCTGTATCTCTGCCTCCATAATCTCTCTCTGTCTTGGAGACACCCTGTAAGGTTTTGATCTTACTGGTTCGGTAGAGGTCAGCTCAATTTCATGCGTTATCAGTTCGGTTCTACCCGGCCGATCGCTGAATCTGTCGAGATATTCCCCTAACACCCCTTTTAGCTCATCTAGCTGCTCGGGTTTTAGAGCGTGCGAGCTTACCGAGTGCTCTACTACTTCTTCTAGGCCGATTTCAGAGTTGGAGGTCGCCCTATATTCGTCAAACTTGGTACTAGTGCCATCCGGCTCTTTGACGGTATAGTTAACGACTCCGCTCCGCTCTACATACGGCTTCATCAAATTACAGTGATATATCCTCACTTCCTTCCTGCGACCGGGCATTCTCAAAGCATAGTTAGTATCTGAAAGTTTGTGCAACACTCTAACGGGCCCGTCCCAGTGAACTTCAAGCTTGTTCTTTCTTGAAGGTTTGAGGATCATTACCTGGTCTCCGGCGTTAAACGTACGAAGCCTCACATTCTTGTCATAATAGAATTTGGCATTCTTTTGAGCTAGTGCCATGTTCTTTCCGACTAGTTCTTGGGTTGCGCTTAGCCGCTCCAGTAAATTTAGCACGTATTCAACCACGGTTGGACTCTCCCCTCTTTCCTCCCACATCTCTCTTAACATTCTCAGTGGAGACCGGAGTGTCCTCCCATACACTAGTTCTGCCGGTGAGAACCCTGTCGCCTCATGTGGAACCGTTCGCAAAGCAAACAAAGTTGCCGGCAGACAGTTCTCCCAGTCCTCCTTGTGCTCGTAACAGAGCGCACGCAAAACTCGCTTAAGCACCGAATGCCACCTCTCTACACTGTTTGACTGAGGGTGATAGACAGAACTGTGTATTAACTTTACCCCGCACTTTTGCAAGAATGTGGAAGTCAGTGCGCTCGTGAATACTGACCCTTGATCTGCCTGAATTTCGGCTGGAAACCCAACTCGTGCAAACACTGTCAAAAGCGCGTCTACTACTTCGGTGGAGCTGAGCTCTTTCAAAGGGAATGCTTCTGGAAATTTAGTAGCCGGACACAGCATGGTAAACAAGTACCTGTAGCCTGATTTTGTTTTTGGAAGAGGCCCTACCGTGTCTATTACAAGTCGTCTGAAAGGCTCTGTTATTAAGGGGGCTACCTTCAGTGGAGCTTTCCATGTCTCTCCTGGTTTACCAGAACGCTGGCAGGCGTCGCATGATCTTACAAAGTTTTCTACATCTTTGAAACAGCCAGGCCAGTAGTATTCCATAAGCAATCTTTCCTTTGATTTGTTTATGCCTAGGTGGCCGGACCACCCATTTCCATGACAAAGACTCAAAAGGTCCTCCCGATACTTAGTAGGTATGACTAACTGATCTAAAATCCTACCCTTTCGATCTCTGTAATGCCGATACAACAATCCTCCTCTCTCATGTATCGTTACGTTGCGCCTAGCAATGCCTTCTTTAGCTGTGTCATGTAATTTTGCTAAGCTCTCATCATTCTTTTGCTCAGCTGCCAGTGACTCTCTATCCACGCGTAAGAGTTGATCAAAGTTCTTTGAGGCCGGTGATAATAACGACCCTGTCTCGCTTGTGAGCGCGTCTGCTTGCTCTTCCTGCAGGCTAGAACTCTGACACTCTAGTGCTACGCTCTCATTGAGCTGGTCAGCTGGCAGGCTCTCCTCAACTGTTCTTTTGTCCCTCGGGCCTAGCTCGGATTCGGGTATTGAAGCTATCCCCTTTTCTGCTTCAGCTGGAGGAGCTTGAGCATTTTCAGCCGAAAGCGCCGCGATCTTACGAGCTTGGCCTCGGGTCAATGCCTGTACTATGCCCTCTCCCAGTTTGAGCCCTCTGTCACGCAGTAACTGATTCGAGCGATTCGAAAAGATGTAGGGATACTGCAGTGACAAAAATTTGGAAACTGCAGCCTCAGTCTCTAGCTCCCCGAATGGTCCACTGATTTTGACTTTGGCCATGGGCAGACACATGCTGTGTTCTTCTACAACCTGTTTTATCCATGCTACTTCTCCGGTGAAGTCATCTACCATCACGTAAGACGGATGGACAATGTCCAGCGTGGCGGCACTGTCTCTTAGCACTCGGCATGGTTTTCCATTAACTTGCAGGTTGTGGAGATATGGACTTAAAAGTTCCATATTCTCATCTTTTTCCTCCACGTAGGAAAAAACTACGCTAGACTTCTCGCAGTTTACAGCTATATGTCCCAGTTTGTGGCATTTGTAACAGCGAATTGGTCTAAAAGATTCGAATTTTCTTTTCTGTTCTTTTTGTGTGGTTTCTCCGTTAAGTTTCTCCTCGCTCTTTTCTGCGGGCTTTTCCGCCATGTCTACAGGCTCGGATCGTCTAGTTTGCGCACCCCTTTTGAACGGAAATGGTTTCCGCGGTCCATTTCGACCGTCCCAGTTTCCCTCCTCGGCGTTCAACTTTCTACGGGTTGCGTACTCTTCGGCTAATACAGCCGCCCTTTCCACAGTGTTTACATTACCTCTGTCTTGCACCCACAGTTTCACAGCTTGGGGGAGGGTTTTGTAAAACTGCTCTAGACACATGCATTCAATGATCATGTCTCTGCTGTCGTACGCTTCCGCGCTTTTGAGCCACTCGACAAGGTTGGCCTTTAAGCTATATGCAAACTCCGGATAGCCCTCGCTATCTTTCTTGCCTGTACTCCTAAACCTTTGCCGAAAAGCTTCGGCTGAAAGGCGGTATTTCTTCAGGAGACTAGCCTTAACTTTTGCATAATCATATGCATCCTGCACACTCAGTCTGGCGATTACTTCCGCCGCCTCACACGGCAACATAGACAGCAACCGCTGTGGCCATGTACTCGGGCCGAAGTTCATCTTCTCGCAAGTCCTTTCAAAATTGCTTAGGAACAAGCCTATGTCGGTCCCGACCTCAAATGGCTTTAATAGCCTGTCCATGCGGTACGATTCTGCCTCACTTGATCGACCCAGAGCGCCTTCACTTCCTTGAGGCAACTCCAAACGTTTGCTTTCAAGTTCAAGTTGCATTTTCCTTAACTGAAACTCGCGATCTTTATCGCGTTCCTCTCTCTCTCGTTTTTCTCTGTCCCGTTCTTCTCTTTCTCTTTCCTGTTTCTCTCTCTTTTTGAGAAGTTCCATTCCCATTTCAATCTCTTCCTCACTGGCCTGATTGGAAATTAGCTCCAATAATTCCGATTTGAGCATTTCCTTGCGTACATCTAGGCCCAGTTCCTCACCAACAATCAACAACTCGTCCCTCAGCAGTGTCCTTAACTCCATGACTGCTGCTTTACTGCCTTGATTCTGCTCTCTAAATCTAGCTAGGAAAACACAACCTAGCTAACACACAACAATCTAGCTTCCCTACTGTTCTAAACAGAACAACCACAAAATGAAGCCTAGAGAGTCAAAGCAAAAACCAAGCACTCACCGCAGATACAGTTGAATCCCGCCACAACGAATACCGCCACAACGAAATTTCCGCGACAACGAATAATTTTTTATTCCCCGCGAGTATCCTATAAGAATTAATGGCCTAAATTTCTCTGCACAACGAACCATTTTTGCAGAGCGTTTCCGCTTCAACGAAATTTTCGCGTTCAAAATCGAAACCGAAACTAGTTTTATTGGCGAGAAGTCCAAGTCAAATCCAAAGCCACATTAAGCATGAAATCACGTGATTGCAGTTCCGCCATTTTGGCTTTGTGTCGTGGTCGCGTTGTTCACTCGCTGCCTTTCTCTTCGACAACGACGAGTTTTCATCCGCAGGACACGATGGCAACGCAAGTGAAAAAACGCAAAACTCTTTCCCTTGAGCAAAAAGCTCAAATAATCGCCCAAGCAGAAAGCGGAAGGAAGAAAGCGGCAATTGCTGAAGACTTCGGAATTCCTGCAAGTTCGCTGTCAACGATTCTAGGCAATAAGGACAGCGTGAGAATGGCACTTGCTTCAGGCACATCCTCGAAGCACAAAAAGGTGACGCGGCCCCTCCATGAAGAGTTGGACAAAGCAGTGCATGCGTGGTTTGTGGAAGCACGAGCCAGCAACGTCCCCCTGTCCGGAAGCATCGTCCAGCAGAAAGCCTTGAACTATGCATGCCTACTTGGCATTGATGATTTTAAAGCCAGCATTGGCTGGCTAAACCGTTTCAAGGCCCGCCATAACATCGTTGGAAAAGTGTTGTGCGGCGAGTCAATGTCAGCAGACGTGGACGGAGCAGCTGCTTGGAAGGCGAGTAACATGGCCGGAATTTTAAGCAACTTCGCGCCTGCAGACATTTACAACGCCGACGAGACCGGGCTATTCTACGAGATGTTGCCGGCTAGGACGCTCGACTTCAAGGGGCAGCGCTGTCACGGCGGCAAACACAGCAAAACACGCATCACAGTGCTGCTTTGCACAAACATGGATGGCTCGGACAAGCGTCCGCCGTTAGTCATAGGCAAAAGTGCCAAGCCGCGCTGTTTTAAGGGAACTCGTAGCCTACCTGTGCAGTACAAGGCGAACAACAAGTCATGGATGACCCGCGCTATTTTCACCGAGTGGATGATGGCATTCGACCGCGACATGAAGCGGCAGGGCCGTAAAGTTTGCTTGCTTTTGGACAATTGTTCAGCGCATCACTCCGACGAAGTCAAGCTCACTAACACGGAGCTGAGGTTTTTCCCTCCCAATTGCACGTCTGTCTTACAGCCTCTCGATCAGGGCGTGATTCTTAGCCTGAAGCGCGCTTACCGTGGGAGGTTAATTCAGCGGCTGCTTTTTAACACTGAAACCGGCCGAGACACGAAGGTGGACTTGTACGTGGCACTGCAGATTATGTCTGCTGCCTGGAGCACACTGGGGCGCTCAGTAATTGTGAACTGTTTCAGGCACGCCGGATTTGCCGAAGGTCAACAGATTCAGATTCAGATTCAGATTCAGATTTATTGGTTCCAAAACAAAAGTAATTACATGACGAATATACAGACGAGGGTCCCAAAGTCAAAGAACTGTAGTGGGACCCTGCCAACCCGTACACTCTGCTGGCCTAACACCAGGCGTTACAGACGACGACGAAGAGGCGTCACCGGCTCCGGGGATCGCGGCCGCCTGGAAAACGCTGGGAGAAATAGGAACCGTGCCGCCTAATCTCGAGCTCGACGAATACATCGGCGCTGACGCTTGTGTTGTTGTTCACGAAGATGTGAGTGATGAGCAGATCATAAAAGCTGCCCGGAATGATAAGGACTCTTCCGATGAAGAAGACGACGACGTACAGGAAGCGCCGGCTGCGGCAACCGCCGTACAGGTGATGGACGCTTTTGATGTCATCAGGAATTTCGTTGCTGTCCGAGACGACGATGTTGCAATGGGTTTGCTGACCGAGTGCGAAAATCGCGTGACGGCGTTGCTCGCCGTGAAGCGTAAGCAAACCAAGCTTACAGATTTTTGGCATTAAACGCCTTTGCTGCTGCTTGGGCAATTCTTTCTGCGTTTCACGTCAAATTTTTGCGATAACGAAGTTCCGCGAGAACGATTTTTTTTTCGTGCACCGTGAATTTCGTTATAGCGGGATTCAACTGTACAGCACCATGTCGCAAAGTCCATCTCACCGCTGTCAGCCAGTTGTCAGGATTGGGGGCTCAATCCCATCGTCCGTGCTCCTTTGCCAAGATTGGAGTACGGCATGAATTCGGAGGTAGCTGGCCCATGCCGTCGTCCAACTTATTTACGCTGAGATCGTTGATGAAGTGAAGAACTGCTTCTCATCGAGAACGAGGAAAAGGAGTTTATTTACAGAAATTAAATCAGTCTAACATGACTGCTTGAGAAAATGAGTAACAGTCCAACATGACTGCATGAGAGAAGTGACTCAGTCTAACATGACTGCTCAAGAGAAGTGCCCTCAGCATTCGCACAACCACAGTTTTTATACACTCGATACGCCGGTCCTACGACGCGGCGACTGTTCGTTTACTCATCACCAACGCGCCGCTGCTCTGCAGAACAGTTTACGTACACAAAGGCAACCGCGCTCTGATGCCCGACGACGGCGTTGGCGGGTGCCGTTCCGGGAACTATCGTTGCCGCTCGAGGGTCGCTCGTTGTTCCGTGCCACTCCGAACCGTGAGAAGCACAAAAATACGTCGTTCCCGCGGCAGCTTGTCCATGCGTGTCAAATCAGCTCCGCGTTGGGGAACTCCGGAATCATTGTTCACGCACCGAACTAGTTCCGTCACAATGTCGAAGGGGCTGGAGGAAGGCGGCGGATTCCAACGCAAAGGCCGCTTCTTTGAACGCCTCCCAGCTGCAGCGACGGAGAGGGAGAGGTGCGCGTCTTGCACCCCTTGTCGTAATCGGGTGGCAAGGTGGCAATCTTGCTTAGCGGCTCGCCATTCTTAACAGTAGCCACTCGTCACCGCCCCTTGCAGAAGGAGTGATCCCCGTCACACACGCTGGTACCGTGGACGAGCGTAGCTCTCCCCACCTCATGCCACCTTTGCCCTCTCTCGGAAGCGCAGATGAGAACGGCCACGTGGCTGCAGATGCCCTCGCCGCCACCAACTCGGCACATGCGCAGGCCATTTCCCCTCCCCTTCACTCCTCTTCCCCCTTTTCGCCTCACGCTTTCACTGTAGCCTCCTCCTCCAATTTCCTTCTCGTGCATTCGTCTTACATCTCCCACTGCGCTCCACGTTCTCCATCACCTTTCACTGTGCTCGTGCGCTTGGTTACGAGGTACGACGCCAAGGTCCGCCGATGCTCAATGCAGGAATGGATGCCTACGAGCTGTGCTCTATAAGATCAGGATGGGGCAAAATGAGGGGCAGTTAAATGCAGAGGGGCAGAGTTTATAGCCCATCAATTGCAGAGTGTAGATGAGCCACCATAGGCTGGTGTTTCTGTACAATCAAAAAAAGGTGTGGACGTACCGAAAAAAAGACCTGCATAATACATTCGACAGTACTTCAAGCAGACTTTGCCCACTTACGTTTAAAGCACGTGCAGTGCAATCTACAGTCAATGGTTTTTCTAAGCTACAGTCTACAGCACTTTTCTCAAAATTTTGCGCTTTCCTCAATGAAATCCCCGCTCACAGAGTAAAACTGAGTTGTGTGTCCACTGCCAAAGAAGCCTTTCGGTGAACTTTTTCGCTGGCATTGTCAACAAGCGTCAGGCACATGGCGAGAGGCTCTCAACAGCTCTACTAGTATCAACAATACAAGTGCCTATTTGCTAGGTCAAATTTCCCAGTGCATTGCTATTAGCAACAGTGTCTGCCAATGCTGCCAGATCTTGTGGAGAGAAATTAATTTGCTTTCCAAACAAAAAGAGTGCCTCAAAAAAGCATTTTCATGTGCTAAGGGCATCTGAAAAGCACCAATATAAAGGAACAAGGACCAGAAATAGGCATTTGTAGGTACTAGAAAGCCAGTGCTAAAACACTAACTCATAAGTGGCACTCGCACAACAAAAGGGTCAAGCCAAGGTGCACCATAACAAATAGGTGTTTGCCTGTAATCCAGTTTCTAATTATCATTTCCATATAGGCATCACTTGCATGGCTGCCATAGCTTCCTGCCATTGCTTTCCCCATAATGATTGTGGTGATGCGTATACTTTTGTACCAGACACCTACAGCTCACTCCACTCCAGGCTTCTCTAAGTTAACACGCTCGCCTCAGCGCATTCCTTGCGCCAGCTACAGATGCACAACTTCATCTCCCATACCAATTCTATTCGATTTCTTTGATTTCATTAACAGAGAAGCGACCTGAACCTACCTCTTTCTAGGTCCAGAGGCAAGGCCAGCATGAGTTCCAGCAGCACAGCTGCAGGGTCGCACACGAACACTGGTACCTTCCTTTCCACGGGTGTCAGGCTGCAATGCACACATAAAATGTAACAACAAATCACAAACACACATGGAATGAGAATACCTGCCAACCTGAGGGCCTCAAAGTACGAACGATTTGCTGAGGGAAGGAGGGCGGATGAAAAACATTGCTCTTTTTTAGGGGGAGGGGGGGGCCACAGCTACATCAGAAACAACAATTTAAAAGAGTTTGAACTCAGCCAGTTGGTACTGTTTCGTAACTAAAGAAACAGCACAAAATAAAACCAGAACAAGAAAGACGATACAGGACGAGCGCTGATTGCCCAAAACTACGTCTACATATATATATTCCCAAGAAACAAGGAGGGGGGAAGGAAGAGAAGGGGCTCGTGCTCTTCTAACTACGCATGCGTCAAGACGTCAAAAAATTCGGAACAATCAATCACTGAGATACTGAACCTCCTTGAAAGTCAACCGGACGAAGGCGCACTGACACATGACGATCCCTTGGAGTGCATACAAAAAGCTTTCTAGGTGTCACATGCTCGCAGGTCTCTGTATTGATGCAAAACATGTGCCTCTTGAAGTAAAGGCAGGCGCCCACATTTGGTACAATGAATGGCGAAATTGCTTTTACTCTCAGACTTGAGGTTATTAGTGTACCTGTGCAAGCGGTCGTTAAGGCAATGACCCGTTTATCCAACGTACGAGCCACTGCACAACATTGGGACCTCATACAAAATATGTGTACACACCTCCCATGCACCTCGTATACTATATGTGTGTACACATAGAATAAATGCGTTTTGTTGGCAGTCAGCGCTTGTCCTGTGTGGTCTTTCTTGTCCTGGTTTTATTTCATGCCATTTTCTAGGTACGAGTCAGAAACAGCTCTGAATAGCTACCTGTACAGTTACTACACGTCTCGGTGCTCGTACTGTGACCAGAGATGGCATGTGAGGGTGTATAATTACAGGAACACATACTAGGTTATGTGACAGTGATCCTTTTTCACCCTCAATACGCTTAACCGCACAGCAGTACTGTACATCAGCAGAACTAACGAAAGGTAACTGGCCATTATGCCATGCACATTAGACTTTTGCCTCAGGAACGCTCCCTAATGCAAGTCTCGACCTGAAGTGAAATTAGTTATGCCTACTCTGCCTACATAGACATAGCTTATGCTTAAATCTGTCCTTGTCTAGCTACTCGGCACCTAATAACAATTACGATGCCTGTCACTGCATTAGATATTTTTTTTCTTCTTCTGCGATGGTGCAATTCTTGATGAGCTTTACAGCAGTGTCCTTAAATCTGGAGGATCGGTTGAAATTTGAGAGTCACCCGGGTAAATTGGCGGAGTTGGCAGGTATGGATGAGTAAACAAATGTAGGAAAGATGGTGCAGTTACAGCTTACCTCCAGGACAAACATTCTTGCCATGCGGGTACGAATAACTGAAAGTGCTTTAAATTATCACTCGGACAACGAAAACCTTTTTTGGACGCAATTAAAAACACCAAAAGCCGTGCGTTTCAAACGGTGAGCACAAACGAGCCCCTGTGTCTGCACAGATAGGCTTTTGCGTGCGCATTTGTGCCCCAATGGGAAACCTGCTCCCCCTCTCTCTGTCACATGCTGTGTGGGAAGAGCGAGCTGACATGCCCAGACGTGATGACCAAGCGTGAACAGTATGTGCTGCGGCTGACGATTGCCTACTTCTATTGGGCAACAATCTTCAGGGAAGCTATAAAATGCAGTATGCCTTGCCGGTGGGCGAGCCTTCATCTTTCTTTCATGAGCAGCTTGTTCAAAAGATTGGTTGTTACATAACAATGCAAGTAAACGTCATGTTTTTGTTCCGCATTGAATTATCAATGCCCAGGCCTTCTCTGTTGATATATCTGGTCAAGCTCCAGGGTACTGGGCTGACACTACCTTCGGACTGAGCAGTCCCATGCAACAGTGGGAAAGAATATGATGTAATTTCTGCTATGTTAAATTGCCAATAGAAAGACGTCAATTTCTCAAAAGCACTTGTTAGGGCAGAGGTGAGGGGTGGGGATCGACATCTCTTTAAGAACTGTTACAAAACGTGGACACCTGTGAGTTGTTTTTAGCCTACACTAGTACCTTTGTCCCTCGCTGCTCAGTGTTTGCATTGGTATATATTTACAACTTAAACCTAACGAAGGTTGTTGCGAGTAGAGAACAAATACAAAAGAAAGCTGCAGTGAAGTAAGTAGCTGCAAAAGCAAAGAGACTGGGTAATTCTTGTTGGCCCTGTTATAAACTGCTTTGTGTTTTAGCGTTGGAGGGTTTATAACTGTGCAAAAGCAGCCATGACATGTCTGTCTGTGAAAGACACTTGTGAGCGTGACAGCGGTCCACAAATAATACTGCATATTGCGAAAACAAAAGCAGGCTATACATTTCTGAATACAGTTCTGATTTATGCTAGCTTTCAGGAAAATTGGATGGCAGTCAAGAAATTCCAAGCAGCTCCTGACTTACAAATTGCTCTTTGCTTATACAAACATAGCTATTACATCAAGAAGCATATTAACTGAATCGGCAAGTTGCAATAATGCAAGTCACCCAGAAGGAAGGAGGAAGGTATAGGTGAAGGATAACGATGGCCATGCTACCTGGTAAGATTCTCACTGAGCACCATGCCAGTGAGTTGTGACCAAAAGGGGGCTTGGCGTCGCTCCATCCATCGGTCTGCATGCAATGCCAGCACCCGGAACAAAGGCACTGCAAATGCGTGCAAGGAACGTTAGCTGCTTGTGCCTATAAAAAGACCCAGCAGACAGTGATGAATCAGCTAATAACTCTTCGGAATACCCTTCAAAGAGTTTACATTTGGTTTTACTCACAAGAGCACCTCTTGAATGAAAACTTACTGCGCAATATTGCAAAGAATAAGAAGGCATAAAGCACCAGAATCACGCACAGATTTTAAACTTCAATGAAATCCGTA
Source organism: Dermacentor albipictus (assembly GCF_038994185.2). Taxonomy (NCBI): domain Eukaryota; kingdom Metazoa; phylum Arthropoda; class Arachnida; order Ixodida; family Ixodidae; genus Dermacentor; species Dermacentor albipictus. The sequence goes on along the minus strand of NC_091821.1, from coordinate 429,818,816 downwards.
TCAGCAAATGAATACTATATGTATTAATCGCCCGTGCTGTTGCTTTCCGTGTCATCCTTATCACTGTCGCTAGGCGACACTTCGGCAACAACAGAGGCAACGATGGCGAAAAGTTGACCCTCATAGGCGACATCTCTTCGCCGTCTCAGCAGTGCTGCCAGGCAACTTCTTCACATTCCAAATGCCACACACCGTAGTCAACAGCAGATTCATGTCGCGTGCCAGCACTAACTTCTTCGTGTTACATTCGATAGCATGAACAATGTCTAATTTTTTCTTCTATGCTGAGCACCCGGTGTCCTTTTTTATCTGAGCTTCGGCAAGACGTGAGTCCTTGCTTGCACGACACCACAACGCTTTCTGGCACGGCCATATGGCACAGCCACACGCCACCGAAATGATGTTGATGTTGATGTGGCTTCACACGCAAACGCACAGGGCGCTTGGAGGCCATCGTTCTGATCTCTGAGGCTTGTTGTTCTGCCAGGCCGTCCAATGGAAATGACGTACAGCCATGTTTGCATGATGAAAAATGGAAGCTCTACGTGTTAACCAATACGTACGTAATAAGCTGGTATGGTTTATGTGGATACAAAACACATTATGTTCAATGACCATGGAGTCGGGAATTTCACTTTACTACGTTTAAAACGAAACTACTGTTTAAGCGGGTACAGTTTAACAAGGTTTTACTGTACTAGTCGCAGGAAGCGTTACATGTTTTTTCCTTTTCCTATTTTATAAACGCCCCAGGACCTACGTCGATTGGGGATCAAAACGACGGACAGGAAAGTCAGTGGCAAATGTTCCTGTGCGGAAGAACCACACACTCATGCACTAATAGTTGGGACAAACAAAGAATTCACAACAGACCATGCGGCACTTACAGAAACAGGACTGCTTCTTGACTTGCTGTGGTTGTGGTAGGCAGAGGTTTCGCTTCCTTAGCACTATCTCCGCCTCTAGGTTGGTCCTGGTATGCAGAGGCACAAAAAGAAGGCCAAGCAAGAGTCACTTACTGCAGCATGCTGACTGCAAATTTTTTTCTTGCATACGTTTGTATGCGTGCACAAACAAGCATACACACATAAACACAGTGCACAAAGCACACCACTAAGAAATGATTGCTGGTTTCTCTGCAAGCTTGTGTTTTGAAGCCAGTTATTTTTGTGCTTTCACAAGTGATGCCTTTGATATGTCCAACTGAAGTCTTGGCAATGCATTGCACCTAAAGCTTTCCACAGTGCTAACTTACCTTGCTCACCCTTACTCGTGCCTACCTACCTCCAGTTTTATTGTTCACTAGCTATTAGCTAATTTTGCATGCCTCTGCATGGAAAGGGACCGAAAATGACCAGCACGTGAGGAAACGATATCTTACAGCTTAGTCAGACCATGCCAATATTGCACCACCTTGCTTTCGTGTGAAAAACACGTCACCAAAGTGTGGTGTTGTTCGCTTGTTACCAGCAGCTGAGAACAACAATTATGCAGTACCCATGCACCAGGGGAATCAATTTTATCTGAAGTATTTTGCGGAAACTGGCTATTTGGCCATGTGTGGGGTTTCACCTAGTGGTATACCAGATGGCACAGCATGTTTGTGTAGGGTAGTGTACCTCTATATGCTCCCATGGGGAGCAGAATTGTGCAAAAATCCACCACCTTGCGATCCTTTATGAGGGAAAGCCACTATTCATGCTTGCAGGAGCCAGGCTAATGAGTGTCAAAAGAACCTTCAGCGCTTTATTTTTCATTGTTACTATTATAACGAGGCAATGATAATCTTGATTGCACACAAGAAATTCTCCTCATCAAAAATGGTGTTTGGCAGGCTGAATTGCATCACATGAGCTACACAGATAAACCTCCACGGCAATGCTGTTTTTATTTGGATACAGATGTCGCACTGCACATCTGTGCTTTGTTGGTTATGCCTTGGTCTTGTTGGCACACTTTCATTTATCTTAAACAGAACATGTAAGCACTGTAATTAAATGTAGGTAAAATAAGCTTTGAGAAAGAATGCTTGCGATAGTCCCATCTGTGATAAATTACACGGAAACAAGGCAAATGTACAAAACGTTTGTATGCACGCCTCTAATAGCAATACAAGAAACAGTTTTAGTTCTTCACAGCACAACACCAATGATGACTGAATGTGCCTAAAGTTACTGCAAATACTGAGGCAAGACCATTGTGGCATCGCTGAACACGATTAACGGTAATCAACATGTTGACGCCCTTACCAGCACTGAAACCAGCACGGCATTCGCAGCAGAGCTCGTGAGCTGGCTTCTTTACTAAGCTTTGTAGTTCCATGTGACAGCAACCACAGAATGGCGGCACATGTAGCGTTTGGAAAACAGACACGGCACTCTGACTCCCTACAAGAGCCTATGCAGTGACTCTAGTGTAAGGTGAGCAAGTGCATGATGCAAGCATGTGAACCGATCGTTATAACCGAAAACTGATCATCAAACGAAAAATCCCATCTTTATAACCGACCATCGCTATATCTGGACTGCCGTTACGAAAAAAAGAAGCTGCCAAACACACCTTTGTAGCTCCGAAACCAAATTTGCCACTTATGATAAAAATTTGATGTCAAAAGTAGGCTGCAAAAAAATAAAATGTTTATTTATACAGTAAAAGCTTGTTAATTCACAACTTGTTAATTTGAAATTTTGGATAATTCGAAGTAGCCACCATGGTCTGTCCAACAATGTATTGAAAGCAGTATATAACACACCTCGCTAATTCACATTGAAATCCACACTACCATCAATAATTCGAACTCCGCGTCAATGTGGATGGAAAGAGTGCTAGTACACGGGAGCACGTTGGCAACGATCGTCGCCGCGCAGCTTTGCTTTTTCTATCTGCGGCCATCTGTTGCAGGTCGGTTCTCTCCCTCTCTCAAGACCTTCACAATAAAAACACGATCACAGACTGCCTGGATTTATTTATTTATTTATTTATTTATTTATTTATTTATTTATTTATTGCGATACGAACTATATGGACACTCCAAGCACATTTCCGCCGTCGGCTTGGGTGTCAGCGTCACCCTGAGGTTCCGTATAAACTCCAAGGATGATAACACTATCGCGTTGCACCCTTCGGTGTATGTGAGAGTGAAAGAGTGTGAGGGGAACCGAGTAGAGCAGCAAGTTGGGCTAGCTGGTGGAAGCTGATCTTATAATAAGATGGGTTACTTGAGCTGACAACTGTGGCTCGATCTCGTCCGTGCAAAAGGGACGAATGCGAAGTGAAGCACACTGTCTTCTCCCACGCACAAGCACCCAACATTGCGAGGCGCCAGGGGGGCGCATTCTCTCCAGCTGCAACTAGGCATGTGGCGGCTGTGCGTGCTCGCGCAGCCGTATCTTGAGGGCGATCTGCGTTGGAGACAGAGTCTAGTTGCTCTGGCGGCTCTTAGCTTTGTGCGTGCTTTGTGTTCTCAGCGCTCACTTTGCAGTGAAGCGATAGACAGCATGAATGTACATTCGCTTGCTGCTGTTGCTGCGTTTTCTCACGCCAGTGTTCTGACAGCGCATGTACATAGTCATCAGGTGTGATGCGTTCATGTTTGCTGTGAGCGCTGACACAAGGCTTACTATTTTAGTTATAGCAAGCAAATATTTACAAGTTGATACAGCCGATAAAAGCACTATGCTTACGCCATATGGCTGTCTACTAATTTGCTGTTGCAATCGATGCTTCGTCTTTCAAGTGAAACTGCATCTTTTTTTCTTCCTTCTTTTCGTGCTACATCTTGGAGGCTATGTCCTTTATCTACGAGGTGTTCTGCCAAGAAGCAGAACCAGGTACGTGCATAGCACAGCAACCGTGATGTTTGTCAGCGCTCGCAGTAACAAAAAGCATTGCCTTTGAGATTTGTGGGTATTACTCAAAGGAAAGCATCGCTGGGATATGTGTTTGGATGCCACCTATGCATATAGTAAAACTCGGCAGCATGCAGCTGGTGCATCTATGAAAGCACAACTGAGACCGACGTCACAGCAGGTTGTGGTGCGTTTCGAGAGTACATTTTAGAAAGCAGCTCTTGTTCCTGCGGCAAGCGTCGGTGCGTGTCGCGTGCGGCCAGTCACGCTACGGTGCTTTCACTGCGCCAGCCGAAATGCTGTCCCGTCTAGACTTCGACACACACGCCGTCGGCTGTTCTCTTCGGAGCATGCACAGAACGATCCCCAACTCGTCTGGCACTTTGAATGGCTACTTGCGACTTTCGGCGAAGCAGCGTGGGCACCTTTTTTTTTTTTTTTTTTCGCGCCATGCGATGTGCATGACCGCGCCCACTACACTAACTAACACACACATCGGCGCAGTCGGCGCAACGAACACGCGGATGGAGCAAGAGCCATCTTGACGTCGGGCATGTCGGGTCACGTTGGCTGCATCCGGTTACTTTGGCTGTGCCAGTGCTTTGAACTATAGATGCTGTTCTCGCCAACATGACGTAGCATGTTCTCACGCGCACTCACGCTACGTCGGACAGTATACGCACCTTAACCGAGCGATATTTTTTTTCTCTGACTTTCATTAGTTCGAATTTTGCATAATTCAAATTTTCTTAGCATCCCCGTGGAATTCGAATGAACGAGCTTTTACTGTACCACTAAGCAGAGTGTCAAGCGTTAAGCATGCTGAAATAGTCAGAAATCTGCACTTGCTTTCACAGAAGCATCATCTCTTTCATCAGCAGCAGCTACATGCTTCCACAGTTTGGCAATGTCAGCGGCTCCCACCGTGGTTTCGCCCTGTCGCACAAAGGCTGTCTTTTCCATTGATCTGCATGGCCACTGGTTCTTGCCTTCATGATCATGGTGCTCCCGGTTTTCAGAATCGTCAACATCATCAATTGCAAGAGCTCATACTTTTTTGAGTCTGGCAAAATTTGTAGCTTCCATCTCAAGCAATACAGCTTTGCACTTTGTCGGCGCGCCTACCACTGCTTCTGTAGCTCATTTCCGTACTCACTGAGAGAGAGAGAGGGAGATAGCAGAAAGGGAGCGCAGGCGCCGCTCGCTTTCAGCGTTTTTTTCTCTCTCTCTCTTCTTTGCACGATTGCAGGTGAGGCAGACGCGAAGCAGCTGGCGCTATCTTGGGTGGATGCTTTACGTGGTTATTGCAATTGGCACGTAGGCAGGACGTGCTGCACGATAATGACAGCAGATAGAAACACGCATAAGCAAACTTTTCACCCTGTCATGGTTAAGGAGAACTTAGCAACTAAAATTTCACGATTATTTTGCATGGAAAACGCAACCCAGACAGCAAAATTTTGATTATATCTGATATGCGGTGATAATACATGGGTTTTTGTCTCACAGCCCTAATGCATAAGTTGATACTCTTTAGTCGCCTGACTGTTATAACTAATATATTATTATATGTGCTATCATTATAAGTGGACTGTGGTATGAATATTAAAATAAAATATACCATTTTATGATAAGAAGAGTAATTTTGAGTTTCATGTTTTCACATTTAATAACAATTTAGAGGTTATTCTATTAGCAGCAAGCAATCTGTTACACTTAATTTTGAGTAACGAACTTTACGTGCCTTTGCCAGCCAAGTTAAATCATGTTAGGCCTACAAGCCAGGAAAAAAAATTATGGGACTTAACGAGCCAAAACCACTCTCTGATTATGAGGCACACCGTAGTGGAGGACTCCGGAAATTTCGACCACCTGGGGTTCTTTAACGTGCATCTAAATCTAAGTACACCGGCATTTTCGCATTTAGCCCCCATCGAAATGCAGCCGCCGTGGCCGGGATTCGATCCCGCAACCTCGTGCTCAGCAGCCCAACACCATAGCCACTGAGCAACCACGGCGGGTCAGCCAGGAAATTGACACTCGAATTCAACATCAGCAGCATCTAATGAATCAATCTTCATTACACATGTTAGATGGGAGAAAGCGATTACCACAGTCACTTCTCCTAGCTTACAAACTTCCCACATTACCATGAATAGAGCCCAGCTTGGTGCTAGGTTATAACCGTCACTTCGATAGGTGCCGCCACATTTGTTGACGCAAAGCTCCTGGGGCAGCTTTTGTGGCTCCCACTAAATCAGTGAAATAGCATGCCTGACGCAAAACCCAAAAGCGGTTTGCGTCTTGTGCTTGCGCAGTGGCTTCGTCACTATTTTTTTGGGGCCCCAAACATTTGGGGCCCCTATTCGAAAACTCTCTACTGTATTTCGACAAAAAAATGTTACACTTATGAAATTTATAAGCGCGGTCAGAAATGGAGCATAGATAAGTATTAACTGGAACATCCGCTTATTTCACTGGGTTTTGAGAACATATTTCGTAAACTGGTGCTAAGCTTATCTTTTCTGCCAAATGCATATAACCTTACTGCAGCTTGACTTCAATGCCACAACTGGGACATGTGCTTTAAAGGTACAGTTGCCGACTTATTATTCAGGCACCGATAGTTTGGTCATGTTTGACAATTCGGACAGCTCCGCAGCACCGCCATGGCTCCCATAGACTTAATGTATAAGGACAACCACAATTTCGGACACCTTACAGCGTGTCGTTGATAATTCAAACTCCGATTGCATGGCTGTGTGCTAATTCGGCCAGTGAGTCAAGCAGAAAAAGTGATATTTTCATTTTTATATGTCGTCAGCCATGTTGTCGGTCATGTCATTGTCGCCTCCTCGAAACCGAAGCTAGTGAAGCCTAGGCGATCTAGTGCTTACTGACCGCACGCAAAGTGCAGGACAATAGGAGCCAATAAGAAGTAAAGGCCAATGTTATTAGAAATTCCAGTCACGTTCTTAAAGGCTGCATTTGCGATTTGCACGATTTGACAAGCAAGTTTTGTTCCGCTATTATCATCCACCGCTCATGGCTGGCTGATCCTGCTCATAATACAGACAGAGCACTGCTCTGACCACTGACGAAGTGCAAAAAAGCCGGAACAAGAATAGCATGAAAGGCACCGCTAGAAAATCACAACCAGAGACCATTTAGGCCAAAAGCAAGTGTATGAACTCGTATCAATGCGGTGACAAGCTTGTGCTGTATTCTCTGATGCTCACTTTAGAAGACACATTCACTTTCATGCTACTTTGCGTCACTAGCACCCGATGCTTCAGCGGGCGGCAGTGCTTTCGCACTGTCATAAGATAGTGAGATTGGGGGCTGTGCCAACAATGCTGTCGATCATAGATGTCGATGTGTCTTGCGTTGGAAACTCAAAAGATAGCGTGCTTGGCATTGTGTCATGATAGCTGTCCCTCGTAGACGCTGACACATCTTGTGCTAGTCACGCGAAATTGAAGGTATCCCCTAAAGAGGCGATTAAAGAATATCGCACTTTCTTTTTTGCCAGTTGTGAAATAAAGTCACTAACTTTATGGCGAATCCGGCATTTCAAACTCCCTATTATTTGGATGTTTTGGCAGTACCCATCGAGTCTAAATTATCGGTCGGCAACTGTATCAATAACAAATGTAAGACTTTTTTAATTAGTTAACACTATTTTACATTTTGTCTGCAAGTGGTAGTGTTTGCCTTTTCTAGTAATTAAGCCGATGCAACGGAACTGCGATAGCTACCAGAGCAGAACGTTAGTAATTCTGTTATTAAAAGCCAACTGCAACAAAACTTCACTTTAGCTATATTAGTTATTGGTGAGTAGTCTAAACCAATGAAGCACTCTTGACAAAGCTGAAAGGCTATAATTTTCTGATTAGCAGACTTTAAACAGCACCTAAACAGACGACACGTGTATCTGGTGGCTGTTGTATTGACTTACTAAATCCCGGTATGTTGCGTCTGAGATTTTTTTTTTTTTCAGAGCAGGTGGAGTGTAATATTGGATGGCATGCCAAGGAAACGCATGCTGTTGGCTGTGCGCCACTTCAGGCAAGCAGTGGCATTTTATTCAGTTTTCAAACCATAAACGTCTAGTCTTGCTTGCATTTTTCGTAATGCATCCGCTTGCACTTCGAATGCAAAACTTCTCACTGGGGCTACTCCACATATACATCACAGAAACTAGGGACTTTTAAGTAGTGGGGATGCGCGACTCTCGCGCCTCCCCTGATGTTTTTCCCGCATAGCGTGTCTCCTGTAATCTTGCTTCACCGCGTGGCCTGCGTGACGTCCGCAGCGGTCAATGTGGTTGAAGCGCACTCCGAGAGATGGCACTAGTGTTGCGCTGCTGCGGGGTTACTTGGGTGCGGGAGAGACAAGGCGCTCTCTCTTGGGGTTCGAGACAGCAAGCAGCACGGACGTGCCGCGCGTGCAGCGACGCTCTTTCCCGGCGGGTCGGTGCGCGGCGTGGACGTCCCGTGCGAGCGCGCGGCGACCCATGCTTCTGCGAGACCGCCTCGCGTGGCCGCCTTCGAACGCGCCACGATTCGTGTGACTATACACGCGAATGACCAGGCACTGGGATCCAGCATGGGGCAAACATATTCGCTCGCGAGGTCGCGGTGAGTCGGACTTCTAGATTTGTCGCGCGCCCATCGGCATGTTTTGTAGATAGCAACTCTGCTAGCAGGCATTGATCTATGAGAGGTGCAATAAATGCCCTTGTGATTGTTTGCACTACTGTGTTGTCGTTCCTTTGTCCCAAGAGTACGGTGTGAGAATCCCACATCAGACCCCACATCTGGTGTTAGATATGGCGCCGTTTCCTGAGGCTACTTCGAGTTCCCCAAACCACTTCGAATCGCAGCACAGCTAATTGAGGAATGCAGAAGCAGGGGTGCCACATTCCTGAGGCAGGACACTTGCAAACAAGCTCGTACGCCGCCGGGATTAGAAGGGGTCCTCGGACAATGGAGCCCAATCGTCACCCCTCTTCGCCTTTGAAGAAGGCATTTGCTGCCGCTGCGGGGCCGTAGCACCGGGAGCAGGTGGGCCGTCGGACAATGGAGCATGAGCGCCCCCTTCTCCTCGTTTGAAGAAGCGCATTGCAGGTCTGCAAGGCAAGACTGCAGAGAGCCGCCGGGTGTGACAACGCGATACGGGCGCCAACCATTGGCTGAAAATGGCGTCATCTGAGCGGACTCTCCCATTGGTCAAACATGACGCGACTTCCAGTGCTCGGAGGGTTTATAAGAAGCATTCCAGAGAGACCTGAGCATTCCCTGATTCCCTGTTTGACCTCTCTTGAACTTCCTGCCGCGGGCCGCAGCGTCCGAGTTGCTGCTGGCCCGTAATGACTGTACGACTGTTACTTGAGTCTCACCTCTCTGTATATAACGTAAAATAAATACTCCCAAGTTGGTTTCCATCCCGAAGTCCGTCCCCAACCCCTACAACTGGTCGGCAGCGGTGAGACCGCCTCCGAATGCATCAGCTGGTGGCAGCGCTACGGATAAACCTTCGTCGAGAGAGATCCTAAGGAACCGGGAAGAGCGAAGAAGAGAGAGCCTTCGTCAAAAGAGGTCCGAAGAAACTGGGAGTAGCGAAGAAGGAGCGAGCCTTCGACCCAGGGAGTCCGGAGGAACCGGGAACAGCGCACGAATGAACTGGATGGCAGGGTGCTGCAACCGTAAGTGAGCGCGTGGTTTTTTTCCTTATGATTCGCCAGACTCAAATGTTGTGTGTTCATTTTGATAGTTCTGGGAATCTGGAGTTTGATGCATTGTGTGTTTGCACAAATTAATTAAGGAAAACAGTTTTAACCACCTGTCGGGGCAGCTGCCATCGATCTTAGAAGGTTGACGAGGTTTGACTTGTTGTTGGTGTGCGACGATTTGGGAGTTGAGGCGGACGAACGGATGAAAACGCCAGCTATCATAAAAGCGATTAACGATAGTGGCAATGATGGCAAAAGCATTGAGCTTGCTTGGGAGGTGATACAGGAGCCACGGGAGCGTGAGCGTCGTGAACTTAGGAGTGAGCGTAAGCGTGAAGAACGCGAGAATGAACGGAAGCATGAGCTTCAAGAACTTACTCTTAGGTGTGAGCGTCACGAACTTGAGAATGAACGCGAACGTGAGTATCAGGAACGTAAGCTTGAGCGTGAGCAAAAGTATGAGAGAGAGAAGGCAGCACTGATCAAAGAGATACAGTATTGTGGTCAGTTATTGGCACAGAGACAACAACGGCTGTCTGAGAATTCTGCAGGTAGTACAGAGCGAAAGAATGAGGAAGTATCTAGCAGATTTTCGCCAAAAGCCGACGAGAAGAGTAGTGCCTGTGAGATTGGCTGCCGATTCATAAGTGAAGGGAAAAGGCTAGCTGCTAACGATGCCTTAGTGGCAACAGAGCCGTTAAAGGACGCAGTGAGAGCGACGAGGTGCTGTGCCAACAGATGACTGTAGAGACAGCTAGGCCAGCTGCGAACAAATTGGCACAGTTACCGAGCGTGTGCGTCGCTGGTAATGTTAGCGAGGTTGCTAGCGAAAAAAAGGGTACTGTTGACGCGACAGACACGAGCACCCATGTCAGGTCAGATCTGCGTGCAGAAGTGAAGTGCGAGCTGAGCGATGCAGTTGAGGGTACTTCTCAGGATTGCGAGCTGCGTAGCTCAAGAGAATACAACAGCATTGTTCAGGGATCGGTGCGGCTCTCCGCCAGTCTAGATAGCCTAGAGAGGGATGGTTCAGTTATTAATCATTCGGACTGTGCGCGTGAGACAGCGATCGATACCAACGGGCTGTGTGCCGATGCACAGCGTGAGCTGGGCAATGTAGTAGAGGGCAGTTCGCAAGAGTGCGAGTTGTCTAACTCGAGTAAAGCCTGCTGCATTGTTCCAGAATCGGTTGAGCTGTCCGCCAGTCGAGGCAGAGCGAGTGTTGATTTAAGTGAGAATCACTCAGACTGTGCGGGTAAGAGACCGATCTGGGCCGACGAAATGTGTACCGGCCAGCACGAGCCACGAGGCGACATGAAGGCGAGTGCAAAGAGAAAGCGCCATAAAAAGAAGCGCGGTAAAGACCGAAAGACGGTAACTTATGTAGCGCCGCCAAAGATGACGAGAAACCCAAATGAGCAGGGCGCGAGGAGAAGAAAAGTGCGGTCGTCATTGACGATGTTGACGCACCCAAAATGTTCAAACCACCGGTTCAAGGGGGACCGCGAAGCAGGTTCTGCACGGACGCGGACAAAGGGCACGAGGCAGTTAAACTCCTCGTCGTTCCGTAGTTCTTTTCACAGCTCAGCGTGCAGTTCGAAGAAACGCAAGGTGGCAGGACGAGACCAGGTGGGGAGTAGCGACGCGGTCAATCGAGTTTGTGTTGAAAGCGGGGCACGAAGACGCAAATTGGCAGGAGACCGTAACGTCTTGGGGGAGCTGATAGTGAGTCAGCCCTTTTGTTGTCCCTCCGTAGCCAGAGTAGCTTTTAAATCGCGCCCACCTCGAGTCAGACTCAAAGTATGAGTCAGACATAAGCGTTTGGAAAGGGAGGCCAAGAGCGCTTCCGTAGAAATGAAGTGTTGTTTTTTTTATTTTGAGCATTGGAAAGTTTTCGCGATTTGAGACTAGGATTTCTTTCAATATGTAAGGTTTGAGCTTTGCTTGTGTTTTCGTTTGAGAAGTTCTGAGATTTGAAAGACACGTTTGTGTAAACATGTAGTCTCGCGAGATGCTCATTATTAAGTAGATAGGCTTTTTTTGTGTGTGTGTGTGTGTGAGTAACCTGAAGGTCAAGGTTATCGTTGAGAGGCCTATCATAACGCGCGTGTGTTTTAGTTAACCTTCTTTTTTTTATAAGCGTTTTTTTATTTTCTAAGGTTAACCGCATAGATTTTCAGTGAGTGCATGATTTGCACTGAGAAGCGTTCTTAGTTCCATTAGGGCATGTCCTGTGTGGACGGAAGGAAGCAGATTTATGACTGGGTTGCTCGTGTGTTGAGGGCAGCCGTATTCTGACTTCTCTTATAAGTATGCGTGGAACGAGTTATTAAAAGACGCATTAGTTTAAGGGTTCTGCGGAGTGTGTAAGTCCCGCAAGTTTAATTGTTCGTTTACGTCACGTGTCCTGTAGGACTTTCAGGGAAGAAACGTGAGTAAGCGTAAATGAAAAGTTTGCCTACAACGCAAGTACGCGTTTTGTTTAGTGACCACAAGGCTAGTGCGCTTGTGATTACGTACTTGTGAGGTTGACCAGATTGTTCAGTGGCACCAATACGTGCAATAAGTACGCCACTGCGATACATTGGAAACATGCTGTTCGTGTAGTTAGGCCACTTAAGTTATGTTCGGCTGTTTTCATTTGTTGTTTGCATCGTCAACGACCCTTTTGTTTTGCAACAACAATAGTACACTGGTATTGTCAGCAATCGAGGAGAAATGGATAGCTGTTTGGAAGGGTGGTTGGAACGGTTTAGTCAAAATTGAGGAAATAAAAGATCAGGGTTCATTTTGAGTCAGTAATAGCCTGGCGAGTCAGGGGTGAAGAGCCTGCGCTTGCACATGGTGCAGCACTGTGTGGTTTTGTTTGTTTGACTTATGTTCTCCAGGGCCTAGGATCCCAAAGTTCGTCAAACGAGGCTCGACCCCAGTACCCTGCAGCTTCTATCAGCGTTCCTCATGGCCAGTGAATTGAGTTCACCGGCCATTCAGAACAACCGGGGCGAGGACGAGCTGTTAGATATGGCGCCGTTTCCTGAGGCTGCTTCGAGTTCCCCAAACCACTTCGAATCGCAGCACAGCTAATTGAGGAATGCAGAAGCAGGGGTGCCACATTCCTGAGGCAGGACACTTGCAAACAAGTTCGTACGCCGCCGGGATTAGAAGGGGTCCTCGGACATTGGAGCCCAATCGTCACCCCTCTTCGCCTTTGAAGAAGGCATTTGCTGCCGCTGCGGGGCCGTAGCACCGGGAGCAGGTGGGCCGTCGGACAATGGAGCATGAGCGCCCCCTTCTCCTCGTTTGAAGAAGCGCATTGCAGGTCTGCGAGGCAAGACCGCAGAGAGCCGCCGGGTGTGACAACGCGATACGGGCGCCAACCATTGGCTGAAAATGGCGTCATCTGAGCGGACTCTCCCATTGGTCAAACATGACGCGACTTCCAGTGCTCGGAGGGTTTATAAGAAGCATTTCAGAGAGACCAGAGCATTCCCTGATTCCCTGTTTGACCTCTCTCGAACTTCTTGCCGCGGGCCGCAGCGTCCGAGTTGCTGCTGGCCCGTAATGACTGTACGACTGTTAATTGACGCTCACCTCCTTGTAAATAATGTAAAATAAATCCTCCCAAGTTTTGTTTTCATCCCGAAGTCCGTCCTCAACCCCTACACTGGCGCCCAACGTGGGGCTCTTGGGGCATCGGACGATAATTTTAAGTGTTGCTTCGTTCGAGACCTTTGTTTGAACCGAAGCGTAGGCCTAGCGTGGATTTTGATCGCTAGCGGAGGCGGCGTGCTTTCTTGAGCGAGGTGACGGTGGCTGTAGTGTGTTTGAACATGTCAACATGCTAAGCCTTTTCGCAAGTGTTTTTTTTTTTAATGACATTCGTCAGTACGAGAGCCACGTGGTCTGCATCCTGGGAGAGCAAGGCTGAGCGCCCGCAGAGCAGTGGCAAGCCTGAAGCGAGTGAGTACGGAAGCCTCGTGGGTGGTCCGAATTTCTTATGTAAATAGCTTCTCCTATCTCTTTGACTCTGATGAAGTCGCGGCTCTGGGAGCCGGGTGGCCGCGGGCCACGGGTGCCACTACGGGCTGACTGGTATTGCGGCCTGGCACCGGGCGCTCCGACACTGTCTGGGACGGTGGGCACTGTCAACTCGGATGCTGTGTGCACCGAGCGGACTAGGACCACCTCACAGAGCTGACGTCTCCTCGCGGCTGCCTGTTTTGCGCTCATTTTGGGTGTTGTTTTTGGATGCCGCTTGTTGTCAGGGTAGCGACGCTTTAGGCCTAAGGCTTTACGAAGCTGCCTGTCACACATGGAAGGACACAACCTGGTGGACCGTGGCGTTGAGGTGTTGCACTTTGCTTACCTCATTCTTGTTAGCCTCGCACGAATTGAAATTACTCGTTCGACTCAAGGAAGCGAGCTTCGTTCACGTGAACTTAGCATCTGAGTAGCTGCCTGATCTTTTGTTAGCCGAGTTGAACATCGTACCGCGTGTGCGATACGCATGCAGAATTCCTCTCCCTTGCACTACTTTAGTATTCGCCGAGTGTGTTGAGTTTACGCAGCGTGATTGGAGTCACCCCTGGTTTGCCGTCACCTGCACATCATCTGCGCTGCTGCCCCGGACTACGATCGAGCCACCCCGGGCAATGGTGATGCTGTGGCCGGTTCGGCGCGGCGACTTCGGCGGCCTCCTGTATGCAGCTCACAACCCTCGGCGGCGGACAAAAGAGCCGGCGGTCACCGACAGCTACGGCGGCTCTGCCAGCAGGGCGCGTCGGCGCGAGCAACGCTTGCTCGTACCGACTACTGCGTTGTCGTCTTTGGAGACCTGGCCTGGAATCGTGCCGTCGCGTCTACAAAGCTGCTGCTGTGACCGGCGGACGCCAGCGGTGTACCCAAGGACAGTCGGCTCGCATGTTATGGACAGCGTGTAGACATTTCTTCGGTGCGACCACTGTTGCATGTACTATCTTGTTTGCGAAGCACAGGTTGATGTTAGACCGTGTCACATGTTTCGCCGGAATAAGAAGTGATTTAAGGTTGGGGGGTTGTGGGGATGCGCGACTCTCGCGCCTCCCCTGATGTTTTTCCCGCATAGCGTGTCTCCTGTAATCTCGCTTCGCCGCGTGGCCTGCGTGACATCCGCGGCGGTCAATGTGGTTGAAGCGCACTCCAAGAGATGGCGCTAGTGTTGCGCTGCTGCGGGGTTACTTGGGTGCGGGAGAGACAAGGCGCTCTCTCTTGGGGTTCGAGACAGCAAGCAGCACGGACGTGCCGCTCGTGCAGCGACGCTCTTTCCCGGCGGGTCGGCGCGCGGCGTGGACGTCCCGCGCGAGAGCGCGGCGACCCATGCTTTTGCGAGACCGCCTCGCGTGGCCGCCTTCGAACGCGCCACGATTCGCGTGACTATACACGCGAACGACCAGGTGCTGGGATCCAGCATGGGGCGAACATATTCGCTCGTGAGGTCACGGTGAGTCGGACTTCTAGATTTGTCGCGCGCCCATCGGCATGTTTTGTGGATAGCAACTCGGCTAGCAGGCATTGATCTATGAAAGGTGCAATAAATGCCCTTGTGATTGTTTGCACTACTGTGTTGTTGTTCCTTTGTCCCAAGAGTACGGTGTGAGAATCCCACATCAGACCCCACAACGTAGCCCACAATTTCATAGCAGTTGGCCTCGAAAATAGAAAGACCGGTAGACGGGGTAACAGTACTAGGTCCTCGTGTTGGCAGCGCATGCAATACCCTTACTGCACTTGCTTAGTCCAAGCTGCTGTGCCAATAGTCAGGCCCTCACCTGGCAATGGAGCAGAGGAACAGCACCAGACTATGCGAATTGGGCAAGTAGGAGATGGTCCGGTACTGGCTGAACGTAGCGTTGGTGAGGTCTTCCATGAAGGGCCGCATCTCCTTTATCGTTGGCTCCTGGATCAGTGCAGACACAGACATGGAAGCATAAGTGAGGACACCACAGCCAGGGGAAGGCTATTAATGTCTTTATTAACCCGTTGAGGGTTTTCACCATACACAGTTGAACCTCAATATAACAATCTTTTATATAACAAAATTCTTGCTATAACAAAGCATTTAAGTTTTCATAACCTCTTGTCCACAGAACACCATGTATTTAGAACCTTAATATAATGAAGTGTGTTTGTATGCGATTTCAAAATAATTAAATTTCACTGCTGATAAATGGAAACTTCTGCGGACGCAAATGGTCAAATGATTGAACTACAAGCGGCTGCTTGCAAACGCACCTCTCAAATTGCATGCCACACAGCAAGAGCGACCACTGGAGTAGAGCTGCATCCTGTTCCATATAAAGTTTAAGTGTGATAAGATTCTATCGCACCTTGGGCACTGTGTGCTTTAGGTGCAAGTGAAAGTGTGTGAGGATGAGACAAGAAAGAGGGTGACTTCACACACGAGCAAAGGTAAAGAGGGGGAGGGGAGCGAGCTCGTGGTAACACGATCAAGCATGCACAAGGGGATGGGGGAGCAGAGTGAGGGCTAAGTTGCCATGCGTCTCAGCCATGGCTGCGCATAGCTGTAAGTGCGGCTGAGTGCATATCCATTTAAGGGTCAATGACGTAAATATACAGTACCGCGAACAAGTCCAAAAATGGACGATGCCGTATATTTAAAAGCGGGCCAATTTCCTAACTTTTTCTTTTCTGTCATGTGCTGCCACTATGTGGGAATACAGGGAATTTTTTCGCACGCCTCGCTCTCTCGGTTTTCGTTGCATGGTTTGTTTTAGAGCTAGTTCCCTTCCGCGCATCTATATACTACCGCTCGCGCATTGGCGGGTGGGCGGGTGGGCGGGTGGGCGGTGGTTTGGGCTTTGTTCTATGGGCGGTTTCAGCTTCTTGCGCTTGCGAAACTGATGGCTATCTCGTCACTAATCACTCAAAGGGCGACCGCTTGTCTCTTGCTCATTTAGTGCTCACAGGGGTGCGCATAGGAAGGATGCTGCGTTTCCGTAGCTTTTTTTTTTTTTTTGACACTCGCGAAAACTAATTGCCTCTGGTTGGCAGATAAGATGAAGATTAGCGGATGTTTGTCATACGTTTTGCTTTTTTGACGGGCACACAACCACACAGTTTTCTACGCAGTTATATTACGCTATGGATGTAAATATTAGTGTAAGAGCAGGAACGTTTGAGTCTTGCGAAATATTCTCGTGAGCGCATTTTCAAAGCCTTGAACTACCGTATTTACTCGCATAATGATCGCACTCGCGTAATGATCGCACCCCTGTATTTTGTCGTCAAAATTCGATTTTTTTTATTTCCCGTGTAATGATCGCACCCCGAACTTGCCGCAGCGATATGTGGTGTTCCAAGTCTAGCTAACAATGATCACGCTTACCATCTGTCGAATGCTACGCGAACGACTCGTCTGCACGCAGCAAACATTAAGTGGATGCCTCATTTCATCACTTTCATCACTTTACGCACTTCCATGACAAAAAGAGGTACAACTAAACCTGCCTTTATTATGGGTAGGCTTTATAATCGTTGTGGTCAACAAAAACAAAAGATGCGCCTTTCGATTCTTTTCATCTGCACTCGTGAGCACGCAACAAATCGCGCGCGGCAATGATAGTAGCCACGTTTACACGGATACGTTAAAAGTGTACCCTATTCATACGCCGACGCTTGTAACGCAGCTAAGATATTCGCCCATCCTTAGCGAAAACGTGCCGTGTTAGGAGAGTAGTGAAACCGGTGCCGCAGTTTCCGCAGCACACCGGCCATGCGTTTCTGTCACTGGCAGCTAAGTGCTCCCATCGGTTTCTGTCCCTCAAAGTGGACATGGCTACGTTATTGCCGCAAACTTGCCGATACTAACGATATTATTCATCACTGATACGGAAGAAACTGTTTCAATGCACGTAACGTACTCACAAGAAGATAAAAAAAACCTCGTTCGGCGCGCTCGGCTTGCTCCGCCGGCCGCCATTTTTGTTTTGGTGTCCCGCACCCGCATCCCGCAGCAAACGCGAGACGAAAAAAAAAAAATGTTTTTTCGTGGGAAATTTAACCCGCGTAATGATCGCACCCCTGAATTTGCGTCAATTTTTCTGGCGAAAAAAGTGCGATCATTATGCGAGTAAATACGGTATGTGTATAACAATGCATAAAATTTTTAATTCTTATAAGTTTATTACCTTTTTTTATTGTTGTTATTCATGAATGAAGAGTACATATATACCAACTCAAAGTATTTTTTTCTCACTTTATGGTCCTAGAAAAATTACAGTAAATTTTTTTTCAAATTAGGTTTCTAAAAGAAATTGGAATCTGAAATAAAAAAAATCAACCCTGGGCGGTCACATATGGGGAAAAAAAATTAGCCCTCAAAGGGTTATGCAGCCATGCACCCGCTTCAGGGGTAATCTGCCGCATGTGCAAAGAGTGGCATGCCGAGACGGCGTGGCACCATGTAAGCTGTCTCCCTGTGCGTTTAGAGTTGGAGGTTGCATAATCTCGAGTTTCAATGACCCGTTGGAATGACAGGAAGATGAAGCATTTGCTCTCTGCTGACGGTGCTTTTCCTGATAGCGTCGTTGCCAGTGCGGACGACGCTGTCAGACGCAGGGCAGAGTGCATGCGAAAACGTGGCTGGCTTCGCTTAATTCGTACCACCGATGTGAAGATATCATCAACGTATGTGGCATGAAGCCATATATATAAGTATAGATAAATTTGGGAGCAGACTCCCAAATTTATCAAGATGAATCGTTTTCTCATTCAAAATTGCGTTTTTCAATTGTCCAATAATTCAGAAAATTGTGCAGCCCCTTTGCGCGTAAGAAAAG